>NW_023270451.1:6886119-6907266 GCF_011800145.1 Mirounga leonina | reverse complement strand
GAAGGAAGGAAGGAAGGAAGGAAGGAAGGAAGGAAGGAAGGAAGGAACTTTAATTTCTAGTGAATACTAATATTACTAATATTACCCAAAATTGGGTTTACCTATTGCAGAGTCTTGAGCTGGAAGACACAACCAAGTCAAAGAATAGGAAAATTTCTGCTTCTGTTACTCATCCATTCTGCTGCATGCCTGTCCTTGAATCCCTTCTCATGACAAAACCTAGAACCTTCGGCAACTACTTTGGGTCTGGCTAGATCGAGGACCCAGGGACTGGGGATGCCCCAGTTCAACCAGCAACATCTTTTTGGTGACCACAAATGGACTAGGTAACAGTGGGTTGAGTGACCCTGTTCACTGGTGAGTCTCCAACTCTCGCCTTCCTTGTGCTGGAGAGTTGCTTAGTCACTGTCCTCCTTTGCTCTGCTTTCACTTTCCCATACACCTGGGAAAAGGCCCAGACGTGCTAGAAGCAAGAGGGCATGAGATGTGCTGAGAATGAGCATGTGAGCCAGCTCTTCTGAACCCACAGCAGGCTCCCTTGGATCATTCCCAAGGTTTGGACACTTCAGGGCACATGGTGGACACAGTTGGGGACCTATGCATGAGACCTGACATTGAAAGAGGATTTTTGCAGATGGGATCATGTTCAGATGAGGTCATTAGGGTGGATCTTAATCCAACGTGACCAGCAACCTGAGAAAGCAGAGCCTAACTCACATGGAAACTGTCCAGGAAATGAAGGCTCCATCCTGCAATGTAAGAAAACCATCCCAGAGACCCCACAGCACACAGGCCTATGCCCCTCTTCCATAATACAGTCTTCCAATGTGGCACAAGACATACTTACTAACACACCCAAACATCTTTAGTTTCCCTGCAATAAGAAGACAAAAATAGGTAAACTTAGACTTGTTTAGCAATTAATGTTTCAGTATTTTATTTTACTTGGAAATGATTTAGACAATGAATTCTCATCATTTAACTTAACAAAATTCTATGGGTGGAAGTTACCAAAGAGATTTGGGAAACTAAGTAAACATTTCATAAAGAAATCATTGCAAAAAAAAAGTTGACCTAAAAACTCTTATTTCACTCACATCTACTTAATTCATTTGTTCTTAACAATCATACCTCAATTACTCATGAAAATTTCATGAGATATTAAATCAATTAGCTATCATCTTAAGATTTTCTTTCGTTTGTTTTTTGTTTGGTTGGCTTTTTGCTGACAAATTTTGTAACCAAAATAACATGAATTTATTTGAGTTTTAGTGGAATACAAGTACAATGCTTAATGTGGATAACTCTAAAAACATGTCTGTATTAATTAAACCAGCAAACTTAACTGAAAATACCCTAGATCACATAAACTTGAAAAACATTTGGGTTAGTTTCTGTCATATTCCTGACGTTTAGAAATGCTTAATTTATAAGTACTTAATTTTAAGCCAATCAATAAACAGAGCTCTTTTACAAATTAATTTTGGCAATGCCATCCGGGGGTAGAAAAATATCATATCTATATTGTACATATATACATACAAACAGATCTTGTAGCTTTTAATTTTTAAAAATTTAGCAATGAATCAGATATAATAGAAACCTCACTAGTTTATAAGTTAAGTTTACCCACTCAGATGGCTAAAGCTTTTTACTATTCATATTAGTGAAGATGCCTGATTTGTAGCTGATTTGTATTTGTCCTTGACAAGTAATCTTATGGAAACTATGGAGGAGTCTGTATTTTTTAAAAGCCCTCTTTTTCTTTTCTTTTCTTTTCTTTTCCTTTTTCCCCTTTAGTTTTAGATGAATATGGGCATCATTTTAGATACCTCCTGGGGTGTTTACATTTCAAAGATATAGTAAGATTTACTTCTTCAAGGAACAAAGAAAGAATGGAAGTTCCTCCAAGAAGGACTTTGGTTTCCTAAGGCCAATAATTCATGAGCCTTTTGAGATAAATAGGGGAAGTTTTAAGATTGGTAAAAAGGAATAGATGGACCTTGGATTGCTTCTAGAGCTATACTTTTTTTTTTTTTTTTAGTTTTGCAAAGACTTAGATAAGAACAGTTGCTCTCAATTTTTTTTTCCCGAGGAATTGAGTTGCAGCCTAAATGATATCAAAGGGCTGATCCACTCATCCAGCTACATCATCTCCATTTGCTTCTCTTCCTGTGGGCACATGGTTTCCTTTCAGCTTTGGAGAAGAGACCTTACAAAATCCTATCTGGCTTTGAATATCAGCTTCCAACTTCGAATCAACTTTTAGCCACAGAACTTCTACCCTTTCCCCCCCTCAAAAAATTAAAATATCTTGTCAGCTTTTAGCTGGGACAAGCGGTAAATATTTGGGCAATACGGAACAACTTCATGCCTCAAGAGATGTCTTCAAAGACGGTGCAAAGGTTACTACCTTCTCAAGATCCAGAGTCACTCCCAAAGAGAGTCAAAAGAACCAAGACCCTGTAGGTCTTGGGCAGATAGAACGCCAAGCCAAGCTCTTAGGACACAGGACAAGCTTAGCAGGATTGTGCATTTTTTGGTTTTTGTACCTACAGGTTCTGGAACAGCAGTTTTTAGACATAAAATAAGCAGGTGTGCTGAAAGGTGGCATGCTTAATTCTTTGGATTTTAGGAAGGAGGAATTTACGTTGAATGTGGAGTTTTAGTTTTGTTCCAAGTCTAATTTCGGTTCTTTCATCTTATAAAAAGGAGTCCCGAAGGCTGGCCATTATAATTCCTTGTATCCACTTTTTAATTTGGTCTTTTCCACAGGTGCCAGTAAGGCGATAGTTTAGGATGAGAGCTCTCCAAAATTTCTCAAATACAGAAGTTTTCAATTCAAAAGATCCATCCTCTGGCCATCGACAAGTGGGACCTATTAATCTCAACAGTGACTCAAACTCATAAGCTTCTTTATGGCTTGACCAAGGACGCAAAAAACATTCCAAAAGACAATGCAAAATACGTAGCCCTCACGAGATCCAGCAAGTTCACTGCCAAAGGTTGTCTAGGAAAGCAAAAGCCTTAGTTGCACAGGTGGTAAGGATGGTGTAGTGACAGCAGGGTCCCTGGTTTCCCACAAGAACGTGAGATGCCTCCAGCCACAAACCTGCTAATCTGAGACACCAGGCAGGTGCTCCTGAAACAAGCCTTTCCCAGCGCTACCGAAGAAACTAAGGCGGAGGCTACCAAAGCTTCTTAAGGACTGGGGCCCTTTACGGCAAATCCCCTGAGAGCTGGCATGGCTGGCGAAGACAGTGCTGCGTGTGACTTTGTGTCACAGAACCCCAGGCTGTTCCCCTGGCCACCCACGTGCACCAGTAGACGTACCTTCCCGATGGTGGGGAACAGAGGGAATATTCTCCTAGTCACAGAGCCAAGCTCTCAGGACATAGAATGAGATGAAAGGAAAAGCCTCATCCAGTTTTCACACAGGGGACTCACAGCCAAGTTTGCTTCGCAGATGCGGCTCTGGTAACCACGAGCCCGCCAGTCTGTGCGGCCAGCTTGAACAGCAGGCTTGTAGTGCCTTTGCCTGTGTTCTGCCCGAACGATGGTTCTTCCTCCTTAGGACAAACGACACAAAAGACAGAGGCAGAGAAAAATACTGACCATCTTTGGGAGGAAAAGGATCGATAAAAACCAGGAGTGCTCATTACCAACTTTTTCTTTTTTTTAACCAGAATGGCTATACCCGAGCAATTAGTTCCACAAATATTTTATCCTGCTAAACTAAATTTAGAAAAAAAAAAAAAAAAAAAAGGATTCTCATCATGCATGCTACCAACAGAGACCTTGCAGGCAGAGATCTGGGAAACCCTCATGGAAAGAATTCTTACCTTCTGTTGGCACTTGTCAGACGTGTCAGGACCTCTCAGCTGTAGCAGCCTCGGAGGGAGCAATATCCTCACAAGGACGTAAATCCTGCCGACACTGCCAACTCTCAGGGAGGGCAAGTTTTTCCTCTACCCTTCTAGATTCTTCTGGCGGTCTAATCAGACAATAAGGTGATAATCAGATTAACAGGAGAATATGAGACCCAGAGGCAGTCAGGCAGATGAAGTTTATGTGGTACCTGAGCTAAGGAGAAGAGGATAGGGGTTTGGGGCTTCCAAGGAGAGGAAGGCATTTCACAGGAGATGGGAAGAGCAGATGTTCGCCATGCCAGGCAGACAAGTCTTTCAGATATAAAACAAAATTATCTTTGGTGATAGCTCTCTTTCTTGTTGCAGGCACCCCCATCTAAATGTTTCTGGACAGTTTAGGGGGGAGGTAACAAAAAAAAACTTCTTGAGTCTTTGTTTCTTAAAAATAATCAGCCTAGGGCACTTGGGTGGCTCAGTCATTAAGCGTCTGTGTACTATAACAAATATATATATAATCCCGCTTTAGTGTACACATACACATAGAAATAAGACAGAAAATACATAAAACACAGGGGCGCCTCGGTGGCTCAGGCGTTAAGTGTCTGCCTTCGGCTCAGGTCATGATCCCAGGGTCCTGGGATCGAGCCCCGCATCAGGCTCCCCGCTCAGTGGGAAGCCTGCTTCTCCTTCTCCCACTCCCCCTGCTTGTGTTCCCTCTCTCGCTGTGTCTCTCTCTGTCAAATAAATAAATAAAATCTTTAAAAATAATAATAATAATAATCAGCCTAAAATAATCCTCATGCCAAAGAGACACATTTTGGGGTGGCAAATTTTGCTCCCCTACAATTCATATGCATTTATTACAAATATATGAGGTTTCTCCACATTTCTGTAAATTACTAAGGTTGGCTCCCGTTCTACTTTCAAGAAAGGGGAATGAGTGATCTCTGACTGATCTATTGATTTTTCATTCAACTGATATTTATTGAACACGGAGTCGTATGTGCCCAGCACCGCTAGACGCTGAAGGTGCAACCAGGAACAAGACAGATCACAGGCCCTGCCTAGGAGAATTTATATTCTAGGAACAGAGACACACACAAATACGCTGTAGTAAATGCTGTCAAAGAAACCAAGGAGCTGAACCAGGAAAGAACCACTTCGGACGGGGTGGTGAGAGAGGCCTCTGAGGAGGTGATACTGAAGCTGAGGGGTCTACCCCTGTGACGCCACGAGGGGGGCCCAGCGTTTAGGCTACAAGTGCGCCCGCAGCCCAGGAACTAGCTCCGCCTTCTTCAGCAGGTGGGTATCGTTCAGGGGGAGCCTGCTGCACAAATTTGGCCTTTGTGTCGGGGTCTGCTCCGCTGCCGGCGACTCACCAGCAACCCCTCTGCACCCAATGGCCACTATCCTTTCCGCGGGCCGGCCTCGGCCTCCTGCGCGCCTGCAGCCCCCCGTTTAGGCCGCTGCATTAGGGCTCAGCAGGGCTTGCTGGCGCGTGTGGCTTTTGCTGTACGTGGACAGACCTGTTAAAATCCAGCGCCCAGATGAACCGTTATGTGCAGCGATAGTCCAATCGAGTTTCTCGTGTTTTTCCTCAGTTCCGTTTTATTCCTGGAGAAGTGACTTCCATAAAAAGCCTTATCTTTTGCTAAAATGAAATTCGACCCACTTGAAATCAGACATTATGTACGAGCCCTGAGTGCTACAGAAATTGATACCCACTGGCTTGTTTCTAGGAAGGTCTGAGGCTCTATTTGCAGAGCTCAAAATTCACGGGCAGTATTTATCAAAAGCCAGCCCAAACTCTCCTTTTTAAGGTGAGGCAGACTCACTGCCTCCCACAGCACCCCCCACCCCCTCGCCCCAGACCACCTTGTGTCTCCAGCTGGCCTCCATTATAGTGTCCAGCCCCACTCTCCACACCCTGCGCCCTACCGCCCCTTGCCTCCCACACTCCGTGGGAGCTATAGCTTGAACATAGTTGAGGGCTCCGCGGGTTTCCAATGGTATCATCCTTTGTGCTTGATGATCAAAGCAGGGGAGATGCCAGAGGAGGCTTTCACAACCCCATGGGTAGGGAGTAAAGTTCTTTGGCATCATCAGCGGCCTGATGGGGGCAAAAGGGTGTAATAACCAGGGACATGGAATTGGAGCTAAGGTTACAGCAGCCCTGGGGTCCTAAGTTCAGAGAGAGGCGTGTGATCCCATCCGGGCCAGGTGTGGACGGTGCCGACATGTGGGCCACAGCCTCTGCTTGCCTCCATGACTGCTCTTTTTATCCGGATGCCTCCTGGGCTCTTCTCCTTTCTCAGGAGGTGACATTTGGATGACAGAATGCACGCACAGCATTTAGCATTAAGAATAAGCGCCCAGCGAATGTTAGTGGGTTTGGGGTTTTGCTTTGTTTCGTTTTACCGTTATCATGATTATTTACAACAGCTTACTATGTGCCCAAAACTGTGGCAGATGCTCACTTAACTTTTACAAAAGTGTGGGCAATTTTAATTTTCATAACAGATGTCTGAGGTAGATAATGTGTCGTTTGGGCTCGGAGAAGTTGAGTAATTTGCCCAAAGCTACGCAGCCGGTCAGTAGTAAAGCTAAGATGTAAATCTGCGCTGCCTCAACTCTGGATTTCAGGACTCTTTCCTGTCTCCCGTGTTCATGAATCCTGCCATTACAAGGTCAGGCTCAAACCTTCCAGTGAGTCTCCACACCTGCTGAATGGACTCCGTGGTCTTCTGCATGCCAGACCGATGAGGAAGCTCATCATCGTTTCCTCTCCTGTCATACTTCAGCTCACGGGCTAGGTTTCGACCATGGTGGTCTCTCTGGAGCCCCCTCCAGGATCATGCCCATGGCCCAGAACCTGAACCCGGGAATGAGCATGGGCAGGTCTGAGTGCAGGGAAGTCTGGATTGTGTGGCTCACTCTGGAACATAATGAAAAGCTTAGTTTGGGGTATGTGAAAGTGAGAGATGTGGGGTTTTTTTCTCTCTTCAAGGTAGGCAAGAGCCAGGCATGATTCAAAGCAGAAGAGAAGCAACCACTTGAAAAAAGGCTCATTATTGAAGAACTAGGGGATGACATTGCTACTGCTAACAAAATTTTAATCCATCTAGTTTTCACTTCAAGACCATTTCCTCAGGGAGCCTCCCTGAGCTCCTAAAGGCGGTTAGCACCTCATTAAATGCTTCTGTAGCACTCTTTGCTTTCCTTAGCTTTCTTTTGATGATACATCACATTTGCAATCATCTGTTCTCTATCTACCTCACGTAACAAGCTCTGCAAGGGCAGGAATGTCATCCTGTTCGTGCTGAATTCCCAGCAGTCGACACAGTGCTTGGCACAGAGTAGATGTTCGATAAATATTCATTAACAGCGAGATTAATAGTTTTTCTCTGCCCGAAGAGCGACCGTGCTTCCGTTTGCCAATACTAATAAGAGAAAAGGAAATTGCATTTCTTGATAAAAGAATCTAAGACAACATGATACTCTGATGGAAGCAACACACATCGAATAAGTCTTAGTTTGTGTGTAATTTCTTTGTCAATATCAGTGGATGACTCACCTGTAAGATAAGGAGGAGGATCCCCCACCCTGACCACGCTCCTGCTTGAAAGCTTCTCCACTATCTTTAGGGTGGTGTTCTCCCCAACCTGCTCTCCCAGCCTTCTCTTCTTCCACTACTCCAGACACCCCTCAGCATTCCCACAACCCACTGAGCACTTGCTGATCCCACTTTCTGGAATACTCTTCTGTACTTTCTGTGTCTATGCTCCCTTTAAAGTTAAACTAAAACCATCTCCACGTCCCAAACACAGAACAATCCGTTCTCGTGTGTGCCCACCCCACAGCACTCCGTACTTGCATCTGGAAGTCTAGGAATCTGAAATTGTGCACGAGGAGTTCCTCGAGGCCCTTAACTGTGTCTTGCTCATTTTCACATGACCGGTGCCTAGCACACGCCTGCCCAATGGCCAGCGCATCTTCTAGTGAATAAATACACAAGAAAACCTCAGGTCCCCCTTGGCTCTTCTCTTTCACACCCTATATCCAGCCCATCAGCAGGTCCAGCCTAGTCTGTCTTCAAAACACAGCCTGAGTCTGGCCCCTTCCCCCCACCTGCCTCACCTAGGACACCGTTATCTCCTGTCTGGGCCTCAGTAGCCTCCAGGCTGGTGTCTTGCTTCCGCCAGCAGTGCATTCTGTACCCAGTAGCCAAGTTGGCCTTTTAAAATGTTCACCTCGGCGCCTGGGTGGCTCAGTCGGTTAAGCGTCTGCCTTCGGCTCAGATCATGATCCCAGGGTCCCGGGATCGAGCCCCGCATCGGGCTCCCTGCTCGGCAGGGAGTCTGCTTCTCCCTCTCCCGCTCCCCCCTCTTGTGCTCTTTCTCTCTCTCACTCTCTCTCTCAAATAAATAAATAAAATCTTTAAAAAAAAAAAAAAAATAAAATAAAATAAAATAAAATGTTCACCTGCGTGAGACCATCCAATAGGCTCCAAAATACTTAGAATAAAATTCAAGAGCCTTCGATTTCACTCTTGCCTCCTTCTGCCTCCCGATCCAACTTACCATTCCTCCACCACACAGAGCCCTCCCTGTGCACGTGTTCCGTCTTTGCCCGCGTGACCTGCTACTTGGCGTTCAAGTCCCCGCTCAGGGTCAGCTCATCCACGAGGCCTTCCCTCACCGCCCTACCTGACACAGCACCCGCATTTCTCTCCACCTCCCTGCCTTACCTTATTCTCTTGTGTGGTACTGATCCACATCAGACTTATTGTTACCTATTTGTATATTAATTTTCTGTCTCTTTCACTACGATACTAAGGCCCGTGAATTTCACAGGTGTATTTTCAGTGCACAGCCCTGTGTAACATAAGTAGTAGATGTTCAATAAATGTTGGTTGGATGGGGGGGGGGGGAGGTTTCCCCAGGCATCTGCCAAAAATGGCAGAAAGGCAGGTCTGGTGCTACATGACCCCCAGGAACCCATCACGGCCCATCATTGCCAAGCGGTTACTGCTGGGCTGGAAGGTGGTGGTTGTGCACTGTGAGGGCAATGAACATTTCTGGCAATTTCTACAGAAACAAGTTAAAATACCTGGCCTTCCTCAGCAAGTGGATGAACACCAACCGGTCCTGTGGCCCCTACCACATATTTGGGTGAACAGTAGGGACATGCTGCCCACCAGACTGAGGCCAGGCCGTCCTGACTACCAGGGTAAAGTTGGATAGGACCCCACCACCCTGTGACAAGAAAAAGCAGTTGGTGGTTCCTGCTGCCCTCGAGGCTGTGTGTCTCCTCCTCCGTGAAAGTCTGTCCACCTGGGATGCCTGGCTCACAACACTGGCTGGAAGTACCAAGAGGTGACAGCCATCCTGGAGGGGAAGAGGAAGGTGAAGGCCAAGATCCATTAAAACAGCTCATGAGGTTAGAGAAACAAACCGAACAGAACATGGAGAAGGAATTTGAGCAAAATACAGAGATCCTCAATACCCAAGGATTCCCAGGGTGGACGCATTAAAGATGGTTTATTCCTCATGCTTGGCCTGACCTTCCCTTCCTCCAGCACCATCCTGGGATGTGGGGGCCCCGAGGGCTGCCATCCAGGTGCCACAGGTGCTGGGTTCTTACACGGCTAGGGAAACAGAAAGGACTTAAGTCACTGCTCCTATTTGAGAAAGGCTTTCTTTAAAAAGTTACTTTACACATCTCTAAGATTTGTGAAGGCATAATTTGTCTATGACCTACTTTAGAAAATCAAGTGTAGGAACAACCAGTTCCTTCGGTTTCAGTATTTGCAGAAGGGAGCTGGGAAACCGTCATCGGCGGGGAACCCTGCGCTGTGAGTGGGGCATCTGTTTGAAACTTTTCACATGGTCGTGTGCTCTACGCTGCAGCTGTTAGGATGTGGGAAGATGCCTGTGGCGGGGGGGTGGGGGGGGCGGTGAGCCTGGTGTGGTACAAGTGTATTCACAGTCGTGCACAGGCGGGGAAGACCTACATCCATGAGGTTACAGGCATTGTCCTTGCTGCTTCCCTGCGTTTTGTGATCAGAAATCAGCAAGTTCTTTTTAAAGGAAAAAAAAGGATAGCTAGAGCTGCTGGCTCCTGGGTCCCAACATAGAGAGAGAGAGAGAGAGATGGATGAGAGGACAGTATTTTGAGAAATAAAACTGGATACAGGAAAAAAAATAATGGATGGAATACGATTACAACAACATTGGATGACTCCAGACACAAGAGCATTGCTTCCACTAATTCGTTTCCTTTTTAAAGAGCCAGAATTACTCTTCACTATAGGAAACAAACCGAGGGTTGCTGGAGGGGAAGTGGGGGGCGATGGGGTAACAGGGCGATGGGCATTAAGGAGGGCACGTGATGTGATGAGCACTGGGTGTTATACGCAACTGATGAATTATTGAACTCTACATCTGAAACTAATGATGTACTGTGCGTTGGCTAGTTGAAATTAAATTTAAAAAAAAAAAAGAAAGAAAGAAAGAGCCAGAATTGTTAAAAAGGGACTGTGTTCCCCAGGGACATTCTGATGGGGGATGTGGGGGCACATCACTTGCGGGGCCTCAGTCCAGAGGCAGGTTAATCTGATGCCTGAGTCTTGCCCATGAATGGCTTACAGAAACAGATGAAGGGAGTGTGAAGAGGATCTTGTCTGGGTACGACAGAGGCATGGGTTTAGTTGGAGATCAAGAGTATCCTCCGAGTGGCTTGTTTCCATTTCTTCTGTCTTTGCAAGAGGTGGTTATTATCAGTTTCCATCGTTTCTCCCGTGAAATAAGTGCCTTAGAATTGATTATTTTCATCCCTATTTCCACTCTCTGCCACCTCAGACAGGGCTGTACTTGTGTGATGAAGAACACGATTCTAGAAAAGCTTTAAGATTAAAGATGCTTTCTAAAGATTAGTGTAAAACCTTTCGATTCAGATTCTGCTAACTCTGTGAACTCGGAATTCATTATCAGTTTCACTGGGCTAAGACTTATCTTAGTGCAGTGGTAAGGGAGGCGGGGAGGTTACTAAGCAAACGAGTGGTGGAAACATTATTTGCAAAAGGTGTAACCACTGTAAAAAGACTTTTTCGCACCAGGCTTAGAAACAGTTTATCAGCACTATTAATTATTTCACATTTTAAAAAATTGAGGTATAATTTACATACAGTAAAATTCACCCTTTTCAGTGTACAATTCTACTCGTTCTGAAAAACCCATACAGTTATATAATCACTACCATAATCAAGATACAGAATAGTTCCATAATCTCCCCAGAATTCTCATTCTCCATGTCATCAAGCCTCTTCCCACCCCCAAGCCCTGGAACCCACTAATCGGTTTTCTGCCCCTTCAGTAGTATCTATTCGAGAATGTCACATAAAGGGGATAATACAGAATGTAACATTTTCGACCTGACTTCTTTCACTCGGCCTGAGGCGGCTGAGATTCGCTCGTGCTGTTGGGTGGATAAGTAACTTGTTCCATTCCGTGGCTGAGCACCATCCATCCTGCCCCAGTGTGTTCACCCGTTCACCAGTTGATGGACATTTGGGTTGTTTCCAGTTTCTGGTGAATCAGAATAAAGCTGCTGTAGAAATCCACATACAGGTTTTTGTGTGAACTTCAGTCTTTCTTTGCCTTGTGTAGACAACCTCAGAGTGGGATGGTGGTGGTCTAGAGTCACTAAATGTTTCACTTTTTAAGAAACTGCCAAACTGTTTTCCCAAGTGGCTGTTCTACTTCTCATGTCCAACAAAAACATATGAGAGTTCCCACTGGCTCCACGTCCTTGCCTGTTATTTTCAGGTTGTTGTTTTGGTTTGGTTTGGTTTTTACTTTAGCCATATTAGTAGTCATGTAGTGCTATCTCATTGTAGTTTTATTTTTATTTTTTTAAAGATTTCATTTATTTGTCAGAGAGAGAGAAAGAGACAGTGCATGAGCAGGGACAGCGGCAGGCAGAGGGAGAGGGAGAAACAGGCTTCCCGCTGAGCAGGGAGCCCGATGCGGGGCTCGATCCCAGGACCCTGGGACCATGACCTGAGCCGAAGGCAGACGCTTAACCGACTGAGTCCCCCAGGTGTCCTTCATTATAGTTTTAATTTGCATTTTGCTATTAGTCATGTTGAGCATCTTTTTATGTGCTCATTTGCCATTCAGATATCATCTTTGGTACCCTCTTTTGCCCATTATTTTTTTTTTTAAAGATTTTACTTATTTATTTGAGAGAGAATGAGATAGAGAATGAGAGCACAAGGGGGGGAGCGGGAGAGGGAGAAGCAGACTCCGGGCCGAGCAGGGAGCCCGATGCGGGACTCGATCCAGGGACTCCAGGATCATGACCTGAGCCGAAGGCAGTCGCCTAACCAACTGAGCCACCAGGCGCCCTCTTTTGCCCATTTTTAAAACTGGGTTTAACTATTTAATGGCTGACACGTAGATAAACATACAGCTTATTTCATTTGATCCCAACTCTGGGAGGGAAGCAGGGCAGATACCCTTGCCCAACTCTCAGTTTTCCATTTCCCTCAGCAGTTGGGGCTGGAATGATTAAATGACCTGCCCAAGTCCGCGCCGAGTGCAGTACTAGAGCTTGACGCCAGGCCCTCCGTTGTCCCGTTCCTCCGCGAGCTGCCGACTACTCTTCCTGAAGACACGCAGGGCCACTGTCTACTCAGCAGGCCTGCGCTCTGTCAGCGGCTACACCGGCCCAGGCGAAGTGATGGCAAGGTCCGGCCTCTGCTTGCCAGCTCTGCTGCAGACATTTCCATCCCCTTCCTCCAGCAAGACTTCCCCGTACTTTGTCTCCCTTCCCCGGAGTCCAACTCCCGGCTACTACTACATAGAAAAAAAAGTCGATCAAACAAATCTTCCCTGACTTTCTCCTCTTCCCACCCCTGAATGGGGATTTTTGCATTTTAACAGGGGCTTTTAGAGACACCTCTTCTTCGTGTAGTGGTTTTCAAACTGTTGTATTAGAGCTTCAGGGTGCCTGAGAAATGGCCTAAAGACCAGGGCAGGTGTGACGGTTACCTGAGGGCAGGTGGGTGGGCAGATGGATGGACTAGGTCATGGGGATTAAGTAGGGCAGAAGAGACCAGTGCAGGTGGGAGGGGGTGAATGGTAAGAGGCTTTGGATCCACCCCACCTAACCAAAGTCGTTCCGTTTTTATTTGTTTCACAAATCGGGCTTTCATTTAAGATTTTATTTGAAAAGTAGAATGTGTTGCTTTCCAAAACATGCTTAAAATAAATGAACCAGCGTATTTCTCGTATATCCTGTAATGCAGATATTTTACTCATTGAGACTGATCTCTGAGCATCCCCACATTCCCAGGTCAACCTGGGTCATCAAGATTTTACCTCGTTGAAAAATAGAGCTGAGTTACATAATCTGCACTCCCTGACACACTTCTGATGGGTTATACTAAGATAATAACCCCTTTTGGCCCTTGAGGCATACAGAGGCCCTTGAGGCTTGGCCCGATTCTTCAGACCTTGATCATTTCCATCTGTTTACTCCAGTGCACTGACTAAATGTATTTTAAATATATATATGTATATTTATTATGTATAAAAATATATAAGTAATATATTTTTCTACATGGGTCCTGATGTGGAAGAAGTTAAAAAGTACCAAAATAGAGTAGTGGCTTGGGCCTGGGCTCTGGAGTTATGTAGTTAGTTGTCCATCAGTTATGTAGTTATGGGCCTGGGCTCTGGAGTTATGTAGTCAGTTGTCCATTCTCACTTATCAGCTGGGTGGCCCTGGCACATTGCCTAATGTATCTAAACCTCAGTTTCCCCATCTATGAAGTGGGGATAATAGCATTGGATTGCCCAGAGCTGTTGTGAGGATTAAAGGATCATGTGTAGGACCCACCTGGCACAGTTCCTGTGATGGATGAAGCCCTCGGTAAATGGTAGCCCCATCATCAATAGGACCATTAGCCCTGAGATTTGCCCCTTCACCCCTGGAGGTCAAGTTTGCCACAGGTTTACTGCTGTACCTTTGATTATGCTCTCAGAACGAGTATAAACATGAAGCAAAGATAAGCAAACACGGTCACAATTTTTAAAGGTATTGATGTTTAGAACACCTCGTTCACATCTCTCTGGTAACAAAGGTGACACAAATACATGTTTGAATGCCATTAACAATGCCTCCAGACAGGAAACAGTGCTTCAGAAAGAGCAAAAAGCAAAGGAAAATCATTAATTTGTTCAGAAGTTTTTTAAAGGCACATCTTTCTTTGTATTTTGTTACAAAAAGCAATCACCTTCGTGATGGCTGAACAGATCCAAATGAACCATTATGGCTTGGACCCATCCTTAAAAGATTTTTCTTTTGGGGGCGCCTGGGTGGCTCAGTCGTTAAGCGTCTGCCTTCAGCTCAGGTCATGATCCCAGGGTCCTGGGATCGAGCCCTGCATCGGGCTCCCTGCTCGGCGGGAAGCCTGCTTCTCCCTCTCCCACTCCTCCTGCTTGTGTTCCCTCTCTCGCTGCCTCTCTCTCTGTCAAATAAATAAATAAAATCTTTAAAAAAAAAAAAAAAAAGATTTTTCTTTTGAACACCAAATGACTTCACATTACTGTCCTTTGATCTACTCTAGTCATTTTTTGTATTTTCCTGTAATATTCTAAATTAGAAGAAAATATAGTTCAGTATAATCACATCAGTATTCTCCAGCCCAGCCAACTGTAGGTTGCAACAGGAAAGGTTTTTATAAGAAGGAGGAACACTTACCAAATCCATGGATCTCTTTGCAGAGTAAGTTCATTCATTTGAGCAGTAAAAGTAGGCCTTGAACTGACTCAGTGTTTCCAATACCTACTAGGAGTATTTTCAGTTCAGTCCAGGTCAAAGTGTGACACTGTGAGGGAAATTTTTTAAAAATATAGTCTTATCCCTGCCCTTAAGAAATCTAATTTCCTTATCCTCTGATTCCAGCTCATGTTCCCAGCATGTTCACAAATTTAACACCCTCACCGTGGTGACGGCCCTTTCTGTGTCCAAGGTTCAGACACAAATGGCAATCAGAGCCTCCATTTAGAATAATGATGGATCTGCCTCTGACAGAATCACTTTTGATGGAGGTTTCTAGGATACTACCCCAGAAGAAGAGATGAGTCCCATTTCACAATCAAAATAGTGGATAGCGGGGCGCCTGGGGGGCTCAGTCGTTAAGCGTCTGCCTTCAGCTCAGGTCATGGTCCCAGGGTCCTGGGATCAAGCCCCGCATCGGGCTCCCTGCTCTGCTGGGAGTCTGCTTCTCCCTCTCACTCTGCCGGCCCCCCCCCCCCCCCCAGCTTGTGCTCTTTCTCACTCTCTCTCAAATAAATAAATAAAATCTTAAAAAAAAAATAGAGAATAGCAAAGGAGTCTCTAGTGACAGTGTTTCAGCTGAGTTTGTAGAACATCACCCAACTGAGAAAGTCATTCAACTGCTCCACCCCGGACAAGCTACGTAAGCCTGGAACAAGTTACTTAACCTCTCTGTGCCTCAGTTTCCTCATCTGTAAAATGTACAATTTACATGTGGGTAAACACATTAGAAGAGTAACTGGTATCTAGAAAGAGCCTCACTCAATGTTAGCTGTTACCATTATTAGTCATACAATAGTGGTAATACTATTGTTACCTTCCTGAGCACCCTTATCCAAAAGGCAGCCATTAGGCTCTGCGTCCCAGCCCTGTATTGGGAGGAGGAGGGCAGTGCAGGGCCTTGGGGGACCAATCAGCCCAGAGCTGGAAGCCCTCGGGCTATGAGGTGAGATGGGGGGCAGGAGACAGGCCCTCCTTCCCCTGCAGCAGTCCCTGGCTCTCTTCTGACCGGTCTCCCTCAGCCTTCAGCCCAAGATAAAGTGAACTCTTCCTTGATTCCGGTTCCATTTTCCTCTGCACAACTTTTTGCTGGAGATAAGAGCCACCTAGGAAAACCAATAATGCAGATACTTATTTACTGCAATAAGTAGTCTATTCCTAGTGGGTCACCTCTCTGGTTACTGTCACTTGATTATATTCCATAAAGAAACAAGCTGTTGAAACACAGGAGATGAGGTTTTTTGGTTTGTTTTTTAATCTCAGGCATAGCAAGATTACATAGCGGAAGACTACATTTTATGTTTCATATTGCTAAGTTCCTACAAATTAATTCAAGAGGTCATACATCTTTTAACTCAAAGAGAATAGTATATTTGTGTGTGTGTGTGATTTCTGTACATATATACTATTCATATATATTATGTATTAACCAGCCTATTTTCCAGGATAGAATCCTAGGATCTAGGATAGATCCAAACTGGGAGAATCAACAAGAAGGGGAAGAAACCTGATCCTAACTTAGGACAGGGACCTGCTTCTCCCCCCACCAGAGTGTGAGATATTTAGGGTCTATCTTGCCTGTAGTGCATCTGAACATTCACTGGCACATTGACTAATGAGTCCCCAGAGATGAAGCTCCTTTAAGCAAAGTCATTACATCATCATGGCTGAGAAGATTAACAAGGGAAAGAACATCTGTTAAAAGTCCGGGGAACTTAACTGCCTGTTTTCCATCCAGAGCTTCTCTCTCTCTCTCTCTCTCCACCGCAAGGGCTGCTGACAAAAGCCAAGACCTCTTCCCAGTGCCCTTTCTGTTGCTGGCATCCTCCCTCTGCACTCCTGCCCCAAATGTATTTCCCCTCCCACTTCAAATACTCACTAGCATTTCACCACCATCCTCCCTCTGGAAACTGACAGAAGTCATAGATACAAACCTGCTTTTGCTGATTATTCTCTAAATGAAGAGCTGCTCTGACGTATTTGCTCAAGTAGGCATTTGGTTTCAAGTCCTCCATTTCTATTTGTGGAACAGATTGATGCGTTCCTCAGATATTCACTGAGCACTTATTACTGTGTCGAACCCCATGCTAGGCAGTAAATCCCACTGTGATGAACAAGACCACTGTGGCCACTGCCCTCCTGAAGTTTGCGATCTAGCTGTTGAAACTGATATCAACTGAATAAGCAGGCAGATATATAATGACCAATGATAAGTACTATGAGGAAATAAAAACAAGACGCTCTGGAGGACAGCAGAAGATCTACCTTGGATTGGGGTGATATTTAAGAGTTCTAAAGAATAAAAAAAGAACCCACCATATGAATAGTTGGGGAGAGAACCTTCTGGGCAGAAGAGTCAGCAATGACATCCCAGAATAGAGAATGAGCTTGGTGCATTTAGGAACTGAACGGAGACCAGTGTGGGTGGAGAACAGAGAATAAATAGAGATGAAGCTGAGGAGGCTGGCAGGGGCCAGATCATGCAGGTTTTTGTGGATTTTAATCTCCTAGCAGTTAAGAATCCCCGGAAAGTTTTAAGCGAAGGAATGGCATGATCTAATTTGTGTCGCAAAGAGATTGTTGTGGGTGCTGTATGGAGAATCATTAGAGGTAGGCAAGACCAGGGGTAAAGAGAAGAGTGAGTTACTGGAGCAGCCCCTGGGAGAAACAGTAGCTTGGCAGGCCCATCCCTTGGGTAGGGTAACTAGGTTAGCTGTCCTGAGCTCTGAGCTCAGGTTCACAGTCTCCTACGTTTAACTTCTCAAGTCTGAACAACACTGAAATTCATTTTTTGAATTCTCTAGCAGTATCGCCAAGGGTTTATGAAAGATGTCCACACTATGGCCTTCTTTTGACTGTGATTATCTTGGGCAGCCCACACTGGTTGCATCCTTCTAGGGACTGCCCTGGACCTCGGGTGGTGAAAGGGAAGGCACACCTCAATTGACAGAGTCCACATATACTTGAAGCTAAGACGAATAAGCCTTGCAGGTGGATGGTATTTGTGAGGTGAGGGAGAGAAAGGAATCAAGAATGACTCCCAGTGACAGCTGTGCCACTCACCGAGATGGGGAAATAAGGAAAGAGTGCAGAGAAATGAAAACTATTAAACCACTTATATAAATGCCCATCCTTTAAATCATGTTACTTTTAAGATTCAGTTCATTTTAACTTCTGACTAATACTCTCAGTCAGTCGTGGCTTGGGACATTTTAGCTTTCAGTTTCTCCCACTACGAATTTACTGATCTATAAACAAATACTTGAGAAATCTTTTTACAATAAGAGCGATTCTTTTGTGTCTTTGTATTTTGAATGATTTCACCTTCTAGTTTACTGTCAAGAGTAAGATGTTCAGAAATAGATACTAACCATTCTGTTCAGTGACGATGGGGTCTAGTTCCTGTTGGACCGCAGGGCCACTGAGCATGTCCATGTCCCACGCTTTGATCCTATTTGCAAGGCAACATGTTAGGAAAACTTTCTCAGTATGTAAAAGAGAGTAAAGAAACCCGATGTTTTATTCTTGGCTGACCCATTTTGTAATGTTAGTCAAATTACTTAACCTCTCTCTGCTTCAGTTCCTCCTTCAGGAAATGGTGTGAATAATATCAACCTCCCTGTATCTCACAGTAATGCCAGGCTAGCTAATTGACTCGGCCACATGTGATGGAATTGGCAGAGGCGGGGAGGGGGACGGTTTTGGGAAAAGATATTAAAATGTGAAACAGCATTACCATGGTCCAAGTTAGATACTACCATTGCACAGCTCCCCTCTAGTGAGGCCTTTTGAAGATCGCTGTTAACTCTTTCAGGCAATATCTTCCTGTATGATGGAGTTGCCAACGATCTATCATTTTGCTATAACAGTTTGATTTTCAAATTCTAGCCCAGCCAGAAGCAGAACATACTCCAACTTTCAACGAAAACATTTGCATTTGATTTTCGAATATTCCTTCTCTTTTTTTTTAGATTTTATTTATTTATTTGACAGAGAGAGAGACAGTGAGAGAAGGAACACAAGCAGGGGGAGTGGGAGAGGGAGAAGCAGGCTTCCCGCAGAGCAGGGAGCCCGATGTGGGGCTCGATCCCAGGACCCTGGGATCAAGACCTGAGCTGAAGGCAGAGGCTTAACGACTGAGCCACTCAGGTGCCCCTTGAATATTCCTTGAAGTAGTAGAGCAAAAGCACACCTGAGAATTACAGCATTTGGGAATGGCTGGTTTACTGCACTTACTCAAAACCTCACCTACCAGTATGCTAGTTAATGTGGCCCAGTCGTAAGTAGGCAGCTCCTGGGACACAGAAAAGAAATGTGGCTCAACTGTGTGTAAAAAATGCTCATAATCCTCCCATTGCAAAGTGCTCTTCCCTTTGAAAGTGCATGTCTCACCTCTACGAGGTAAACATTTCATCCTCACCTTATAAAAGGAGAAAATGAGGCTCAGAGAGATCAACTAGTTGATCCAAAATCACACGTTGGTAAATGCCAGAGGCAGGATTAGATTCCGGGTCTTCTGATGCTTTTCCAGGACTTTCTTCTCACTATGTGAACATGATAATAGATACATCTATGAAAAGAAGGAAGAGAAGAACAATGTGCCCTACATACTCCATTCAAATTTCACAGCAAAGGAGTAACTTTTATAACTGATGTGATATTGTATGGGTGGCCCAGAATTATTGGACCTATCAACCCCACTGCCTTCTTCCTCTCCTTACCTCTTTATAAATCAGCATCAAAAGTACCAGATAAGAATCCTCAAATTTTAACCATTCACAGACTGAGTCTGAATAAGGGCCTCTAATTGTCGGCGACATATAATGTTACAGCGGCAGGAAGGGATTCACAGGCACTGAGGCTGATGTGTGGGGCTGACTCTCTGAGCTGGTGAGGAGCCTCTCCTGCCACCCAGCATTCAGATACCAGTGTGGTTTCTTTGTTCCCACTCATGACCGCATGCCAATTCTGTGAAGAGAACTTACACTCTAGAAAGACCTTCCAAAATTTGAGGATTTCCAAAGGTCTTGGGACGTATTTCTTAGAAATATCAAGGGATGACTGTATTGGATTTTCCTGCTTTAATTTTGATTTAGTGGCTAGAAACTCAAGAGTAATGTTGGTGCTCATAGTAGTAACTAACCCATCTCAGATTCCTAACACGTATGTCCTCCTACTTGGCTTCTGACTAGTTTAAAAAAAAAAAAAAAATCATTTCTCATTTTTATCATTCTCTTTTGTGTTTTGTTGTAAACGGTCTCAAGTCATTTCTCAAAGTAGGGAGATCTGAGACCCCAAATAAATGTTGAAACTAGGCTTCCTAGAAAGAATCATTTATCTTAGTCTGGCCCTGCTATAACGTCAGAACTACTGAAAAGAATTAAGGACAACGATTTCTAAAAGACAACAGTAAATGTTTTTTGATGACTTAAGCCAAATTCTGAGTCTCTGGGGTAGCTAATTATGCTTTGAGTGACACCTCATGGTTGAAAGGCACTGTTCCAACTTCCTCCAGAAGACTCAGACCAGTGTTTCTCAAAGCTTGGTTCTCGGACCCTCCTCAGAATCATCCGGTGCCTGTTCAAAATGCAGGGGAATTCCTGGGCCCCGCGCTGCTGAAATCTCTGGAAGTGGGCACCGGGGAATCTGTATTTTTCACAGCCACCCCAGGTGATCCAGGCGTGTCGTCGAGTTTGAGAACCACTGATTCAAGTGCTGCCAAGCCAGACATGCACACACCCCAGGGAGTGAGAAGGCGCCAGGGCGCGGGATGCACTAGGCGGGGCCTTAGCGATGCCCACCCGATTCGTCACGGCGGGAAGGAGGCGGGGTAAAGAGGTCTGGCGGCGGGAGGTGAACACAGAGCGCCCCGCGGGTGCGGCCGGCTGCCCCGTTGGCAGCGAGGGTGGGAGCGGCGGTGGCTTGGGCCCTTGAAAGCAGCCGGCCCCGGCCGCCTGCGCTCGTCCCTGCGCAGCGAGAGGGCGCGGGAGGCGGACGGGCTGCGCGGCGCGGCCCCTAACGCCTGTCTTCCTGTCCGCAGACGAGCCCAGCTGCTGGAGTTCTGCCGCCGCCGCCTCCCCAGGCCTGCCGGAAGTAGGCGTCTCCCTCGAAGACGTCCTCCCTCCATTCTCTCCATCACATCCAGCCCCACCCTCCGACCCTTCCCACCAGATAGGCCCAGACCCAGCTTGGGATGTCAAAAGGGAGCACGACGTTAGGAAACCAAAGGAGCTTTCAGCCGGCGGCCAGAAGAAGCAGCGCCTCGGGGAGCAGAGGGAGCGCTCGGCGAGCCCGCAGAGGGCCGCCCGGCCGAGGCTCGAGGAGGCACCCGGCGGCCAGGGGCGGCCCGAGGCCGGCAGGCCCTCCTCGGAGGCCAGGGCGCCCGGGCCCGCGGCGGCGGCGGACGCGGCGGACGCGGCGCGGCCCGGCGGGA
>NW_023270451.1:6848593-6885719 GCF_011800145.1 Mirounga leonina | reverse complement strand
CTTGGAAAGTGCCCGGCTCCGACAGGCTGCCGGGCGTCCTGAAGCCCGGCGCCTCGGCTGCGGGCAGATGAGGCGCGCGGCAGCGGCCCGCCGCCCCGCCTGGACGCCTGCAGGCCGTTCGTCCTAGCTTCCGTCTCACGGCGTTTTAATTTATTTTCACTGTCACACGCGTAGATCCACGAGCCACCGAGGCCTGGGAGCATCGACGTGAAGTCCCACGTGTCCGGCGAGCATGGGCGGTACAGCGTCCACGCGCAGACCCAAACTGATGCTAAAGCCCCCGGTTCCACTGGGGGGGCTTGGGCAGCTATGGAAGAACCAAAATAACGTGAAGAACATCAGAGAGAGACAGTGCAGTGTAGCTTTAGTTAAAAAAAAAAAAAAGAAGAGGAAGAAAGAAAGAAAAAAAAAATTACCCCCACTGCATGAAGGATTTGGATGCCATCCAAACTCTAATATCAAGAAACTGGACAAGTTAAGAGCAATCACGAACTGGAATATCGCCTTAAAAATCAAACTGCACGGAGCAAGCGGAAACTGAGACAAGATTATATCTTTTAATTGATCTAAAGAGTTGTAAATAAATTGTTCTCGACATATCTAGACAGGGGTTAAAAGGTTTCTTTGAAACATTCGGAACTGTTCGCCCGTAACATGTTTCCATGGCTCGCCCGTGGCATCCATCACCGGTATTAGCAGCAACGTTCCCTGCATACTGCAGGACGAGTTAGAAATCTAGTGAATTCATTGGTGTGATGCCATTTTTACTGCCATTTCTGTGATCAAATCATATTTCTGTACATTTTCAGTGGTAGGAAAAAAAAAGGTTTAAAAACATTGTATCTTCGGGAGCAGATTGCCGTAAGTCAGAATTTTGCAGTTTAGCTCATAGATCTTAATTGGTTTTCATCTAAAATGTGCATTTTATAATTGAAGGACCACAATTTGTTCAGTCAAGATTGGCAACGCTGCAGTTCCTTTATGAAAAGGCTTTCCTATTGTCTCAGGCTAGCAAAGATAGTAGCTTCTTTGACACTTACTGTCTTTTTTAAAATCCTCTTTCCGTTACTTCATTTTCACTTTGACAGAGCAAAGTGTTTCTCCTATATTTCTCAGATTATAATGAATCCCTAATATTAAAAAATCTTATAATGGCCAATTTATTTTCATAAAAGAATGTAAACCTTTTAGCGTTCTTTTCTGCTTTATCTTTCCTTATCCTTTCTCCTTTTATTTTCATTTGGTTTGCTTGTCTTTGTATTCTTTGCCATTTTTTAAATTTCTTTAGCAACCTCTAGATGTTTCTGTTTATCTTCCGTGGATCTGTGGTTGATCCCCTACTAGAATTCTAAGGCTTGCCTTTCTTCCCTGCCCTTTTAATATTCCTTTGTAAAATGTTACCTTCAGTTAATTATCCATTGGTACTTATTTGTAGCTACACATATTAAAAGGCAAACTGTTTCTGAGGGCAGTTTCTCTTTAATTTGTCCTGAATGAATGAGGTTTCATCCTTCCCAGATGCTGGCCCTTACAGGAGTTCAAATGCAAATAAGCCTCACCTCCCTGAACTTGTAGTCAAATAAGTAGAACGGGAGATCAAGTCCATCACCCAAGGTCACACATAATAGCCTCCCTCCGTTGACTCTTTGCTTCTCTGTAAATTGCAGTAACCTGAGCGCTAGCCATTTAATTTCCATCAGGCATAGGAGTAGTTTAGTTGTTTGACAAGAGGAGAAAATGGTTGAAAGCCTCAAGTGAAGAATCTTGCAGCTTGTAAAAGCAATTTCCAAAAATGGAATCCATTCATCATAAACAAAAGCACAAACAAACACATGTAGCAGTTTACAATACTTTTGGTTTAATCTCAATTAGTCTTTCTCCCCTGGACTAGAAATCCAGTATAGTTTGCCATTAATTTATTGAATCTGGTTTTGGACAATGCTTCTGTAGTGTAGCTGCACGTCCCAGTACTGTATCCTCTGACCTTTATTTTCCATGTGTTACAAAAGGATAAAAAAGTTGAGATTACGCTTGCATAAACTCTAATTTGCACAGTTCACAGTCTACTACTTGTGCAGTAATTGCTTTATGCGGCTGTAATCCATAACCTGTGAAGACAGCACATCATCTAAATTCCATTCCAAATAATATTTCTGTGTAGTGTTAGCTGTGAATTTACCCTGTACAGCTGTATCTCTATAAATATAATTCCATGTATTAATAGTCACAGAAAGACTGTAAGTGAGCAACTATTTTTATGAAACGCACCACTATGGATAAATTAACTTTTACAGAAATCTTGTTTACTGTATGATATTCTAAAACACTGTCAAATAAAATATATATCCAAAATCTTTTTCTTTTTCCAACTATATAGGCTGTGTGTTAATTTGAAGAAAGTAATTACTGGGAGTTAATTTTTTTAAACTGCGGTTTTCGTAGTTTTTTTTTTTTTTTTAGAATGGAAATTCAGTGCCCCCAAACAGGACTTTTTTTCAAATTCGAATCTAAATGCAGTGGAATTATACAGGGAAAAAAAACACACAAAAAAAACAAAAAAACCTGTTGAATTCCACACACACCCCCCCCCCCCCCCCCCCCCCACCCCCCCGCCAAATAAATGGAGAGTTTTCTCAAAGACACTCTGGTTGCCTGTCAGCTAACTACATCCCCATGAACTGGCAGTATGTTTCTGTTGCTTGCTACCCTGATTGATACTGTGCCTTTTTTTCAAAAAAGGATTTCAGGTATCAATCAACAATAAATCCCATCACATTTTTTTCCTTTTAATTCTGAAATTTTTTCATGTAAAATCCCAAGGAGTTTATGCAGAAGCCAACATTTAGTGAACAGTAGTGTAGAGATCCAGAATGAAAGGCTGAATATGCCCTCTGCAGTGTATTACAGTCCACACATGGGGGAGAAGAGAGGTCTGTGGAGTACTTGGAGGATGACAAGCCCGCTATCACAGAGATAATAATCCCAAGAAACAGTTTTCAATCCTAGTCTTGTTGGGACCGCCCACTGATATCAGTAGGGGGCCTAACATCGCCAAACTGACCATTTTTACTCCACTGTTAATTTTTTTTAAAATTAAGCATGTGTCACTTTTAGAAAAGGGAAGAAGCTGACATGAAGTGTGAAATCAAGCACAAAAGTTCAGGTATTTGTAATAAATCCATGTCATTCTTTATGAACCAATCGAAGAAGGCCCAGTGCACGCTGAAAAAGCACAAGACTTATAAAACAATGTGGTTAGCAAAATGGGGTGTAAATATTAATGATGCATGGCTAATTACTATTTTGAAAGAAAAAATATAAACATCATTAGGACATCAAAAAGATGAGAAATCAGAGTCCAAAGGGCTTAGGATAGGGACAGAGCAGGAGCACGATGAGGCCAGTGAGCACCTGGTCTGGAAAAGGGCCTTACCATGAACCAAATAGCTCCAAGATCAGGCAGGAAGTATGAAAAAATGAAGACAGCCAGGTAGGGACGGGGCCAACGGACAAGCATGTCCCTCCTCTAAAGCTGTCATTTTGTCAGGGCCAAGTCCACTGTGGAATAGCCTCTCAGTGTCTCAAGAGAAGAAAAAAAATCAGCCTTTTATTTGAAATTTTGTAGGTTTTGTAGTTTGACAAGCTTAATTCACGTTTTTCAAGAAACACTGAACAAGAAGACAAAACACTACCACCACGAACCATCTGCAGACCGGGTCTGGCCCACAGCCCACCAATTTGCAGCCTCTGGCTTGGAACAACAGCCAGACCTTCAGCAGAGGACCCCTCGCTTGCTTTTATCAGGGTCTGATTCACCTTCCAAGCAGTGGATCGTACAGACCCCAGAGATGGAAAAGCGTGTGGCTCTTACGTCCAAACATGCCTGGAATAACTTCAAATGTGTATTCTGAGTGTGAGGCCCTCTGCCAGAAACCTGATCACTGTTCTTGCACTAGAGGTGGTTTGTTGTGAGGCTGAACAAACTGAAGCCATTTGAAATTTTATTATTCGTTCTTGATGAGTTTGCCCCAAACTAAGCATGGGGCTCTCCAAAGGTGAGTCTGCCCTGTCCTATCCATAGGACTCTTTCTCAGGCCAAACTCGCGGCAAAATCAAATGACCTAATTGCCGCAGAATTTGGACTGAACAAAGATTCTTTTTCAGACAGCCTTAGTGCCAGACAGGATATCTGTAAAATCACATGAGTGCTTTCCAAGGCTAATAATAGTAAGGGTACTAAGTCTCATGATGAGTTCTGCATTGTGTCTAGTTCATATTGGGTACCAATTAAATGTGGTAAAGGGTATGGTTAGGATTACTGGTGGCAATGCTATGGTGGTAGGCATTTGGGTATAAACAAGAGAGCACCATCCCAGAATTAAACCGAACCCTTGCTGGGCATTGGGTGGCATATCACCCAGACAGCTCAGTTATCAGGGACTCCATAAAAACTTAAGCGTGTCCGACCACTCAGGGGAGGGTACTGCAACCACCCCTGAGAGTCAGCTGGGTTTCTAAGAGTTCCAATAGTTTGATGGGATCTTTTCTTTGATGAAACTGCCTCTCACAGCGATTTCACCTGCAAGAACCTGGGAATCTTGTGAAGCAACAAAGTGACCTTTGACTTTCCTTCTTGGGTGGAAGGTCAATTTTCTAAAACCCTAACAAGGTGTATCCATGTGATTTCATGCCAGGTCAACTGCCTTCACACTGAGGAGCACACATTCTCGGGGTACAAAGAGACTTTTTAGGGGGTACACAGGCAGGGAGAGCTTCAGCAAAATTCGTTTTCAGAAATTCAACTTCTATTTTTATGCATTTCAAACCCGTGGACGGCCAGTTTCCACATCGTCACCTGCCCAATGCAAGGAGCCTTTACATTAGAGAAGCAAGATGAGCTTATCATCGATCCTGCATTTCACTCGGGTACATTACCTCGGGGTGTAAAATCAAAGAGACAACTGGAGGATGCAGCCCTCCTGCAAGAGAATAAAGAGAGCAAAATAGCATCGGTAAGAAATATTCAAGTGGGCAGTGCCTTCCTTCCTCCAGAAGCCCTGGTAGGGTTCCCATCTAAAACTTAGCACCCACGTTTATTCGAATTTGAGAATAAAGTCGCACTTTTTCTGATCGAATGTGTGATGGCTATCTGTCTGGCTTGATCACAACGACTGGCTTTGCCCGTTGGGTTATGTGGCAGGTGTTTGCCATAGATTAATGAGTTAAATTTGCAAATGCAAGGTTTAAATAAACATATTTAAGGCATGCACACAAGAGAAAATACATCCTTTCCAAGAAATCTGTGGGAAGAAAATAAAACTATTTCAGGGGCTACACGTGCTAACAGGGTCGTTCCCTAAGACAAACCGACTTAACATAGCTTCATAAACTTTTACAAAAAGTGTGGAGTGTCTGCCATCTATAAAACATGACCGGGGAACAGAACTCAGCCTGTAGTCTCAGGGCGCCTACCGTCTAGTTAGGAGACCAAGACAACTGACACAAGACAGAATGGGTGTGACATGGGAATACGGGATTTGGGATTTGGTAGGATGCAGGAATAGCTGGAGGCAGTTAGAAGTCATCCTGGATATGTGGCATTTTAATTGGGTTTGAAGGGTGGGTGGGATTTCAAGAGGCAGATGAGGTGTAAGGGGGAGATCAACATGAGCAAAGTCAGAGTTAAGAAACTTAGAAATGTGTTAGAGAAACCGCGAATTGTTTATTTTAATCAAGACTCTGTGTGTGTATGTGAGAGAGAGAGACAGAGAGAGGGAGACAGAGAGAGAGGGAGGGAGGGAGGAATTCGATTAAAGAGAGGTAGTTGCAAGCAGATAACAAATGCCATTAGGAACAGTTGGGAGTTATTAAAGGTTTCTGAGCAGAGAAAGGATAAAATCAACACTTGGCTGTGGAAGGAAGTCCTGGTGGTCTGTCCACGGTGAAACGGAGGTGGGAGACTCTGGCAGGTGCTAACATCATGTGAGAGATAAGGAGGCCTGAGCACCCAGAATGGAGGGGAGAGATGGGAGGGCTCTGGAGGATGGAGAAGCAACAGGCCTCTGGCTTACTGGATGCAAAGTCAGGGACCATCCCAGGCTCCAAGCCTGAGTGAAAAAGAAGATGGGAGGAGGACCAGATCTAAAAGGGACCTCATTACATTTTTTGATACACAAAGTGTGAGGGGTTCTCAGGTCACCCAGATGGAAATACTCATCCAGCCAATAAGCATAGACTAAAAAGACGGACATACTCCAAAGAGAATGAAGTTCAGACGAAAGACTGAGCCTAAGATAAGATTTGGGGACCAACTCCCTAGAGCCTTGCTGGGACTCACTCCCAGAGATTCTGATGTAATTGACTAAGATGGGATCATTTGGGAGGGGAAATGTCCTACGCCTTATAAATACATCCATGTAAGTATCAGCATGCAGAGTGCTTTGTTACAGAAAGCAAGGACTCTGGAAAGATTTGCCTTCTATCTCAAGTCCATGAGCCACCGGGAAAGATGTGAGCCAATTTATGATCCCCGTCTTTAAGAAGAGAATGAAAGTGAGCTGCAAGTGGTCCAACTGCAAAGAACATGAAGAAATTCATAGAAGGAAGACTTCAAAACCGATAGTCCTGTCTGCCACACTTTTCACACTTTAAAGATTAACAGGGGTCGTAAGACTCAGTGGCATACCTTCCAATTACTTCCATGTTATCTCTTATTAATAGGAACCCCTGGATTCTTGCTCCTTGATCTGGACTGCCAACTCGGAGATGCCCTTAGCTGTACCTCAAAGCAAGTTCATGTGGGCAAATGAGCAGCTACAGGATAAAGACCAAGAAACTATATATATTTAGTACGTATGTGTATGTATTGTGTATATGTGTGTATATATATGTACACACACAAACTCACACATGTATACCCACACACGGACTTGCACATGAACACAGACATATACCCAGGGACTCCAATTTCAATATTGTGACGAAATAACGTATACACCCCAAAGTACATAAAAACCTATGGATAACTTACTCGGTTTTAAAGCAGGCACATGTGTAATCATCATCTAGGCTGAGAAATAATCAGGGACCCTGACCTGAGCCTGGCACAGAGTAAATATTTGCTATGTATATATTTTTTATTGTTGTTACTATCAACTGAGGGATATGTAAACATTTTCCGTGATGCTGAGAGTCTCAATATTTATGGGGTGTTAGCCATGGGCCAGGCACAGTGTCGCGGTCTGAGGCTGTAACCATGAACTAGGCAGGCACGACCCACCCCACAGAGAGCTTACAGTGTTCGAACCCCCAGGAAGGTAAATGGTTCCCATGCAAAGTGTGAGGGGCTCTCAGGTGACCCAGAAGGAAATATTCACCCAGCCAGTACTCACAGACTAAAGATGGAGAGCTCCATCAAACCGGCGTGAAGCATTTGAGCACCACTGGAGATGAAAGCTAGCTTCCTGGAATTAGAGCTACAAAGGAGAAGTGAAGGAGCCAGAGGTAGGTCCTCTGCGGGGACTGATGCGGTGGGAGGGGCGGCCTGGCAAATGGCGGCCGAGCTAGGGGTTGAATGGGCGCAGGTGTCAGATGAGAAAAGTGGTGGCAGGAGCTGCACGGAGGAGCCCGAGCCTCAGGGAACGAGGTGACCAACGTGCCCCAGTTTGCCAAGGACTGTCCTTGTTTTCAAACCGTGAGTCAGTGTCCCAGCAAACCCGTCCGTCCCCTGCAAACCAGGATGGAGGGGAACGTGGCCAGGACTGGCAAATCTGAGGGTCCCACAGGAGCCAGCACCCCGAGGTGCAGAGGAGGATGAGAACTGGCCAGCAGGAGGCTGGAGAGCCACGGGGTCCAGGACTCACAGGGCCTAACAGGCCTGAGCCAAGATTTGAACCTCCACTTAAAAGGCAGCAGGAAGCTACTTCTGGGTTTTCATTGGGCAGAACAACCTGTTCCTGTACATAACACTCTGGTCTAGAGAGTGTTTGCTCCCTTCTCCCTGCCTCTGTCCCTTGACCTTTAGTCTCCTGTCCCTTCCTCTCCATCCTCTGCGGAAGGTTCCGGCCCTCCTAGGCTGCTGGCGCTGAGCTCAGTCTCCTGGACCTTCGGTCTCAGATGGATGAGGCCAGCCTTTCCCAGAGGACTCAGGAGCCCTGGCTGCTGCATTGGCAACTTTGCAAAGAACTTTCCTGTCTGATCAGTACACACACTCGCAACTCTTCTTTTATAGGTCCTCCACTCTTTCCTCCATCATCCAGGTGTGGACTGAAGACGCATCCCATGTTTCTACGACCAACCCTCATGATGCCTAGCATATAATAGGCACTCAATGAATACTTGCTGAAAATTGGATTTTTTTTTTAATGGCCTCATCTCTAAATCCAATATAGTTTCCCTTGAATAAGAATGGCTCTCAACACGGTAAGTGGCCCTGACTAGTCAGAGTGGACAGTTTGCAATTTTTCTCAAATATTCCGCTACTATTTCTACAAAATACTGACAGAGTGGCTTGATGTTGTCATTTGAGAACTGCTTGGGATGAAAGCTAGCTTCTGCAACTCACCCAAGTGCTTTATTCAAAATAAGCCCATATAACTATTTCTCCTTTACTTTCTCCCGCTCATGCTAAGGCCCAGCCTCATCCCAAAGCTAGCAGGGCTGGAGCAGAATCTGACCCTAGCTCTTATTTCAGGAAGGTAAGGTCACGGCCAGAGCAACGATGATAGGGTAGGCCTTCTTGTTCTAGCCATCCTTGCTCAAAACCCAGGAAGGGATTATCCACTAATATCCTTGGCTAAATTCTAGCACACTGTGTCCAGCTGGTCAGCATTCCTTAGATGAATTTGGCCTCCCCACTGTAAATGTTTGCTGGAAGCATGCAAAAGGCCCCTGAGGATTTTGGGGCCTTGTACTGGTCCAGACTCCCTCTGCCTCTCTGCTCCAGTCGCAGCTCTTCACAATGACACACACACAGATAGACACCACGGATCCCATTTGACTCCCTGGCCAGGCTCCTGTCACCACCTGAGCTCTCTGTACTGACCTCCCACGATCAAAGACCCTCATGATCAGCTCTACACTAATCTTCCCACCATACCATTCACAGCCCAACTCAAACTGTATTTCACTCTCTGTTTTTAGTCTGAGCCAACAAATACAAAGCCAAGATTTTTTTTTTCTTAACCATTGCCATTATCAAGGAGGTAATGGTATGAGGGCGTGTAGTGTTTTAAAGTAAAGTGAGGTATGGGTCTCTTAAAACATGAAGGAGTCATCTGGAACACACACCCATACTAAGGGGGTTGGGGACAGCCAGGGATGATTTTGTCCTGAATTCTCAGCTAAGATGCTTTCAGAAAGAAGCCATGAATTGTGTCAACCACCTTCCAGAACACTAGCTGCTGTCCAAAAAGGTGTAGTTCTCACTCAGGTAATAGGTCAGAAGTTGCCGGCTAAAGTAGATTCTCTTTATTTAGTGATTCGGAGGCTCATGTTCCTTTTATTCTATGACTCCACCATTCCCCAAAGCCTTGCTTCTGAAAAGTGGTCTGAGCATCCGCAGCACTGCCACCCCAGGGAGCTTGTTAGCAAGACAAGCTCTCAGGCCCTGCTTAAGACCCACGATACTAGCCCTGCCTTTTAGGAAGATCCCCAGGTGTGGGTGACTCATACACACACAAGTTTGAGAAGCGCTGCCTTAGAACCTCAGAGCCCCCGGCGCCTGACTGCAGAAAGGGAAAAAGGGCATGGAGTGAGTACAGCGCCCCCCCTTTTTTTTGCTTCATTAAAGACTCAAATGACAGGTCACTCCCAATCCCATTCCATTGGTGAGAACTAGTCACATGACCACACAACTGGACACAAAGCACTCTGGGAAATGTAGTTCCTGACTGGGCAGCTGTCTGACAGTTACCACTCCACATTAAGGAGTTGGGAAGATAGATTTTGGTGGACAAAGAGACATCGCTGATGTTCACACCTCCTCAATGAACAGGTGACCAAAGGGGAAACATACTTTGACAGCAAATACCAGACCCTACACCAGGCCATGCTCCACAAGTACATGCAGAGGAGAAACAAGTAGGGGTCTATTAACAGAGAATACATCATGGTGAGAGTTTCAGAATTGAATCTGTAGACCCTCACAAGTGCAGAAGTCACAGTGAAGCGACTGCAAAGAGGAGAAGACTTGGTCAAGGTCAGGAGCAGTAAAAACAATGAGGAAATTAGCTTTTATTTTATTTTATTTTTAAAGATTTATTTATTTATTTGAGAGAGCGAGAATGAGAGAGAGAGAGAGTACATGAGATGCGGGAGGGTTAGAGGGAGAAGCAGGCTCCTCGCCGAGCCGGGAGCCCGATGCGGACTCGATCCAGGGACTCCAGGATCATGACCTGAGCCGAAGGCAGTCGCTCAACCAACTGAGCCACCCAGGCCCGAGGAAATTAGCTTTTAGTCAGCATGAGCTGTGTTGCCCAGCACTTTTACATATGTTGTCCAGCTTTATCCGGAAAGCAACGTCATATGCTCGCAATATCCTCCCACTCCTCCAAAACTGCTTTTGTTAAGACCACACTGTCTCATCCCAAGACTTACTGTAAAGCTACGCAGTATGTCTCAATGTTGGCACAATTAATATTTTGGGCTGGATAATTCTTTGTGGTGGGAGGCTGTCTTGTGCATTATAGGATATTTAATAACATCTCTGACTTCTACCCACAATTATGACAACCAAAATTGTCTCCAGACATTGTCAAATACCCTGGGGTGTGGCAGGGTGGAAGGGGGGGCAAAATTGTCCCCAGTTGAGAACCACTGAGCTACAACAATCAAAACAGTAAGGTATTGGCAAATGACAGACACATAGATCAATGGAACAGAATAGAGAGTCCAAAAACACACCCATATTTATACAATCAATTAATTTTCAACAAAGTCTCAATGGCAATTTAAAGGAGGCAGAATAGTCTTTTCAACACTTAGTCACATGCAAAAAAATAATGTACTTAGGGCGCCTGGGTGGCTCAGTTGGTTAAGCGACTGCCTTCGGCTCAGGTCATGATCCTGGAGTCCCAGGATCGAGTCCCGCATCGGGCTCCCTGCTCGGCAGGGAGTCTGCTTCTCCCTCTGACTCTCCCCCCTCTCATGCTCTATCTCATTGTCTCTCTCAAATAAATAAACTAAAAAAAAAAAATCTTTAAAAAAATAATGTACTTGAATATACCTCACACTGTATACAGAATTTAACTCAAAATGGATCATAGACCTAACCGTAAAACCCCCAAATTTAAGACACTTTTAAAGATAGAAAAAAAAAAAAAGCCACAGACTGGTAGAAAATATTTGTAAAACAAAAATTTCATGAAGGAGTGAATATATTTTTTAAAAGTCTGAAAATCAAAAAATAAAAAATACATAACTCAATTTATAAAAGGCATGAAAGATTTGTAGACACTTCACCAAAGAAGATACACAGAAGGCAAATAATTACATAAAAATATGCTCAACATTATAAGCAAAATAAGTCAGAGAAAGACAAATGCCATATGATTTCACTCATATGTGCAATTTAAGAAACAAAACAGATGAACATAGGGGGGAAGATAAGAGAGAGGCAAACCAGAAAACAGACTCTTAACTATAGAGAACACACTGAGGGTTGCTGGAGGGGTAGTGGGTGGGGGATGGGCTAAACGGGTGACGGGTATTAAGGAGGGTACTTGTGATGAGCACTGGGTATTGTATGTGAGTGATGAATCACTCAATTCTACACCTGAAACTTATATCACACTGGACCTTAACTGGAATTTAAATAAAAACTTGAAAAAGAAAAGAAAAAGAAATGTAAAAAAAAAAAGACAGGCTCAACATTATTAGTCACTAGGGAAATGTAAATTATAACCCCAAGGAGGTATCACAACATACCTACGAAAGTGACTAAAATTTTACAACTGACATGCATGGATAGTGAGAGTGCAAAATGATACAACACTTTGGAAAACAGTTGGCAGTTTCTCATACAGTTAAAATGCATTTGCCATATGACCCTGCAATCCCACTCTGAGGCACCTACCTAAGAGAGAATAAAACCTATGTTCACATAAAAACCTGTATGTGAATTTTTAGAGTGGCTTTATTCTCATTTGCCAAAGAAAACCAAAGCTGGAAACAACTCAGTGCCCTTCAACCTGTAAATGGATAACACATTGTGGTGAATTCATACACTGGAATATTACTCAGCAATAAAAAAGACCAATGTATTGTTACACACAGCAACATGAGTGAATGTCTGACACACTCTGCTGGGTGGATGAATCCAGGCTCAAAAGGCTACATAATGGATGGTTCCACTTATATGACTCTGGGGGCCAGAAAAGATAGTGGTGGCCACAGGCTACGGGTCAGGGAGGTGTTGTCCACAAGGAGGCTCAAGAGAGCTTTCTAGGTGGCGAAACTCTATTTTGACTGTGGTGACAGTTACATGACTCCATGCGTTTGTCAAAACTCACAGAACTCTACACTAAAAAGGGCGAATTTCACTGATGTGAATCGTAGCTGAAACAATTATATATAAGATTTCTAATGAGAATTTTAGAAAGAAAATTAATCACTTAAGAACTTAAATAAAATGCTCTGATTATAATAAGACACAAGTCAGATCCTGTCATTCCCCTGCTGATGCTCAGCGTCCATCATCCCCTTCACATACACCTGACTTCACTTCCTTCCACTCTCCTTGGCTACACTGATTTCCTTGCTCTTCCTGGAACTTCTCTTTCTCTTTTGTTCGAAAGCTCTTCCTTTTGATATCTGCATGGCTTCCTCCCTCAATTCCTTCATGGCCTTTGTGCAAATGTCACTTTGTCAGAGATCTTTCCTGATCTGTCTTTGTCTCTCAGTATTTCTTCTCCCCCTTACTCTGCTTTATTTTTCTCCATAGTACTCCTCATGCATTTATTTTTATTTTTTATTTTTTATTTTCTTAGAGAGAGGGAGAGAGAGGGGTGGGGGTAGGGGCAGCTGGAGAGGGAGAGAGAGAGAATCTTGAGCAGGCTCCATGCCCAGGTCCAGCCCAACGTGGGGCTCCATTTCACGACCCTGAGGTCATGACCTGAGCTGAAATCAAGAGTACAATGCTTAACCGACTGAGCCACGTGGGCACCCCTCATCCATTTATTTTTTATTTATTTCCTGTTTGCATGTACTACAATGTAAACTACTTCATCTTTATCTGCTTTTATCACCTTAGTCTCCTAAGACAGTTCCTGAAACATGGTGCTTCGTAAACACTGGTTGAATGAATGCATAAATGGATGAATGGGTGCAGGGATGGAGAGAGGGACAGAGTGGGGCAAGGGAGTGAGGAAGGAAGGGAGAGAGGATGGTATGGGTGGAGTGGGTGTTGGAGTTGATTGGATATTCTCTTTTAGAGAATTTGAATACAGAACATTAAGTGAGAGAGTAGGCAGCAACTGTAACAATAAAAACAGACACAAAAGAAACTGATTTACCAAAAAGATGAAATACTAAATTAGGAGCCACAGCGACATGCTTTTCTGAAGGACAGAAAAGGTGTTTAACATGCATATGGTAAACAAACATACCACAATCTCCTAAACCGCAATCCCCTTCTCCCTGAATCTCCTCTTCTCTGTCTTCTTTACTCCCTTGAGTATCCCTACAACAGTCCCTCTTGGACTAAGACACCCCGTATATGTCACTCGCTTAAAGATCCTAACCACCCAGCACTCATCCCCCACTCTCTGTGACGGACTTGGGTGTCCATGGTTTTCCCTGCTAGAAAAACAATGCCCTGTGCAGGTCTTGGGGGCAGGAGTCAGAGAGGAAAGCCACTCTCCTGCCAGCCTCAAAGCAGTGTGACAACAGAATTCTGTGCCCCCAAGGAGACCCCAACAGCAAGCCCCTACATTGGAACAACTTGTCTCATCATGCCCCTTAATCTTGGTTTGGTTGGGCATCCTTTATCCTCCCAACTCTTATCCCGACTCCATTCTGACACTCTTTTTTCTGATCTCCTTCCCCCAAGCCCTTCCACTGAACCCTCTGAAAATCACCAGCCAAATCTCCATAGCCTTCAAATCTGAACTTGCCTGAATCCAGTGTGCTATCACCGGAACTTCACTTCCCCCCAGATACTGTTTCCCCTGGAGCCTCTCAAGTGGTAGCTGTTTTCTCTACCATTTCTCTTGTTCCATGAGAATCTCTTGCATCTCACTGCCAATCTCAGCCCCTTCTACATCCTCTTCCCTAAAATGCCCAGCCTTGAATCTCTTGTCATCTAACCAGCCATAGGGATTCTCTCTCTCCTTTTCTGATACATGCATTCATTGCTATCAATTTCCCTCTCAGCACTGCTTTGGTTGCACCACAGTAAGTTTTCACTCATTTCAAAATATCTTTTTTTAATTTCTCTTGTGACATCATCTTTGACCCATGTGTTATTAAACCTCCAAACATATCTTTCTGCCATTGATTTCTAGCTTAATTCCATGTGGTCTGAAAATACGCTTTGCAAGATTTCTATTCTTCTGAATTTGTCAAGGTATGTTTTATGGCCCAGATTGTGTTCTGTCTCGGTTAAGCCTTCCATGTGAGTGTGCAAAAAATGAGTATCCTGCTGTGGCTAGATGGAGTATTCTCTCAATGTCAATTAGATCCAGTTAATTGATGGTGCTATTCAATTCAACTATGTCCTTACTGATTTTCTCCCTGCTGGATCTGACCTAGCTTAAATTCCATGGCCATTCACCATACTCCCTCCATTGCACCTTCCCCCTCTCTGCTCCTGTGCCTTCACTTACCCAAACCACAACTGTGACTCAGTCTAGCTCTCTGCATATGCCTTGCCTTGTCTCCACACATGCTGGCTCTGGTTGGAGAAAACCACCCACCCTTGCTGAATGGTCTCTCTTAAAATTCATGACCTCTAGCCTCAGGTGGGCTGAGTATGTTGCCAAGCCAAAAGACTGACCTTCGCTGGTCCATTCCCAGGGATGGACCCATTCCCATCCCACTTTCATGAATGGCTGTTTTATACCTTCCCATTTCTCCTCAAATCGCTAACACCTCCTCCCTAACCCTTACTTTCTTCAGATGACCTCGCTTCCTAGTTCACTGAGAAAGTAGAAATACCCATCACCATATCTACACTTGTATCTGTGCTCATATGCTCTGCCTCCAGGCCTTTTACCATGAATGGCTTGTCTGTACCAGTAGTAAATGCCATCCCCTTCACATATGCACTAGATTCTTCTTGCTTACTCAATAGTCCAGCAATTCTCTCTTTCCCTGCATCATCCATTTGTCCCTCTCTTTGATCTTTCTCATCAGCACATAGGCTGTTTTTCTTTAAAAATGGCAGGCTTTTTTTTTTTTTAAGATTTTATTTATTTATTTGAGAGAGAGAATGAGAGAGAGCACATGAGAGGGGCGAAGGGTCAGAGGGAGAAGCAGGCTCCCAAGGAGCAGGGAGCCTGATGCGGGACTCGATCCCAGGACTCCAGGATCATGACCTGAGCCGAAGGCAGTCGCTTAACCAACTGAGCCACCCAGGCGCCCAAAATGGCAGGCATTTTATTCCTTGGGGCTCTGCATTTGATTTTTCCTCTTGGGAAGATGATGTTCCCCAAGATAGTCACATGACTCTCTCTCCCTCTCCTTCCCAGGTCCTTACCCAAATGACCTCAGGGGACACCTTCTCTGGCCACCTGTCTAAAATTGCAACCCCTTGTGGTGGACATGGCTTAGGGTGGCTCCCAATGAGCCATGTCCTTGTAGAATCCTACTCCCAGTGGCTGAAGGTAGAACCTGTTACTTGCTTCCAACAAATAAAATGTAGCAAAGGTAACAGGGTGTCATTTATTGATTAGGTTATATTATATGGCAAGGTATTGGACTGTCACCCCATCATTATATTACATTATATAAGACTCCATCTTAGCAGGGTAGAACAAGAGCTTTTCCTTACCAGCTTGAAGAAGTAAGCTGCCATACTGTGAGAAGTCCTTTGGAACTGGGAGGCTTTGAGGATCCGAGGCAGCTTCCAGTGGACAGCCATTAAAAAGCCGTGGCTCTCCATCGTACAACCATAAGAAACTAAATTCTGCCAACAGCCTAAGTGAGCCTAGAAGAGGATTATTCTCCAGTTAATTCTCCACATGAGAATTCAGCCCAGCTGGCACCTTGGGGGCCTTGAGCAGAGGACCCAGTTAAGCCCAGAGTCCTGGACCCACAGAAACTATGACACAGTAATGTATATGTTCTTTTAACCTGCTAAGTTTGTAGCAAGTTGTTATGCAGAAAAATAGAAAATGAATACATCCCCAAACATTCTGTTACCCTTTTCTGTTTATTCTTTTGCTTTAGCACTTTTAGTCATTTAACATTTTCTATTTATACCTTGTTTTTTTGTCTGTGCTCCCCCCTCTACTCTTGAACGTAAGTTCCACTAAGACAGGGATTTTTGTCAAGTTTTTTCCTACCATTATATTCTCAGTGGCTTGAACAATCTCAATAAATGTTTGTTGATTGAATGAGTAAGTGAATGAATGCTAAGTCTTGTTACCTGAGCAGAGGAATTCTGTCATACGTATCTCAGAGAGGTAAGAAATGAGAGGAAAGGTATGTATTGTGTTTAACTTGTTATTATGGAAATGTTCAAGCATTGGTTCAGTGTGATATGTTCAAGTAACAGCTTCTTACAAATCTGGCTTATTCCAGGGGTAAATTATAAATTCTTAGAGCAGCATTCTTCAACCTTTTGACTTGACTGACACTAAAAAATGCATTTCATGGGGTGCCTGGCTGCCTCAGTCAGTGAAGCATGCAACTATTGATCTTGGGGTTGTGAGTCTGAGCCCCAAATTGGGTGTAGAGATTACTTAAAATTAAAAAAAAATACATTTCAAGGACACCTGGGTGGCTCAGTCGTTAAGCGTCTGCCTTCGGCTCAGGTCATGATCCCAGGGTCCTGGGATCGAGACCTGCATTGGGCTCCCTGCTCGGCGGGAAGCCTGCTTCTCCCTCTGCCACTCCCCCTGCTTGTGTTCCCTCTCTTGCTGTGTCTCTCTCTGTCAAATAAATAAATAAAATCTTTAAAAAAAAAAAACATTTCACATTATGTGTCAGTACACACGTATACGCACATGAATAACTGAAACAAAAGTTTCACAAAATAGTACTTATCTTTATAAAATGCTCTGAGAGTTTCCCATTCCACTTCATTCTGTTGTAGTCCATTTTTTAAAAACTGGATAAAACCCACTGACAGGTCCTAGAGAAACACTCCGGGCAATTCTCCATGAAGACCAATCCTCTGTGTTGTCAAGCATCTCCCAGGTTTGGATTGCGCTGGGTTTGACATTGTTCTTCTGGGTGAATATGGCAAGAGCATCCCATGTGCTGCCTGGAAAGCAGAACCATGTGTCTTAGCAGATAGGAGAGCTTGAGGGGCAGGGCTGGCATTTTCTTGGGAAGCTGCAAATGAGTGTGCCTGGCTTGAGCGTGACCACCCTCTGCTTACAGCTGAGCTACAGGAATACCACATGGCGGAAGCTCACCATCATGTTTGTATGAGTGTTCCTACATTTCAGAGACTCTACAAAATCCAAATGACTGTTACAACTAATCTTTAATCACGGGCATGTCTCAGATGTCTAAACGGTCCCTGAGTCACTGGCCTCTGGTACTTGAGTTCCTGACTGTAAAGTGGTTTTCAAAGTCACTAAAACATTAGCTATCTTACATGGTTCCAAATGGCACAACTCGTGAAGCTAATGAAAAATTATGGTAAAGCACTTTTCATATAGCATGAACTAATCAGTGCGCCCAGAAAAGCCGATGTTGATGAAGTACCATTAAGTTATGGCATAAAATGCCACCTGCAGGTAAAAATCTGGGTCTAATTTGCCCTTTTGCAAGTAGCTTTCTATTTATTTGAATGTGAAATGAATCCCCAGGATGGGTGGATGATAAAGATGCTTGCTGCCCCTTCAAGACTGATCTGATTTTAAATGTATTTGTTCTTTTGTTTCAGCATGTGGTTCAAAAGAAATTTTTAAAATCCCTTCTTAATTAGCTCAGCAGGGCAGCCAGAAGGAGGAAAATGCCTGATAGCTTACTCCCTTGCTGTTCCTGCGCCCACCACTCTGCTTGAGGGTTAAGGGGCCAGGGAGAAAGCGAAGGTACCAGTAGGCGAAGAGCACATAGAGATGGAGAGTAAATGAAGGTTCTCTGCAATGCTTCTATTTGGCTCCCCTCCCTTACCTGTCCTGTGGGTTCGGCCCTGTTTGCTGTGATTCTTTACCTAGGGTCAGATGGCCTCCTTTCCCTTCACTTTTGTTTCCATTAAAGCATTCCTGCCGTGTTTCTCACTCCTGTGGGATAATACTAAATTTAATGGATTTCGCTAAGGCAACACTTTCTGTCACCGTGAGAAGGCAACAGCCAAATTCAGAATGTAGGAAAATCTATGGAACAAATGACCCGATTTTTCTTTTTTTTTTTTTTAAAGATTTTATTTATTTATTTAAGAGAGAGAGACTGAGAGAGAGAGAGCATGAAAGGGGGGAGGGTCGGAGGGAGAAGCAGACTCCCCGCCGAGCAGGGAGCCCGATGCGGGACTCGATCCAGGGACTCCAGGATCATGACCTGAGCCGAAGGCAGTCGCCTAACCAACTGAGCCACCCAGGCACCCGACCCGATTTTTCTACCATATGCATATCGTGGGGGCTGGTAGGGGGAAGGAGATAAAGGTGTGTCGGGAAGAAAGGAGGAGGAGTTGTAAAATAAAAGCGATAAGGGACATTATTAATCAGGTTCAGTTTTGTCTCAAATTAGACACAAGAGTATAATGAACTTCTGACTGCCCATCACCCAGCTTCAACATGTTATCAATATTTTGCTCTTCTTGCTTCAGTTATGCACTTTGATGATTTGTGTGTTTTGTGAAGGATTTTAAAACAAAACCCAGAGTTCGCATTATTTCACCCAGAAATACACTTCGGCAAATTTTGAGCCTTTAAAGAGGACTCTGCTGGAAATACCCCATGCCTCTAAATGAGGGTTTGCTCTACGAACATTATTGACATTTCTAAAAACACATTGTTCTATACAAACTCTCAGTGTAAAATTCCTTCTGGACTTAGCATAGGAAAAACTCCACAATTTCTCACCAGAACACTGAAAATTCAGTACACTATCAAATTTTTCTTTATACGAAATTCACGAGGAACCTTAAAGACAAATCTCTGGCCAATCATGGCCTCTGTCTATACTCTGTAATATGAAATTTTGTGTTAACATCATTTCCAGCTCTAATAGGTCCCTCTCCTTGCTGTTTCTTTCTCTTTCTCATCTGCTGCAAATCTGGGTTACCTTACTGTATTTGTATATCCCTGTAAGCAGACATGTGCTGGTGAATGTTTCAGAACTGGTTCTCTGGAGAAAAAAATGCATATATAAACACAAACTTATTACAAATTTTGCTGCTATGAATGATGTCTCACCCATAAGCAAATCATAGTAAAATACACAATACTCTTCATTGTAAATTTCATGCAGCCAAATGATTCTCATAGAATGCTTTGTGATTTTTGTCAAACTCTTTATCCATAGCTAACCTATGGTTGCAATCGATCAAGAATAGTTCAAACATGAATGTTGGTTGATATTTTTATTTACTTAAACAAAGAAGATGAAAGTAAAATAATAAACACCTGTGTTATGGGTTAGAACTTCACTTTTTCCTCCTGATGTGAGCGACCTTTCGCTAAACTGGTTATTTGTTTTCAAATATTGGAAGAATATTTGCTCAGATTTTTTTGTGTGTGTGCTAATCAGAATATGACTATAGACATAACACACTTTAAGTTTACTCTGTACTGTTATCATTCTATCCACTCCTTTACGAATGTAGACAATAAAGCAATAAATGAAACCTTGCTTTATAGTGTTTTCCCATTCCCATGTTGTAAATACTCCCACCATGGGGGCGCCTGGGTGGCTCAGTTGGTTAAGCGACTGCCTTCGGCTCAGGCCATGATCCTGGAGTCCCGGGATCGAGTCCCGCATCGGGCTCCCTGCTCGGCGGGGAGCCTGCTTCTGCCTCTGACCCTCCCACCTCTCATGTGCTCTCTCTCTCTCATTCTCTCTGTCTCAAATAAAAAATAAAAAAAAAAAAAATCTTAAAAAAAAAAAAAATACTCCCACCATGGTCAATTTCAAGGTGCCAACATGGTGGTGCTGAATGTGGATTTAGGAAGAGATGTGCAGAGATGCCTGAGTGGCTCAGTCGGTTAAGCATTTGCCTTCAGCTCAGGTCGTGATCCCAGGGTCCTGGGATTTGAGTCCCACATCGGGTTCCCTGCTCAGTGGGGAGCCTGCTTCTCCCTCTGCCTGCCGCTCCCCCTGCTTGTGCGCTCTCTCTCTCTCTCTGACAAATAAATAAATAAATAAATAAATAAATAAATAAATAAGGAAGAGATGTGCATTAGGGACACCATTCTGTAGCATTTTCATCATGCAGGTACAACGGACATAAATAACCTCAACAATATAAGAAATGGTGAGACAGAATTAGAAGGTGATGAATTTGAGTATTTATTACTTTTATTTTTAATATAATTATTTAATTGTAAATTTCTGGATTTTAATTTTTATTAATGGCTTTTTAACAAACAACTGGCAAGATCCCTAGAAATTTAACAATAAATTTCTCATAAGCCAACACAAGAAGACTCCAACATACCACGTCTGTAAGCCAGATAAAATAATTTTGGAACTAGGTGGGCATGAAAAATGAATAGATCAACACACTTGTAGGGGTTCCTTTTATGGTAGGATTATGGATTGCTATTATAAAATCCCCCTGTGAGAATACTAGATCTTGGATTAATGATAACAAACATACTTGTTAAAGTATTGCCGAAATATTTATAATAGCCAAGACATGAAAACAATCTAAGTGTCTATTGATGAATGGATAAAGAAAATGTGGTATGTGTGTGTATATATATATTTGTAATGGAATATTATTCAGCCATAGAAAAGAAGGAAATCCTGCCATTTGCAACAACATGGATGGACCTAGAAAGCATTAAGTCAGGCAGAGAAAGACAAATACTGCATGATCTCACCTCTATGTGAAATCTAAAAAAACCCAACTTGGGGCGCCTGGGTGGCTCAGTCCGTTAAGCGTCTGCCTTCGGCTCGGGTCATGATCCCAGGGTCCTGGGATTGAGCCCTGCATTGGGCTCCCTGCTCAGCGGGAAACCTGCTTCTCCCTCTCCCCCTGCTTGTGTTCCCTCTCTCGCTGTGTCTCTCTCTGTCAAATAAATAAATAAAATCTTTAAAAAAAAAAAAAAAGAAAGAAAGAAAGAAACCCAATTCATAGAAACAGAGACAGGATTGCTGGTTGCCAAAAGGCAAGGCGGGGGGGGCAGCGCTGGTGAGTAGGGGAGTTGGAATTGGGTGAAGGTGGTCAAAAGGTACAAATTTCCAGTTATAAAATAAATAAGTTCTGGGGATGTGATGTACAGCTTGGTGACTATAGTTAACAATACCGTTTTATATATTTTAAAGTTGCTAAGAGTAAATCTTAAAAGTTCTCATCACAAAGAAAAAAAATCTTTGTAACTACGTGAGGTGATGGATGTTAAACTTAGCAATCATTCCGTAATATAAACTTATATCAAATCATTATGCTGTACACCCTAAACATATGCAATGTTATATGTCAATTATATCTCAATAAAACTGGGAAAGATATAAAATTAAGTATTGTTGAGTTAAATGAAAATATGGGAAATCACTCAGGTTCAAGGAGCCGAATATCAGCAGAGAGCTAAAACCAGGTCAGTAAATAGTAAATAGAAAACAAAAACAAAAATAACCCCTAAACCAAAACCAAACAGAGCAAAAGCACCGTTTTCCCTATGTGGGTTAATGCTTCTACCTGCGCAGAGAACTGTAGAGATTTGGCCTATGCAGAGTTGGGGGCGGCGGGGGAGGGGGGGGAGTGAACCTAAGACTCTGGTACTGAGCCAGGACCCTCAGGAGGAATACACCTTGTGAGAAAGGTAAGACAGAAAAATAGTTCACCTCCCAGCAGAGGAAGCCTATCCAGAATTCGAACTCTCTCCATCCAAACTGTAGGGAGAAAAATGGTGAATAATATTTTCTCAGAATCTGCATCCTTAGGCCCTATTTCACCCTGAGATGGAGATTACATTTACCTAACCCATGCTATCATGCTTTAGGATAAACATTAAAACAAGAGGATCTGCTGGGGACAGCCACAGGGCTAACTCTGCACTCTTCTCTCCCCACTCAAGCTGTTCCTGTCCGTGTCCAGTCCCCTCCCAACTGGAACCTGCACAGTGGACACCTCCTGAGGCTGCAGGAACCCTTGCCCCACTGCTGGCGCCATGCCTCCTGGGCCTGCCCCCTCACCCAGAGCAAGACCCAAGAGCCAGGGACAAGCCGAGCCAAGGCTGCCTGGGACCTGGGAGAAAGGGGCGCTATCCTGGAAGGCTTCCTGGAGGAGCTGAAAGCAAAGGATGAAATCAGCACTCCCTCTAGGCAGAACTTAGTATTTTCATTTGGCCTAACTTTCTTCTTTTCATAATGATTACTTTCTTACTAATCGCGTGTAGCACTCCTTCCCCCAGCTCATGCCACTCTGTCTGTGACCCTGCTCTCCTCTAGAACAACCTGTGGCTCCCCCTGACAGGCACAATTACTCCAAAGCCCTCAGATCTTGCACAGATGCCCTTCCTTTCAGGCCTCTTTCACATCCACTCCACCTGCTGCAAACACCTCCCACGGAGGGTCTCATCACCACCCCCTGAACCCAGCAAGAGTGTGCAGAAGTGCTCAAAGAAAACTGGATTACCTGGTGTCTACTACCCCTCTCACTGCAAACCCGCTCCCCTGAGCTATGTGGCAGCTCACAGTACGCCCCACCCCTCTGAAAAACAAAACCAATGCAACATCTAAGAGCTCCAGACTTCGTTTTTTGTTTTTCTGTCCTACTCTTCCTCCCCAAGCATCAATAACCTGTGAGGGTATTGCTGCTTACATGGTTGAATGCATAGAGCATGAACTCTTACAGCACAGGAGGGACCCGCCCAAATGTGCTCATGTGTTCCCAGAAGACTGGTCTCTTCTCTTTCCTTATTCACTCTCCCTCTACTTAGGGTCTGTAAAAGTTAAAAAAATAAAATAAAATAAAGTGGTACCAGGTTGGTAGCACCATGTATAATTCTCTGCAAGAACAAATTCAGTTCAATCAAACAGGATCCCTGGGGTAAAAATTACTAAATACAGAAGGAAATAAATCAACATGGGTAGGAGTTAGGAGTAACACTACACAAAAGATTTGCACCCCGAAGAACCTCAGGTATCAGAGCTACTGGGAACAAAATCACAACACATGAAATGTTTAAAGGAAAAGATGGAATCAGAAAAGGATCGAGAAACAGAAAACCAGGAAGATTTGAAAGTGATTCCTAAGAAATGTTTAGAAAAGAAAAATATTAAAAATAAAAACAAGGGATGCCTGGATGGCTCAGTCAGTAAAGCGTCTGACTTCAGTTCGGGTCATGATTCCAGGGTCCTGGGATCGAGCCCCGCATCGGGCTCCCTGCTCAGCGGGGAGTCTGCTTGTCTCTCTCCCTGTGCCCCTCTCGCCACTCATGCTCTCGAGTGCTCTCGCTCTCTCTCTCAAATAATTTAATAAAACCTTTAAAAAAAGAAAACTAAAAACAAGAGTGGGTTAAACCGAAGATTAGATATACTGAAAAAAGCAGCAGCAAAACGGGAAGACAGATCCAAAGAAATTATCCAAAATGAAGCACACAGAGTCACAGAAAAATCTGAAAGTGAAAAGGGAGGAAAGATAGAATGAGCAGGTTTAACAACTGTCTAATTTGATAGGAAAGAGTCGAGGAGGTGTAAAGACATAGCAGTTGAGAGTTTTAAAAATTCACGGGACATTAATACACACAGAAGAAGCACATAGATAAATAAAAAGAAATGCCCACCTGAGCATGTTGTAGTAATCTATGACACAAGAAAGACAGAGACGATCCCCAAAGCCGGCAGAGAAGACAGACAACTTGGTTACAAGACATGGCAATTAGACCACTAGCCCATTAGCCGACAGCTACACTGGAAGCCACAGAAGGGTGGGAAAATCTCTCCTGAGAGAAAATAACTATCAACCCAGAATCATGCATCCAGCAAAATGTCTTTCGGGAAGGTAGGTGAAATAACCAAACTGAGAGAGTTTACCACCAACAGGACCGGCATTCAAGGAAGGGTTATACTTCAGAAAAAAAGGCAGGTCTGAGAAAGGACAAGGAGTAAAGAAATTCGTAAACGTGGAAGCAAAATAAACACTAACTTGGAAGTAAGGACAGGGGGATCTGAGTGAAAGAGGTCACATGTTCTTATGTTGACTTGACAGGAAAGGAATTACGATATGATTAAATAGTAGTTTGATCAGTTAACTACACACATTAAGATTTTGAGGACTAACAGTAAAAAAAATAGAAATAGAGGGTATAGCTTCCCAACCCGTAAATAGGGGGAAATGGAATAAGAAAAGCAAACAAGTGAACAAAGAAAAGCAATCCATCCCAAAAAAGGTCAGAAAGATGAGGAAAAGGAGCTGTGAATTTAAATGGTGACATTGAGGATAGTCACCAGAAGGAAGGGACTGATTTGTGGCATATGAAAGAGGATTCCTTCCCTTGACTCGTGTGCACCTGCCTCTCTGCCCCCTCAAGCCAGGCTGTTTGCAAGCGCAGTAGCCTCCTGGCAGGTGAGTGGGCGAGTGGGAGCAATGAGTGGGCAGGCAGGGTGCCCAAGCTCTAGACACCCCTTCTCAGAGAAGATAGAGGCTCTGCCCCTTGGGTTCTAAATCCATAGCCTGTCAGGATCGCCCATGCAACTCTGGCTCAATTGGATTCTCCCTCTCCCAGCTGCCTCCCCCAAGTCTTTGGTTGCAGTGACAGGAAGTGTCTGTTTACAGCTAGGATTCCTGCAGCCCAACGACATGAAATGGATGGGCCTGGACAGAGTCGAGTGGCCTGAGTGCTCATCCCTGCCACACCCCTTGTGACTGTGTAAACTCGGGACACGGGTCATCTCTGCAGTTATCGTCGTGGTCTGTGCAAATGAGGAGGTTGAACCAGACAATCGGCCAGATCCTTTACAGCTCGAATATCCCTTGATTATGCTCCTCATTAAATATGCATCAGATACATTCAGTTGTAAGCTTTATTTTCTGATAATATTAAATTCTGCTCTTTGTGCAGAGCCCTCATAACTTGCTGTTTATATAACATGTTCATTTGCCCACAAAACACAACAGCAGTATTCCCTCTTATAGCCTTGTATTCCGTTATTGCCTTTCTTAATATCCCTTTTCTAGGGCCTCAAGTGAGAAGTTCTTAAAAAAAATTAAAAAGGAAAAAGGAAAAAAAAAAAACCCTCAGTTACTCTGCTTCACTTTGATATAACTCCTTGTGCCTTTTCTTGTGTATTCAGGTGCATCACCTGTCGAGTTGGCTCAGATCTTAAGTCCTCCACTCCAGGGACATAATGGACCTTTATCTGTCTGGATACAGAAGCCAAGTCCTACTGACAGTGCACTATTAAGAGTTCCAAATGACCTTTCTGTAGCTAAATTAAATGGTCATTGTCCACCATGATGCTACTTGATTTAAGTGATGCTTTTGATGTGATTAATCACAGAGTATTGCTTCACTAACTGTCCTCATTAAACTTTCAAGGCTCTGGACTCCAGCATCTAGTGTGTTTAATCCTGTCTACACCTTTCCCTCAGACAGGTTTAGTGCCCATCATTCTCATGCAGAGGGCACCCCAAGGCCTAATGCTCCCAGTTACTCTCCTTACTTATCACCTCTCACACTTAAAGGTATCCGCCTGTTTCACTAGAACAACAATTGAGAAATGAAGCAGCCTCCCCCGTGACTGCCCACTCAACCCCCTGCCAGCCCCCTTCCTTGTGTGCGGGTGTTGTGCTCAGACGGATGGCCCAGGTGCCTCAACGTTCAGAGCTGGAGACTAGGATACTAACCTCTCATCCCCACCATCCTGGTTTCTTCTCCAGATCTGCGAGAACTCCTGGGGGTGTTCACAGAATTCTCACCTCAATCTGACCGCCAGCACCTTGTGCATTCTCAGCCAAACCACTCATCCGCTAGGCACCCAGGGCCATTAGAATAATCCTCACCTCTTAGCATTACCGCGCCAAGAGCATTTAATACTTGTAACACTGCCAAGAGGTTCGATATTCAGCTGGTTGGCACCCGTAAGTCCTAATGAGTGATTTATAATCTACATCCTCTCATTGATCCATGTCTATGCCAGAGCAGCTGTGAAAGGTATTCAATGTGACCTGGAGGTAGATGCTACTCACAGTTTCTAGATGAAGAGACTAATGCTCCAAGTTGTGTGGGTAGAGGGATAGGCAGAAGTGAGGGGTGCCTGGAGCCAGAGGCGTGCAGCAACCTCCTGGTCATGGTCAAGACAGTAGCTCTTTGGCAGCCCTGTTCTATTACGTGGTCTGGAAGGTTGCTCCTACATGCTTGAGCTAGAGCTTATTTCTTCAAATTCGCCTAATTCTATAAAATGGAGGCAATAATAAAGGGCACTGCAGGTTCCCTTCTATCAACATCCTGAAAATAAAATAACAGATCATAAAGTATTTTGAAGGCACTAGGGAAAAAAGAGAGCCATATTTAAGACAATATTCTCTATTACATTGCATATATTACTATGTCAGGATTAATTACCTCTCCTCCTTACTGTAGTTGTTGGAAAACATCAGACCTACGCTCCCTTGAGAAAAGTGCACTGTCTTATTCAACTTGGTATCTAGAAATTCCATCTTGTCCTCTTTAGGATCCCCCAATGTCTAGAACTACAGTGGCTACAGTGTGGTCGGCACTTAATAAATATTTGTAACTGAAAGAATGAATGAAGGAATGAATAAATGAATGACAGAATCTACCACAATGCCACACGCAGAGCAGTGAATCAGTGTTGCAGAAACGGATGCTACATATGGATATCTCCTGTAAACTCTGAGAGAGCCCCAGTGGAGAAATGTTTTTACCCTAGGAAAAAGTTTAGAAAGAGAATCAGCAATAACGAAGCCCTGAATGAGGGCCAGAAGTGGGAAGGAAGTTGATCTGGTAAGGTTAGTAGACAGCAAGCAGTGAAGAAGATGGTCCGAGTAGGGAGGGATGTTTTCAAAATGTGCTCTTCACATACCTCGCACCATAATTAACTGGAAACTTCTTTAACATGCAGATTCCTGTGCCCCACCCAAGACACACATAATCATATAGCCTGCTTAAGAAGCAGCTTCCCCCTCACGACCCTGGTGGTCCTTACCCATTCTAGTTTGAGAACTTGCGTACCGTTGGCTGGCTGAGAAGATAATCCTTCAGATGTAGAGCCGGAAATGTCACCTCTGCTAACCAGGAGGGTTGAGAGGAGAGACAAAGTGAAGCCTTTGGAGCCTGGACATTGATCTCGTCTCTGCAGACACAGACCTCCAGGGACTTAAGGGAGAACTAAAGACAGAATTAGCAGGAAGCCTGTCGTTAGATTGTTTTCAGCTCCAAATATCAGAAAGTCCACTTCAAAGTGTCCAATTAGCAAACACATAGTCTCGCCAAACTAAAAGCCCACAGGAGGGTCAAGCCGCAGGACTGGCATACACAAGGCCCATCTCCAGATCCTCTCTGTTGCCATTCCCCTTAAGGACGTGGTCACTGATTAGGGTCATAGCATCTAAGCCCAGAGCGTTAGAGACCCTAGGCGATCTCGAGTGGCACTGGATGAGAAGCTTCCTGATTTTTTTTTTTTTTTTTTTTAAGATTTTATTTATTTATTTGACAGAGAGACACAGCGAGAGAGGGAACACAAGCAGAGGGAGTGGGAGAGGGAGAAGCAGGCTTCTCTGCGGAGCAGGGAGCCCGATGCGGGGCTCGATCCCAGGACCCTGGGATCATGACCTGAGCCGAAGGCAGACGCTTAACGACTGAGCCACCCAGGCGCCCCAAAACTTCCTGATTTTTAAACGTGAACATTGCCCACTGCATCTTCACAAGTGAGTTTCCCTTTTGGTTCTGAAAAAACAGAGTTCCTAGTTCGGCCACATGTCTAGTTAGACTATTACATAACCGCCATGACTTGAGCCCTGTTCTCCTCAAACCTCAGTTTGGTGCGTTAGTTTGGCCTCTCTATTTGAAGAAACCAAGGAACCTCACTGAAAAGATGAGTCAGAGCAAACTGCGCGTGGCATCAAACCCTACAGTGATCCTAGTTCTCCTACGTGCAGCATCTGCTGATTTCTCAGTGAAGTCACCCTGTAAGGCAGGATCAGGAAGATCTGAGGATTATCAGTGAATCTGGTTATTCTGTAGTGTACACCTGATTATTATTTAGGGCATCATTTCTCAGCTCTTCCGGTATAATTTTGTTAGTGGACACATAAACATATTTATCATTTATTTTATAATTTAACAAATATTTACTGAGAGGGGCGCCTGGGTGGCTCAGTTGGTTAAGCGACTGCCTTCGGCTCAGGTCATGATCCTGGAGTCCCTGGATCGAGTCCCGCATGGGGCTCCCTGCTCAGCGAGGAGCCTGCTTCTCCCTCTGACCCTCCCCCCTCTCATGCTCTCTGTCTCTCTCTCTGTGTCAAATAAATAAATAAATAAAATCTTTAAAAATATATATATATTTGCTGAGAAATGAAACCCAAAGCAAGCAGAAAGACGGAAACAATAAGGATTAGAGCAGAAATTAATGGAAGAGAGAAGAGACATTCCATAGAGGACATCAATAAAACTAAAACTTGGTTCTTTGATAAGATCAACATAACTGACAGACTTTTAACTAGCAAAAAGAGAGAAAACTCCAATTACTAAAATAAGAATGAAATAAGAAGGACTATAAAAGAATGCTATACAGGAGGGGAAGAATGAGGCGGGGGAAATCGGAGGGGTGGACGAACCATGAGAGACGATGGACTCTGAAAAACAAACAGGGTTCTAGAGGGGAGGGGGGTGGGAGGATGGGTTGGCCTGGTGGTGGGTATTGAGGAGGGCACATTCTGCATGGAGCACTGGGCGTTGTGCACAAACAATGAATCATGGAACACTTCATCTAAAACTAATGATGTAATGTATGGGGATTAACATAAGAATAAAAAAAAAAAGAATGCTATAAACAACTTAGATGAAATGGACAAATTTCTAGAAAGACACTACTGAAATTGACTCAAAAAGAAATAGAAAATCTGAATAGAACTAGACTAAGTAGGGATTAAATTAGAAATTTGAAAACTACCTACAAAGAAAGTCCTGATCTAGATGGCTTCATTGGTGACTTCTACCAAACATTTAAAGAATAATTACTACCAATTCTTCACAAACTCTTCCAAAAAATAGAAGAGGAAACAATTCTCATCTTATTCTATGCACCTGATACCATACCAGACAAAAAAAATCAAAAGAAAACTATAAATCAATTTGTCTTATAGATAGATAGATAGATAGATAGATAGATAGATAGATAGATGCAAAACTCAACAAAATACTAGCAAACAGAATCCAGCAATATATAAAAAGTATACATCATGACTGGGATTTATCCCAAAAATACAAGACTACTTTAACATCTGAAAAACATCAATTAGTGTAACATACCATATCAATAGAATAAAGGAGGAGAAAACACACAATCAACTCAATAGACACAGAGAAAACATATGACAAAATTCAACACTACTCATGATTAAATAAAACAGACTACATTTAAGAAAAATCAATAAACTAGGAATGTAAGGAAACACCCTCAATCTAATAAAGGGTATCTACGAATAAAACCACAACTAGCATCATATTAATGGTGAAAAACTGAATGCTTTCCACCTAAGACCCAGTACAAAACAAGAAGTCTGGGTTTTTTTTTTCTTTTTTTTTCTTTTTAAGATTTTTATTTATTTATTTGACAGAGAGAGACGCAGGGAGAGAGGGAACACAAGCAGGGGGAGTGGGAAAGAGAGAAGCAGGCTTCCCGCCGAGCAGGGAGCCTGATATGGGGCTTGATCCAAGGACCCTGGGATCATGACCTGAGCTGAAGGCAGACGCTTAACCGACTGAGCCACCCAGGTGCCCCTGTTTTTCTTACTTTAAACCCTCTAAATATTCTGATAGGTTACCATGAAGGGGAGTTTTATCAAAACTGGCAATTATAAAAAATAAAATAAATAAATAAGGGGTTGCCTGGGTGGCTTAGTCAGTTAAGCATCGACTCTTTTTTTTAAGATTTTTTTATTTATTTGACAGAGAGAGAGACAGTGAGAGAGGGAACACAAGCAAGGGGAGTGGGGGAGGGAGAAGTAGACTTCCGGTTGAGCAGGGAGCCCGATGCGGGGCTCAGTCCCAGGACTATGGGATCATGACCTGAGCCGAAGGCAGACGCTTAACTGACTGAGCCACCCAGGCGCCCCAAGAACTCTGTTTTTTGATGCCAACACTGTACTAGGAGTTGTAGCCAGAGCAATTAGGCAAAAAAAAGAAAGAAAAGACATCCAAATTGGAAAAGAAGAAATAAAACTATCTCTATTTGCAGATGACGTGACCTTGTGTACAGGAAATCTTAAGGACACCACTAAAATTCTATTGGAATTGGTAAACAAGTTCAGCAAGGTTATAAGATGTAAGATCAATATATAAAAATCAATTGTATATTTACAGTAGTAATAAAATAAAAATAAAAATAAGAAAATTTCATTTACTGTTTAAAAAGAATAAAATATTTAGGTTAAATTTAACAGAAAGTGCAAAACTGATACTCTGAAAACTACAAAACATTATTGAAAGGAATTAAAAAGATCTAAATAAATGGAAAGAAATATAATACTGTTAAGATGGCAATACTTCCCAAATTGATCTATTTTTTCTTTCTTTTTTTTTTTTAAGATTTTATTTATTTATTTGACAGAGAGAGAGAGACACAGCGAGAGAGGAAACACAAGCAGGAGGAGTGGGAGAGGGAGAAGCAGGCTTCCCGCGGAGCAGAGAGCCTGATGCAGAGCTCGATCCCAGGACCCTGGGATCATGACCTGAGCCGAAGGCAGACGCTTAACAACGGAGCCACCCAGGCGCCCCTGATCTATTTTTTCAACAAAATTTTTATCAAAATCTCAGTTGGCTTCTTTGCAGAAATTGACAAGGTGATCCTAAATTTATATGGCAATTCAAGGGACCCAGAAGAGCCAAAACTATCTCGAAAAACAGAAAGAAGACTCACACTTCCCAATTTCAAAAATTACTGCAAAGTTACAGTAATTAAGACAGTGTAGTACTGGAATAATGGTAGACATATAGATAAATGGAATAGAATTGGGAGTCCAGAAAGAGACCCACCCAGTTACAGCCAATTGATTTTTGACAAGGGTGCCAGGGCAATTCAATAGGAAAAGAATAGTGTTTTCAGCAAATGGTACTGAAACAACTGGTCCTCATGCAAAAGGACGAGGTTGGACCCCTACCTTACAACTATACATTAAAATGAACTAAAAATGGATCAAGACCTAAATATAAGAACTAAAACTATAAAACTCTTTAAAAAGAACTTTGGCACAAATCTTTGTAACCTTGGATTAGGCAATGGTTTCTTAAATATAATAACAAAAGCACAAGCAACAAAAGAGATATAAATTGGACTGGCTTATTAATTGGGCAGGACTTTGGCGACCTTGATGAGAATAGTTTTGGAGGAAAGGAAGGGGAGAAAGGTAATAAGGGTTGTATATGGAAATGGCATTGGGCATACAGAGAATGCAAGAGATACGGCAGGGGATGAATCATGAAGACTTGGCAAGAGATACGATTTTTTTCTGAAGTACAAGAAAAAATGAAAAGTCAAATATGCCATATATAACTACTTAACAAAAATACTCTGTATTCTGATTTGGTTTGCCAAGTGTGCAACCTCTCTAGGTCTGTAGAAAAAAAAAGTGATTTCAGTAATAAATGTGTACTATAACAAATATATATATAATCCCACTTTAGTGTACACACACACATAGAAATAAGATAGAAAATACATAAAAATGGGGCGCCTGGGTGGCTCTGTTGTTAAGCATCTGCCTTCAGCTCAGGTCATGATCTCAGGGTCCTGGGATTGAGCCCCGCATCGGGCTCCCTGGTCCACGGGAAGCCTGCTTCTCCCTCTCCCACTCTCCCTGCTTGTGTTCCCTCTCTCGCTGTGTCTCTGTCAAATAAATAAAATCTTTAAAAAAAAAAAAAAAAGAAAATACACAAATTTTATAGGGTTTCTTCCTGATTAGGACATAAAAGATAATTTTTATTTTCTTCTTTATAGTTTTAAATAAGAGAAAATTTTTTAGAGAAAACAAACAGTTGTTTAAATTTCATAATATGCAATCAGAATAGAAAAAGAATAGCTTTTTCTCTCCCATCATCTTCCCTCCCTCATCTCCCTGCCCAGATCCTTCCTTTACTGAGCAATCGCAGGCAGGCCCAACCTCTTTTTCTACAGGCTTGGTTCAGGAAAGTTTAACCCTCACACACAAAGTAGGAAGGGGGAAGTCCCACACTTTTCTGAGGAAGGCAGGATTGTGTAAGGGTTAAGAGCAACCCCAGAGCTCCTAACCAGGCTCTGCCCCTCACCTGTGATGGGCCTAGAGTGAGCACAAATGCAACCTCCCGTAACTGTAGTTTCCACGGGGGCAGTGGGCTCATTATACAGGGAGTCTTTTGATGACAACATGAGCTAATGCCTGTAGATGGGTTAGCATAGTGCACACAGTGCAAGTTGGCTGGTACAACTATTACTAGTTTTATCTGCATGAGATTATGAGTTTGACAGTTTTCAAAGGGCAGCAAAAATCTCTGAATGTTAGAGTACCTGTACTCAGAGACAAACTACCAGAATGTAGAGTTTTAACAATACCCTGTGCGTGACCTTACCTGATCTACACAGAAGACTAATCGAGCCCTTCAAATGTCACTCGCAGGCTGCTCTTCCCCAGTTCACATGCCTTTAATCATCCATCACAATAGGAGACTTGATCAAAGTCACGAACAGCTTGGGAGCTGAAATCGCAGGAGAATTACAGCCTCTAAGATGACTTGAGGCTTTAAATCTTACTATTTAAAAAACTGCTCAAACTTTAAAAGTTTAAGCAATCCAAAGAAACAAAAAAAAGGAAATGTAATTTTTTTAATATTTGCAAGGGAGCTCAGAAAACCATAGCCTGTAGACCCATAAAACTTGTGCCAACGGAGACAGGGGCTCCCCATCAAAATGACAAATGCAGGGTAGACTGAAGCATGACAAGAAGTCATCTTAGGAATGAGCAAGTCCCATGCTCTCATTTTATAGAAAGGTCGGGAGCAACTTCAGCCCCTGGCTCATGTTCCTTTCTGCACCATGGCTTCTCTCTGACAGCTGACCCGCACTGATGAGCAGCCCTATGTTGCCGTGTGGTCAGACCTCAACCACACAGCCTCCCCTCAGGGACTCCCGGCTTCCCAGACTCCTAAGGCCCAAAGTTGCTAGAATTCCTCAATAGCTGGGAAAGTGGAAGGGAGAGAACCCAACAGCAAGCCTTCTTGGGTTTTTTTCCCAGTTTTTTAACCAGGCCCATTAAATGAAAAGCAGAGGAGCAATTCCTTTAGGAAGGGTCAAGGACAGAGAAGAAACTAGAGCTTCCCTGCCCAAAACTCTGCCCAGAACAAAAGCTCTGCTCTCCATTCAAAGGCCTCCACTAGGCGCTCTAAATCACTCTTCTCAACTTACTCCAAGGGATTCTCTTTCTGAATGACTATTACTAGTCTCCCAGATACATTTTTTTTTTTAAAGATTTTTTATTTATTTATCTGAGAGAGAGAATGGGAGACAGAGAGCACGAGAGGGGGAGGATCAGAGGGAGAAGCAGACTCCCCGCTGAGCAGGGAGCCCGAAGCGGGACTCGATCCCGGGACTCCCAAGATCATGACCTGAGCCGAAGCCAGTTGCTTAACCGACTGAGCCACCCAGGCGCCCTCCCAGATACATTTTATCCCCAGTAGCGACACCTCCCCCGCAAGTGCCATTGTCCTGCCCGTTTCCATCTATCAAAATCCTGCTTATCCTTGAAACCCCAGTTCAAATCACTCACTGCTCTCCGTGATTCATCTCAGATCAGCCCAAAGAGGAAGTGGTGTCTCTCCTTTGAAATGGAAAGAGAGTCACTGGTTAAACAGCTTCTAGAACCATCTAATAAGGAATACTTTGACAGGAAGTTCATTGTTAAATACTGAAGGAGACTGTGAAGCCCCCCCCCCCACCGCCCCCACAAGAATAGGAGCTGTGTTATTGTGTTAATATACCCCCTCAGGACTGAGCACAGATAAGGGGCTTCATAATGAACAAGTGAATGAATAAATGAACAAATGAACAAACAAAAGAAAGAAAAAAAAAATCAGACCTTCATGTTTTTCAAGAGATTATCAACCCTTTAAAAAAAATAGCTCTCCTCTTAATGACAATTTTAACCCAGGCGTGGCTCAGACCATATATACTTATGGACCCACAGAAGACCATCAAAATGTGAAGCACATTTGCCATTGACATGAAGTACAACTAATTTTATTATTTCTGTTTTTGCCCCTACCTTTTCAGTAATGAAATAAATCCCAGTCCCAGCAAATGGCAAATCTCTATTCTTAAAGTGCATTTGGATTTTACTAATTTACTTTGCTTATACATAATTCAAAGGGGGATTTTTATTTCAGTGCTTTATTTGTGCCTTCTAGTTATTATTCCTTCTGGAAACAGCCCTTCACATATATTAGGTCTAAAGCTCTACAAAAGGTTTTTGGGGTCTCTCTGTGTGTTTTTAACTTCATTTTCTTAAGCTGGCAAAGTGGAAGCATCAGTTTGGGGGATTGCTTTGTGGTAATGTTCAATTTCTAGGACATTAAGAACCCTAGTGAGGAGTGAGGGGAGGATGAGGGATGAAATGTTAAAATACCAGAATACAGGCTTATGGTTTCTCAGAAAAGACCTTTTTTCAGCCAAAAGTCTCTAATTGCAGAGGAAATGGCCTTATACAGAGTATAACAGGCACCTTGTCTTAAATGCCAGGAACTATATTCCCAGGGCCTGAATAAGCATGATTTTTTAAAAAAAGAAAGAGAGAAATCCATCCTACTCCAGCACTGTGATGTCAGGCTCTCTCTATACTGTGGGGGAAACTCTAACAAAAATCTCAGTGACTTAAGAGATAAGCATTGAAACCCCCCAAGAGAGGCAGGCCAAGAACAGAGCTGTCCCATCTGTCTTAACTCCCCAGGCTGCCTCCTATCAAGTTGGGTGTAATTACGTGCTGCCAGTTTCCTGTACCTCTGTGGGAGCAGAGATAACCCATAAGGAGCTTAGATAAAGTTGATTTTAAAAATAGCATTTACTTGCATGCCCAAGGGCATCAGAAATGGTTTATGAACAGAGGGGAGGGGGGTTGGAAGAAAAGAGGCCAATGGTCAGACATGGAGCGTGGACAATCTACTGAGTAGCATGGCTCCTTGTGAAGAACCTCCCAAGCTGTCAGGCAACCTGACAATGCCACTCCGGATGTCTCCCCACGCTGCCTTCCCCAACAGCACCCATCTGGTCACCTTTTCACTGAGGCCCTCATCTCTAGCTTTCCAGAGCTTATACAGACATGCCCTTGACAAACATCAGGGAGTCAGACTTCTTTGTAGCAAACAGGAGGAAGTCATGGACACCAAAGAGAGCTATAATGAGAACCTTCAGGAAGATAGGAAACAGACTCCAAGAGCAGGTGGGGACAAAGAGAGAATACACAGCAAGAACATAGCCGGACGATGGTCCCTGAACAGTCTTGCTAGAACCATGCCCTGGGGTGCTGGATGATATTGCTCCAGGCTCACCTCTACTCCTGAAGCCAGCCTGGAAAGTTCTACCTCTCCCTGTGTCTTTATGTCTACAGCTCTGCTTGGCTAGGCCTAGGCACACACCCATGTCCTGGCTGCCCAGGAGCCTCTGTGGAAGGTGGCTGGGCCCTGTCCTCCACCTAACTTGGGGTTGTCCCCCAGTAGGAAGGGTGTTTGGATATTAGGCAGCCAAACAACAATCCCAGGAACCACTTTGCAAGGTCCAGGAACCTAAAGTCTAAGGACTTATGTACCAGTCCAAAGCCAGAAGTCTGGCACCATGGCACAGTTACTGAGATCTAATCTCTTTCTAGAGGAGGCTGTCCCAGGGCTCATGACCTCTGGCTGGACCATAGCACAATCAACTTAAGGGGGCTTGGAGACCATCTGGCCTAACAGCCTAGATGAGGAAATTGAAGTTTCCAGAGATCAAGCCCCTACTTTCCATCCTCTGACCCTGATAGGCAGAGTCTGAATTCACCGCATCTCAATGGAAGTGTGCAACTTCTGGCTTGAACTTGCATGGTCATTGGCTATGAATCAGTCTGAGCTTGAATGCATTAAAACATAATTGTTTTACTATCCTCAAAATAGAAACCCAATCTCCCTCCTGACATTTTCCATCTACCATTTTCCTTGCTGAGTTTTTTCTTAGCCTTCTGCTAGGAAAGTCTCTTGTTGAAACAGTTCTGCCTGTAATACTCCTGAAGAATATGCCATAACCGCCTGGGGTGAACTGATTAATATTAGCCTAAGTCTGGAGCTCTTCTGTGACTGGTTCTGGAAAAAAAAAAAAAAGAAAGAAAAGAAAGAAAAGAAAGGAAGGAAAAGAAGGAAAGGAAAGGAAGGAAAGGAAGGAAAGGAAGGAAAGGAAAGGAAGGGAAGGAAGGGAAGGAAGGGAAGGAAGGGAAGGAAGGAAGGAAGGAAGGAAGGAAGGAAGGAAGGAAAGAAAGAAAGAAAGAAAGAAAGAAAGAAAGAAAGAAAGAAAGAAAGAAAGAAAGAAAAGAAAGAAAGAAAGGAAAGAAAGAAAAGAAAGAAAGAAAGAAAGAAAAGAAAAGAAAAGAAAAGAAAAGAAAAGAAAAGAAAAGAAA
>NW_023270451.1:6408084-6848583 GCF_011800145.1 Mirounga leonina | reverse complement strand
AAAGAAAAGAAAAGAAAAGAAAAGAAAAGAAAAGAAAAGAAAAGAAAAGAAAAGAAAGAAAGAAAGAAAGATCTGGTATTATCCCAAGGATTTGTTAGAAACAAATGCTCAAGAAGGTAGGAGTAAGACAAAATGACATTTCCATTTACAAATCCTTTGAACATTGTAAGACCCAGCTGATCCTCCTGGTGATATCTGTTGTGATTTGCCTAATGATTGAGGCCTTATTTTATTTAATTAATTCAAGAAACATAAACTAGCCTCATTTCATTAGTGCTTAAAATGCCATTAAGATCCGGGCACTTGGTGGTGAATGGTTGTATTTGTGTTGTATAAAGTAGAACCTCTATTTGAATTGTGACTAATGCTCTCAAACTAGTCATCTAATGTATTTAAGTATGAGTGGGGAGGGGGAGACACAAAGGATGTTAAAAGGAGCTCATCAAACAGAAGGATGTACCATTTCTGATTGATTTCCAGACTCACTTTCTCACATTTAACATCTCTGTCAATGGCAGTGCCCTTTCTTTCTTAGCAATACACGAAACAATGATGCACTTTAAAATAGAAGGTATCTTAGATTCAATAAAACACTGTCCAGCAAACAACTTGTTCATATGAAATTATTGAGTGATTTATGATTTGGGGGAAACTAGAATGTAGCCATTTCCTCATACTAATATTTACATGTGGAAAAGAAGATTATCCATAATGTCTATAACACAATGGCAATCCCAAAGATTAAACTTGCCTTTGCTTCAGTCCACTGTGGCCCACCCAACATTTACTTTCTGGTAAGACCAGATGCTCTAAGACTTACATTATCTTTAACATACCTTACTCTGTTAGAGAAACAGACTGATTTGGTGACGATGACTTCGTCAAATATGGCCTTATTAACTGGAGAAAAGTAAAATATGAAAACTGATCTAGTTATAGACAATATAAAAAAGGCAAGGCCCTAACTTCCATTGTAGAATCAGTAGACTGAGTAGGGTTTTTTTTTTTTCCTTCTTTCTCCTTTTTTTTTTTAAATTTTATTTATTTATTTGAGACAGAGAGAATGAGAGACAGAGAGCATGAGAGGGAGGAGGGTCAGAGGGAGAAGCAGACTCCCTGCCGAGCAGGGAGCCCGATGTGGGACTCGATCCCGGGACTCCAGGATCATGACCTGAGCCGAAGGCAGTCGCTTAACCAACTGAGCCACCCAGGCGCCCCTTTCTCCTTTTAATTAAAAGAAAAAAGAACACTCTGATATATTTCAATTTCAACATTAATGATGATGATTTTCCCTGCTATGAGCACTTCCTATGAGTAAACACATTCAAGCCTCCCAAGGTGATATAAATCATCTCTCGGATCCAAAAGATGAATGCCAAGTTGTTTTCAGCTTCTGTGTTGTTGCTGACACAGGATAAAGACAATTCACAGCTAGTTCAGACATGAGTAACAAACGGTTGCTGGTTTTACTAAGAGATTTAATGCGGAACCTGAAGAGTGGGGTTTTGAGTGCAACAGAAATGACTGGGAAGGGAGTAAACTTACTGCATATAACATGATTTAACATGTAATTACAATGATTTTTGTCATTTATTGAGCAATTTCTATTGCCAACATTGTACCCCCATTTTATTTCTGGGAATCAAATAAACTACCTGCTTCTACCTGTGAAGAAATCAAGCCTCAGAGGGGAGACGTGCTTCTCCCGGATCTCACCATTGCTGGGTGAGAGCCAGATTCACACCAGATCCGCCTCCCGGGCCCGTTCACACTCTTAACCACGACCTGATGTTATTGGTGGGTGCTCAGGGCTCTTTGTAGGCTTCCAATCGTGACTTTGCTCTGGAACACGGAGACCGTGAGTCAGAAAGAGCAGTTCCTGCAGTCTGGGTCAGAGAATTGAGTGCTACCGCACTGCCCTATTCTCGGGAGCATTCTTCATCCAACGGGGGTGTCTCTGCGTGCTGGCAGACACTATCCAAACTTGACACCTGAGCTTGCAGGTGCTCGGCAGAGATGAGCCAGAGTCCTGCTGGCATGTGGTGCATGTAGACTAGGTAAACGCTTGAGAAGAAGGCTCAGGAGTGAAGGGTCTGCTTCTCAGGCAGTTTGCCTGTGGCTCCCCCCGCCACATACACACTTCTAGGGACATGCTCCTACCCTCCATCTCGCCCCTCACTCCCAGAGGTTGGGGGAAAATTCTCTTCTATTTGACCTCTTCTGAAAGCTTGTGAACTGCAGACCTGAACTTAAGCTCTGGAGTCCCCTCTGGGTCTGTCCTAAGAGACCTGATCATGCTCGTGCAGACAGGACTCCTGCAGGCCTAATGGTACAGCAAAGGGTCCTAAGGCGGGTGCACATGCCAGACACCGCTGGGATCCTTCCCTCAGAGCCAAGGCAGAATTGGAGTTTCCAGAATGCGGTTCAAGCCAAGGAGTTTTGTGGGCATCAGTAAGTTTCACGCAGTAGGTATATGTCGCTTAAACATAATTTGGTGTATGCCAAGCACTTTCACAATTTAGCATGGATGGAATTTTTAAAATTATATTATGAAAGTGGTATGTGTTCACTGCAGAAAACTTGAACAGTAGAGAAGAGCGGACAAAGAAAAATTAAGATCACACATATTTTCACCTCCAGAGACAACTTCTGCTAACTGTTTCGAGTGTTTCTCCCCTGCAGCCCACCCATTTAAGGGCACACAAGTGATTCTTGTCCTTACTGAACCATGAGCATTAACTGGATCTACAGAAGAGCAGGGGCTTTATAATTAATTCCAAATGCAAATTTGCTTGAATATTCTAGAGCATAATAACCACCTGGCATGTTGCCTTTTCATTTTGATAGTACTCATCTAAATATAGCAGGTAGGTGCTAAGCTGCTTTCTGAAACTATGCCAAAATGACACTAGTCATAGATATTATTTTTCTGAGTAAACAGATTCAGACTCTACATTTTCATTCAGTCCTTCTGGACAAAAGGGAAAAACACAAGAATGAGTTCCAAAGTGGATTAGTGGAAAGAGCTTTTTACTAGAGGCTGCTACTCCAGGGAGAAGAGAGTATGTCTTGCATACCAAGCATTTCTGGTGCAGTGACTAAATCCTTCACCTGTATGTTCACTCTATTTTGCAGTCCCAGGGAACCTGGAGGTGATGACTCAACTAAATGTTAAGTCTGATGAGGGCTCCATATCAAGAGATCATCCTCTTTGCCTTTTATTGATTTGTAGTCTTTTTGTATCAACCCTGACTCTACATCTCTGTTACACATCAGGGTTAAAGAAAAGGTTCAGGTAGAAAAGAGTTAGATAGATCTGAAAGGAAGCATGAATGTATTGGCAAGAATTGGAATCACTGACTTCCTGGGAATGCTCTGGGTACAGTGGACTCTATTCTTGACATAACAAAAGTTGGTAAAAGGCTTCAGAGCAAAGATGGAATTTAAAGCATGTAGATGAAATACCTGAAAAGCAGCAGGAAAGGATGAAACTGTTCCTAAGAAGAGAATCAGGGACTCAGAAGAAAATGTCAAATTCCCAGCAATGCTGTAATAGCCACATGGTTGTATTTCTTTTTAAAATCATTAACACAGGTGGCTGGGTGATAGACACTGGGGAGGGTATGTGCTATGGTGAGCGCTGTGAATTGTGTAAGACTGGTGAATCACAGACCTGCACCCCTGAAACAAATAATACATTATATGTTAAAAAAAAAAAAAAATAAACAAATAAATAAATAAAATAAAATGGAAAAAAAATCATTAACACATAACAGACAGAGTTTGCTTCACTTCCTGGCACTTCAAGAGTGCAGACTGAGCTCTGCTCAGCACCCCACTGTCCCGAGCTGCCCCTCATCTTAGGTGGTTCTGATGGGACTGCCAGTAGTAATGCCACAGCCCCTCCCGCCAAAGGAGTGGGCACATAACCCAGTCTGGCCAATCGTGGTTCTCCATGGTCCTGAGGTCATTGGTTCAAAGGATGGCCATGTGACCCAAGTACAGCCAATGAAAGAAAGGGATTGGGCCGCTGGCTCCTGGGATAGATTGCATCTTTGTTTCTGTCTCTGGGCTCATGATCGCAAAGGTCCATAAGAGCTTAGAGCTTCTGGGGGTTATTTTGTGGTTGAATGGAGAACAAAGCAAACAGGAACGCAGAAGGGAATGGGCAGAAAATGGGAAGGAAAAGATGGAGGGAAGAGAAAATAGAGTGAAGCCATGAAGACATTGAACACTTGGATCCAACTGCGTCAGAGTCAGCACTAGCTCAGCTTGGCTTCCCAGGTATACGAGTCAATAAATGCTCTTTGGCGCTTAAGCTAACTGATGTGGGTCCTGACACTTGCAAACAAAGACCTAGAAAATCTCCTCTCATTTTGTAAATGTAGAGAAGCTAAGTTCCAGCAAGGTGTTGGCCAAGATTAGATAGTAAGATGAGGGAAGATTCTGGTTCTCCTCACGGTGTATTGCCAATAGACTAACCAGCATACTGAAAATAACCATAAAATCACAGAACTTAGATTCCTTTTCCACACCTCGAAGTGTGATCTGTTAGTCTCTGAGCATCATGAACAGTATCAGCCTTTGTCATAACATTGTGATTTCTGGACTCCAAAAGGACCCTAGGCTCTCAAAATGTCTTCCTTTTAAGCCTACCATAGTGTTTTAATTTTTCCCACCAGTTTCTTTTTTCTCTCAAGGAGAAAAAGAATTTATTTTTAGTATTATCTCAAAGATTCCAAAGGCAGGAGGTATAACTGGGCCTTGCAAATGTCTAGACAAGAACTGGAAAATGAGAAATCTGTGCTACTTTCTGTGTCTCTTGGGAGCCAAATGGATTCTTAACTTTTCTTTTATTCTTCTTCTTCTTCCTTCTTTTCTTTGTTTATGGTTCTTCTAATCTTTGTACCCATGCTCTCCCCCACATGCAGGTTACCCAAATTTTAGGTTCAAGCATCCAACAATAACCACTTCAGTACATTTAGATCAACTGTTCTCAGACTTTTTGGTCTCAGAACCCCTTTACACTCTTAAAAATCATTGAACCCAAAAGTCTTTTGTTTACATGGGTTATATCTATTGATATTTACCATGTGTGAAATTAAAATAGAAAAATTTTAAGTATTTGTTAATTCATTTAAAGATAGTGATAATAGGGGCACCTGGGTGGCTCAGTCATTAAGCATCTGCCTTCCGCTCAGGTCATGATCCCAGGGTCCTGGAATCGAGCCCCACATTAGGCTCCCTGCTCAGCAGGAAGCCTGCTTCTCCCTCTCCCACTCCTTCTGCTTGTGTTCCCTCTCTCGCTGTGTCTCTCTCTGTCAAATAAATAAATAAAATCTTAAAAAGATAATTATAATAAACCAATTATAAGTTAACCTAAATGTTTTTATAAAAACTGTATTTTCCAAAACAAACAAAATAACTTAAAGAGTAGAATTGTTTTAAATCTTTGCAAATCTCTTTAATATCCAGCCTACTAGAAGATGGCTGGAATTTCTGCTTCCAAATAAGATGGAGTAACAGGAATCAGGTTTATTCTCTTGCTTGAAACATCTAAGAAACTTGACAAAATATATAATACAGTAAATTCTCAAGACATTTGGCAAAGAAAGGCAGTGATCTCTGAGAGATGAAAAACACATGAGATGAACCCTAAAATTGCTCAAGCCTTGAGAGAGTTCCCAGTAAAGTTCTGTGGTCTTCCTGAGTTGAGATGGAGCTGGAGTGTGGGTAAGTCAAATTGAATAGAGTATACAGGGCAGAATACCAAAAAAGACAGCTACAGAAAGAGAAAATTCCAGAGGCCTCAGAGAACACCTGTCAAGTATTGGGGTAAGAAGTGACCAGAGAATTCATGTAAGAAAACTACCTGAAGTTAATGAAAGAATCACCTGAAAAGATTGGGAAGTGCACACAAGATTGAAAACAGTGTCTATTTCCACAAGCCAGAGTGGAAAACTTCATAATTCATGAGGCATCAAAGTAGAGTACTCAGAAGAGTATGCCCCAGTAATGGGGAAAAATTAATCTGAAACTAATCCTAAACACTGTTTTGGTCCTGCTTTTAAAAGCTTAAAAAGTGGGACACCTGGGTGGCTCAGTCAGTTAAGTGTCTGCCTTCAGCTCAGGTCATGATCCCAGGGTCCTGGGATTGAGTCCCACATTGGGCTCCTTCCTCAGCGGGGAGCCTGCTTCTCCCTCTGCCTCCCACTCCCCCTGCTTATGCGCTCTCTCTCTGACAAATAAATAAATAAAATCTTTAAAAAATAAAAAAATAAAAAGATGGTACTCTTCTTAAAAAAATAAAAATTAAAAAAAATATAAAAGCTTAAAAGAAAGACCCAAAAGGATCAAACTGTTACCAAGTAACTTATTCACTTCCCAGAACAAAGTTTAAGAATACTTATAGGAGGGGCACCTGGGTGGCTCAGTCATTGGGCATCTGCCTTCCGCTCAGGTCATGATCCCAGGGTCCTGGGATCAGGCCCCGCATCGGGCTCCCTGCTCAGAGGAAGGCCTGCTTCTCCCTCTCCCACTCTCTCGCTGTGTCTCTCTCTGTCAAATAAATAAAAAATCTTTAAAAAAAAAAAAAAGAATATTTATAGGAATACAAAAATATCCAGCACCCAATAAAGTCAAATATACAATGTCTGGCATCTAATAAATCATTACCAGGCATTCAAAGAAGCAGGAAAATATAACCAAAAATTAGAAAAATCAACCAATTAACACTGAACCAGAAATGATACAGATAATAGAATTAGTAGAAAAGAAATTAAAATAGTTATCCTAACTATATTCTGTATGTTTAAGGAATAAGGTGGAAGAATGAACAGGTTAAGCAGAAACATGGATTCATAAAGAAGACCCAACTTGAAATTCTAGATAGGAAAACTACAATGTCTCTGATGTAAAATATACTGCGGATTAATGGAAGATTAGACACTGAAGAAGAAAAGATTAGTACACTTGAAGGTATCACAGTTGAAACCATACAAAATGAAACACGGAGAAACAAAAGGCTGAAAAAAAAAATGAACAGAGCAGGGAAGATTTTGAGCAGCTTAATATTCATGTTTTTGGATACCCTGAAGCAGATGAGGACAGAAAAAAAATTTTGAAGAAATAATGGCCAAGATTTCAAGAAACCAAATTTGATAAAATCTATAAACCCACAGATCGAAGAATCTCAATGAATTCCAAGCACAGGAAATATGAAGAAAACTACACCAAATCACCTCATAACCAAATTGCCTAAAACTAGTTGTAAAGAGGAAAATCTTAAAAGCAACCAGGAAAAAAAAAGACACATAATATATACAGAAAAGAGATAAGGATGAAGGTAGATTTTGTCATGAACACAATGCAAAACAGAGGACAAATGGAACTGGAAAAAAAAAAAAAAATCCCTACCAACCTATAAGCCTTTATTCCATGAAAATATCTTTTAAAAACAAAGGCAAAATAAAGACTTTTTCAGACATACAAAAGCTGAAAGAATTTATCACCAACAGATCCACACAATAAGAAATATTAAAGGAAGTCCTTTGAGCAAAAGGAAAAAAATCAATAGACAGAAATCTTCATCTACACAAAGGGATAAAGAAGACCAGAACTGGTAATTATGTCAATAATTATAAAGATTTATTTGTATTGTTTAAATACCTTTAAAATGTAACCAATTATTCAAAGTAAAAACAATTACAATGCATTGTGGAATTTATAACACATGTAGAAGCAAAATGTTTGATAAGAATAGCACAAATTCTCAAAGGGAAGAAATAGAAGTATATTAGTATAAAGTCCTTTTACTATATGTGAAGTATATAACATCAATTCAAAGTAGAATGTGGTACATTTAAAACAAATTCTAAAGCAACCAATGAGATCAACCCAAACAAATAGCTATAGCCAGCAAGCCAACAAAAATGATAAAAAGGAATTGTTAAAAAATGCTCAATCTAAAAGCAAGCAGAAAAAAAGATAAAGGAGGACAAAGAACTGATGGGACAAATAGAAAACAAATACCAACGTGGTAGGCTTAACCCCAGCTATATCAATAATCACATTTTATGTAAATAATGTAAACGTCCCAATTAAAAGACAGCAATTAGAAGATGGATAGAAAAGACCCAACTATATTCTGGCTACAAAAACCTCACTTTAAATATAAAGACACAAGTTGGCTAACAGTGAAAGCATGGAAAATATATCATGCTGACACTAGTCAAAAGAAAGCTGAGTGGCTACATTAATATTAGACAAAGTAGATTTCAGAACAGAGTATATTACCAGGGATAAAGATGGCCATTTCATAATGATAAACCAATCAATTTATCAAGAGTTCATGATAATGCTAAACATGTATGCACCTAATAAGAAGACTTCAAAATAAAACGAGGCAAAAACTGAGAGAACTAAAAAGAGAAATAGCTACACCAATAATTATAATTGGAAATTTCAATGCCTGTTCCTCAATAACTAATAGAAAAAGTAGACAGATAACTCATAAGTATATAGAAAACTTGAACAACACTACTGACCAGTTTGACCTGATTGAAATTTGTCATATAATCCACCAAACAAGAGCAGAATACACATTCTTTTCAAGTACACATAAATCATTTACCAAGATAAGCCATATTCGTGGTTGTAAAACAAGTCTCAATAAATAAAAGGATCCAAATCATACAAAGCTTGTTCTCTGACCACGGTGGAATTACAATCAACAACAGAAAGATTATCTGCACCCTTGGAGGCTTGAGGAGGAAAAAAGCAGAATGGAATTAAAGATCAAAATGTTTATCAATGGAACAGAAAACAAACAAAAAAAATAGAGAAAATCAATAAAAAATTGATTCTTTCCGTACCTCTGAAACAAATAACGTAATATATGTTAAGAAAAAAAAGAAGAAGAAGATAGCAGGAGGGGAAGAATGAAGGGGGGGAAATTGGAGGGGGAGACAAACCATGAAAGATGATGGACTCTGAAAAACAAACTGAGGGTTCTAGAGGGGAGGGGGGTGGGAGGATGGGTTAGCCTGGCGATGGGTATTAAAGAGGGCATGTTCTGCATGGAGCACTGGGTGTTATGCACAAACAATGAATCATGGAACGCTACATCAAAAACCAATGATGTATGGTGGTTAACATAACAATAAAAATAAAAAAAAATTATTCTTAGAGTATTGTAATAAAATTTATAAATCTCTAGCTAGACTAATCAGGAGGGAATATATAAATTTCTAGTATCAGGAATGAAGGAGGTGATATCACTACAAAGCCCATAGATGTTTGAAAAATAAGGGAAATAATGAATAAACTTTATGCCAATAAATCAAACAACTTAGATGAAATAAACAAATTCCTTAAAAGACACAAAGTACTGCAACTCATGGAAAATTCCCTGAAAGACACAAGCTACTAAAGATCACCCCTACTAAAGAAATTGAATTTGTAGTTTAAAATTTTCTACAAAGAAGAACCAGAGCCCAGATGGCTTCACTGAGGAGTTCTGCCAAACCTTCAAGGAAGAAATAATACAATTCTACACAAGGCTCCTCTAGGAAAAAAAACTGAAGAGGAGGAAATACTTCCCAACTTATTTTATGAGACCAGTATGACAAAACCAGACAAGATATAATGAGAAAAGAAAAACCATGATCCAATATTTCTCATGAACGTAGATATAGAAGTTTTTGACAAAATGTTAGCAAATTGAGTCTATCAATATAAACAAAAGAGAAATACAAACATTTATAACAATATTATGAAAACTTATATGCCAACAAATTGGACAGTTTAGAATGGATAAATTCCTAGAAACATATGCCCTACCAAAACTAAAGCAGGAAGAAATAGAAAATTTGAACAGACTGATAACCAGCAATGAAGTTGAATCAGTAATGAAAAAACTCCCCCAAAACAAAAGTCCAGGACCAGATGGCTTCACAGGTTAATTCTACCAAAAATTTAAAGAAGAGCTAATATTTATTTCTTTCAAACTATTCCAAAAAATACAAGAGGAAGGAAAACTTCCAAATTCATTCTATGAAGCCAGCATCACCCTGACACCAAAACCAGATAAAAACACTAAAAAAGAGACAACTACAGGCCAATATCTCTCATGAATATAGATGCAAAAATTCTCAACAAAATATTAGCAAACCAAATCCAATGATACATTAAAAAAATTCTACATCACAATCAAGTGGGATTTACTCCCAGGATACAAGGGTTGTCCAGTATTCATAAAATGTCACAACAATAAAAGAAAGCACAAAAACTATATAATCATTTCAGTAGATGCAGAAAAAGCATTTGACAAAGTATAACATCCATCCATTCATGATAAACACCCTCTGCAAAGCAGGTCTAGAGAGAACATATCTCAACATAATAAAGGCCTTATATGAAAAACCCACAGCCAACATTATACTCAATTGTGAAAAACTGAGAGCTTTTCCCCTAAGGTCAAGAACAAGACAACGATGTCTACTCTCACCGCTTTTATTCAATATAGTGTTGGAAGTCAGCCACCCACAGCAATTAGAAAATAAAAATAAATAAAAGGCATCCAAATTGGTAAGGAAGATGTAGAACTCTATTTGCAGATGACATGATACCATATATAAAAAACCCTAAAGACTCCACCAAAAAACTACTAGAACTGATAAATTTAGTAAAGTCACAGGATACAAAATCAATGTACAGAAATCTGTTGCATTCCTATACACTAATAATGAAGGAGCAGAAAGATAAATTAAGAAAACAATCCCATTTACAACTGTACCAAAAATAATAAAATATCTAGGAATAAATTTAACCAAAGAGGTAAAAGAACTTGTACCCTGAAAACTATAAAACACTGATGAAAGAAATTCAAAACCTCACAAAAAAATGGAGACATTCCATGCTCATGAATTGGAAGAATATTGTTAAAATGTCTATACTACACAAAGCTATCTACAGATTTAATGTCATCCCTATTAAAATACCAAAAGCATTTTTCACAGAACTAGATCAATCCTATAATTTGTATGGAACCACAAAAGACCCCGAATAGCCAAGGCAATCTTGAAAAAGAAAAACAGGGGGCAGAGCAAGATGGCGGAGGAGTAGGAGACCTGGATTTCGTCTCCTCTCAGGAATTCAGCTGGATAGGGATCAAACCATTCTGAACACCTACAAACTCAACAGGAGATCGAAGAAAAGAAGAGCAACAACTCTCTCATCAGAAAAGCGACCAGTTTCTGGAAGGTAGGACGTGCGGAGAAGTGAATCCGAGGCGATATTCGGGAGGATAGATGGTGGGGGAGGGGCCTCCGTCGCCGCTTCTGGCAAGTGATAGAGCCGCGGAGCACAACATCGGAACTTTTAAAAGTCTGCTCCGCCGAGGGACGTCACTCTGGTGGCTAAGCGGGGGGTGGAACCCTCCGGGACAGTGTGGTCTCAGGACCCTCGGGGTCACAGAAAGACCGGGGGTGCCTGAGTGTGGCCGAGCTCCCAGGTAACGGAGCAGGGAAGCCGGCTGCAGAGGCAGAGCCCAGGCGCGGGCTCTCAGCTCGGGGTGGCCATAAACCGTGATCCGCGGCACAGTCGGGCCCCTGCTCCTCCAGCAGGGACCCAACGAGCGGCAGATCCGGGGAGACTCACCTTCCTCCCCTGGGAGGAGCCACGAGGGAGTGCACCACAGGGATCTGCTGGGTTTGGAGACTCCACCCAGGGTTGGGTGCCAGAGATAGAAACGCGCGGTCTTGGGCCGGGCGAGCACGGAGTGCGGCCGGAGACCGGGGAGACGGGAGTGACTGACGGCTTTTCTCTGGGGGCTCACTGAGGAGCGAGGCCCGAGTTCTCGGCTCCTCCGGGGCGGAGATTGGGAGGCCGCCATTTTCACTCTCCGCCTCCAAAGCTGTACGGAAAGCTCGCAGGGAACAAAAGCCCCGGAGAGCAAACCTGAGCAGATTACTTAGCCGGGAGGCGGCAAGGGCGGGGCAATTCCGCCTCCGGCAGAGACATTTGGAAACCACGGCGACAGGCCCCTCCCCAGAAGATCAGCGAGAACAGCCGGCCAAGACCAAGTTTACCGATCAATGAGAACGGCAGAACTCCAGCGCTAGGGGAATACTGCACATAGAATTCACGGCTTTTTTACCATGATTCTTTAGTCTTTCAAAGTTTATTTTTTTTTAACTGTCTTTTTGTCTTTTTATTTCTTTTTGAATTTTTCTTTTTCCCTTTTTCAACCAACATCTTATCAATACCTTTTTTTAAAAAAAACATTTTTATTTTTCATTTTTAGAGTCATATTCTATCACTTCATAATAGTTACCCATATTTTTGGCTTATATATATAAGTTGTTCTGTCTTTAAAATTTTGAGATAGTTTCTTCTAACAGATTAAAATATACCCTAAATCTCTAGTATATGGTGTTTTCTATTCCCCTGCCTGATCACATCCTCTCCCTTTTTTTTTCTTTTTCTTTTTTCTTTTTTCAAACAACTTCTTTCTTTTTTCAAACAACTTCTTATCAATTCCTTTTATAAAATTTTTTATAATTTCCATTTTTACAGTCATATTCCATCCCTTCATCATATCAACCCTTATTTTTGTACATATATAAGTTTTTCTTTCTTTAAAATTTTGGGAGGCACTTCCTTCTAAAAGACCAAAATACACCCCAAATCTAGTGTGTCGCACTGATCTATATACCATATAGATCATATTTGATCACATTCTGGGTTTTTTTTGTTGTTGTTGTTTTGTTTTGTTTGTTTTTGTTTTTATCTTTATCTTTTTCTTTTTCTTTTTTTTCTTTTTCTTTTTTCTCTCTTTCCCTTTCTTATCCCACTGCTTCAGGTCTTTTCTGATTTGTTTAGAGTATATTTTCTGGGGACGTGGTTACTCTGCTAGCATTTTGTTCTCTCAATCTATTCTCCTCTGCACAAAATGACAAGATGGAAAAAATCACCTCAACAAAAAGAACAAGAGGTAGTACCGACTGCCAGGGACCTACTCAATACGGACATTAGTACGATGTCAGATCTAGAGTTCAGAATCATCACTTTAAAGATACTAGCTGGGCTTGAAAAAAATATGGAAGTTATTAGAGAAACCCTTTCTGGAGAAGTAAAAGAGCTAAAATCCAACCAAGTAGAAATCAAAAAGGCTATTAATGAGGTGCAATCAAAAATGGGGGCGCTAAGTGCTAGAATAAATGAGGCAGAAGAGAGAATCAGTAATATAGAAGATGAAATGATGGAAAATAAAGAAGCTGAGAAAAAGAGAGATAAACAACTACTGGATCACGAGGGCAGAATTCGAGAGATAAGCGATACCATAAGACGAAACAACATTAGAATAATTGGGATCCCAGAAGAAGAAGGAAGAGAGAGAGGGGCAGAAGGTATAATGGAGCAAATTATAGCAGAGAACTTCCCTAATTTGGGGAAAGAAACAGGCATGAAAATCCAGGAAGCACATAGAACCCCTCTCAAAATCAATAAAAATAGGTCAACTCCCCGACATCTAATAGTAAAACTCACGAGTCTCATAGACAAAGAGAAAATCCTGAAAGCAGCTCGGGAGAAGAGATATGTAACCTACAAGGGTAGAAACATTAGATTGGCAACAGACCTATCCACAGAGACCTGGCAGGCCAAAAAGGACTGGCAGGATATATTCAGAGCACTAAATGAGAAAAATATGCAGCCAAGAATACCCTATCCAGCTAGGCTGTCATTGAAAATTGAAGGAGAGATAAAAGCTTCCAGGACAAACAAAAACTAAAGGAATTTGCAAACACAAAACCAGCCCTACAGGAAATCTTGAAAGGGGTCCTCTAAGCAAAGAGAGAGCCTAAAAGCAACATAGACCAGAAAGGAACACAGACAATATATGGTAACAGTCACCTTACAGGCAATACAATGGCACTAAACTCCTATCTTTCAATAGTTACCCTGAATGTAAATGGGCTAAATGCCCCAATCAAAAGACACAGGCTAACAGACTGGATTAAAAAACAAGACCCATCGATATGCTGTCTGCAAGAGACTCATTTTAGAACCAAAGACACCCCCAGATTGAAAGTGAGGGGGTGGAAAACCATTTACCATGCTAATGGACACCAAAAGAAAGCTGGGATGGCAATCCTTATATCAGACAAATTAGATTTTAAACCAAAGACTGTAATAACAGATGAGGAAGGACACTATATCCTACTTAAAGGATCTATCCAACAAGAAGATCTAACAATTGTAAATATCTATGCCCCTAACATGGGAGCAGCCAATTATATAAGGCAATTAATAACAAAAGCAAAGAAACACATCGACAACAATACAATAATACTGGGGGACTTTAACATTCCCCTCACTGAAATGGACAGATCGTCTAAGCAAAAGATCAACAAGGAAATAAAGACTTTAAATGACACACTGGACCAAATGGACTTCACAGACATATTCAGAACATTCCACCCCAAAGCAACGGAATACACATTCTTCTCTAGTGCCCATGGAACATTCTCCAGAATAGATCACATCCTAGGTCATAAATCAGGTCTCAACCGGTACCAAAAGATTGGGATCATTCCCTGCCTATTTTCAGACCACAATGCTTTGAAACTAGAACTCAATCACAAGAGGAAAGTCATAAAGAACTCAAATACATGGAGGCTAAAGAGCATCCTACTGAAGAATGAATGGGTCAACCAGGAAATTAAAGAAGAATTAAAAAAATACATGGAAAACAATGAAAATGAAAACACAACTGTTCAAAATCTTTGGGATGCAGCAAAGGCAGTCCTAAGAGGAAAGTATATAGCAATACAAGCCTTTCTCAAGAAACAAGAAAGGTCTCAAGTACACAACCTAACCCTACACCTAAAGGAGCTGGAGAAAGAACAGCAAATAAAGCCTAAACCCAGCAGGAGAAGAGAAATAATAAAGATCAGAGCAGAAATCAATGAAATAGAAACTAAAAGAACAGTAGAACAGATCCACGAAACTAGGAGCTGGTTCTTTGAAAGAATTAACAAGATTGATAAACCCCTGGCCAGACTTATCAAAAAGAGAAGAGAAATGACCCAAATCAACAAAATCATGAATGAAAGAGGAGAGATCACAACCAACAACAAAGAAATACAAACAATTATAAGAACATATTATGAGCAACTCTATGCCAGCAAATTAGATAACCTGGAAGAGATGGAGGCATTCCTAGAGATGTGTCAACTACCAAAACTGAACCAGGATGAAATAGAAAACCTGAACAGACCTATAACCACTAAGGAAATTGAAGCAGTCATCAAAAATCTCCCAAAAAACAAAAGCCCAGGGCCAGATGGCTTCCCAGGGGAATTCTACCAAACATTTCAAGAAGAATTAATACCTATTCTTCTGAAACTGTTCCAAAAAATAGAAACGGAAGGAAAACTTCCAAACTCATTTTATGAGGCCAGCATTACCTTGATCCCCAAACCAGACAAAGACCCCATCAAAAAGGAGAATTACAGACCAATATCCCTGATGAACATGGATGCAAAAATTCTCACCAAAATACTAGCCAATAGGATCCAACAGTACATTAAAAGGATTATTCACCATGACCAAGTGGGATTTATCCCTGGGCTGCAAGGTTGGTTCAACATCCGCAAATCAATCAATGTGATACAATACATTAACAAAAGAAAGGACAAGAATCATATGATCCTCTCAATAGATGCAGAAAAAGCTTTTGACAAAGTACAGCATCCTTTCTTGATCAAAACTCTTCAGAGTATAGGGATCGAGGGTACATACCTCAATATCATAAAAGCCATCTATGAAAAACCTACAGCGAATATTATTCTCAATGGGGAAAAACTGAGAGCTTTCCCCCTAAGGTCAGGAATGCGGCAGGGATGTCCACTATCACCACTGCTATTCAACATGGTATTGGAAGTCCTAGCCACAGCAATCAGACAACAAAAAGAAATCAAAGGCATCCAAATTGGCAAAGAAGAAGTCAAACTCTCACTCTTTGCAGATGATATGATACTTTATGTGGAAAACCCAAAAGACTCCACCCCAAAACTGCTAGAACTCATACAGGAATTCAGTAAAGTGGCAGGATATAAAATCAATGCACAGAAGTCAGTGGCATTCCTATACACCAACAAGACAGAAGAAAGAGAAATTAAGGAGTCGATCCCATTTACAATTGCACCCAAAACCATGAGATACCTAGGAATAAATCTAACCAAAGAGACAAAGGATCTGTACTCAGAAAGCTATAAAATATTCATGAAAGAAATTGAGGAAGACACAAAGAAATGGAAAAACGTTCCATGCTCATGGATTGGAAGAACAAATATTGTGAAGATGTCAATGCTACCTAGAGCAATCTACACATTCAATGCAATCCCCATCAAAATACCATCCACTTTTTTCAAAGAAATGGAACAAATAATCCTAAAATTTGTATGGAACCAGAAAAGACCCCGCATAGCAAGAGGAATGTTGAAAAAGAAAAGAAAAGCCGGCGGCATCACAATTCCGGACTTCAAGCTCTATTACAAAGCTGTCATCATCAAGACAGCATGGTACTGGCACAAAAACAGGCACATAGATCAATGGAACAGAATAGAGGGCCCAGAAATGGACCCTCAACTCTATGGTCAACTCATCTTCGACAAAGCAGGAAAGAATGTCCAATGGAACAAAGACAGTCTCTTCAACAAATGGTGTTGGGAAAATTGGATAGCCACATGCAGAAGAATGAAACTGGACCATTTCCTTACACCACACACAAAAATAGACTCCAAATGGTTGAAAGACCTCAATGTGAGACAGGAGTCCATCCAAATCCTAAAGGAGAACACAGGCAGCAACCTCTTCAACCTCAGCCGCAGCAACTTCTTCCTAGAAACATCGCCAAAGGCAAGGGAAGCAAGGGCAAAAATGAACTATTTGGACTTCATCAAGATAAAAAGCTTTTGCAAAGCAAAGGAAACAGTCAACAAAACCAAAAGACAACTGACAGAATGGGAGAAGATATTTGCAAATGACATATCAGATAAAGGGCTAGTATCCAAAATCTATAAAGAACTCATCAAACTCAACATCCAAAGAACAAAGAATCCAATCAAGAAATGGGCAGAAGACATGAACAGACATTTTTCCAAAGAAGACATCCAAATGGCCAACAGACACATGAAACAGTGCTCAATATCGCTTGGCATCAGGGAAATCCAAATCAAAACCTCAATGAGATACCACCTCACACCAGTCAGAATGGCTAAAATTAACAAGTCAGGAAATGACAGATGTTGGCAGGGATGCGGAGAAAGGGGAACCCTCCTACACTGTTGGTGGGAATGCAAGCTGGTGCAACCACTCTGGAAAACTGTATGGAGGTTCCTCAAAAAGTTGAAATTAGAGCTACCATATGATCCAGCAATTGCACTACTGGGTATTTACCCCAAAGATACAAAAGTAGGGATCCGAAGGGGTACGTGCACCCCGATGTTTATAGCAGCAAAGTCCACAATAGCCAAACTGTGGAAAGAGCCAAGATGTCCATCGACAGATGAATGGCTAAAGAAGAAGTGGTATATATATATACAATGGAATATTATGCAGCCATCAAAAGGAATGAGTTCTTGCCATTTGCAATGATGTGGATGGAACTGGAGGGTATTATGTTGAGTGAAATAAGTCAAACAGAGAAAGACATGTATCATATGATCTCACTGATATGAGGAATTCTTAATCGCAGGAAACAAACTGAGTGTTGTTGGAGTGGGGGTGGGGTGGGAGGGATGGGGTGACTGGGTGATAGACACCGGGGAAGGTATGTGCTCTGGTAAGCGCTGTGAATTGTGCAAGACTGTTGAATCTCAGATCTGTACCTCTGAAACAAATAATGCAATATATGTTAAGAAAAAAAAAAGAAGAAGAAGAAGGTAGCGGGAGGGGAAGAATGAAGGGGGGAAATCAGAGGGGTAGACGAACCATGAGAGACGATGGACTCTGAAAAACAAACAGGGTTCTAGAGGGGAGGGGGGTGGGAGGATGGGTTAGCCTGGTTGTGGGTATTGAGGAGGGCACATTCTGCATGGAGCACTGGGTGTTCTGCACAAACAATGAATCATGGAACACTTCATCTAAAACTAATGATGTAATGTATGGGGATTAACATAAGAATAAAAAAAATAAATAAAATATTTTTCAAACACACAAAAAAGAAAAAAAAAGAAAAAGAAACAAAACTGGAGACATCACAGTTCCAGATTTCAAGTTATATTACAAAGTGGTAGTAATTAAAACAGTATGGTACTGGTATAAATATAGACACATAGAACAATGGAATAGAACAGAAAACCCAGAAATAAACCCACAATTATATGATCAATTAATCTTCAACAAAGCAGGAAAGAAGAGTCAATGGGAAAAATAGTCTCTTCAACAAATGATGTTGGGAAAATTAGACAGCCACATGTAAAAGAATGAAACTTCATCACTTATGGACCTGAAACCATAAAAATCCTTGAAGGGAGCACAGGAAATAATTTCTCTGATATCTGCCATGGAAACCTTTTTCTAGATGTCTCCTGAGGCAAAAATAAACCATTGAGACCACATCAAAATAAAAGTTACTGCAGCAAAGGAAATAATCAACAAAACTAAAAGGTAACCTATGGAATGGGAGAAGATATTTGCAAATGACATATCCAATAAAGGTTAGTATTCAAAATATATAAAGAACTCAACACACACAAAAATAAATAATCCAATTTAAAAATGAGCAGAAGACAAGAACAGACATTTCTCCAAAGGAGACATATAGATGGCCAACAGACACATGAAAAGATGCTCAACATCACTTATCATCAGGGAAATGCAAATCAAAACTACAATGACATATCACCTCATACCTGTTAGAATGGCTAAAATAAAAGACACAAGAAACAAGTGTTGGTGAGGATGTGGAGAAAAAGGAGCCCTCTTACACTGGTGGGAATGCAAACTGGTGCAGCCACTCTGGAAAACAGTATACAGGTTTCTCAAAAAGCTAAAAACAGAACTACCCTATGACCCAGAAATTACACTACTAGGTATCTATCCAAAGGATACAATAATACTGATTTGAAGGGGCACATGCACCCCAATGTTCATAGCAGCACTATCAAAAATAGCCAAAATATGGAAAGAGCCCAAATGCCCAACAATTGACGAATGGATAAAGAAGATGGGGTATATATATACAATGGAATACTACTCATCCATCTAAAAGAATGAAATCTTACCATTTACAACAACGTGGATGGAACTAGAGTGTATTATGCTAAGTGAAATAAGTTCATAAGAGAAAGACAAATACCATGATTTCACTCATATGTGGAATTTAAGAAACAAAACAGATGAACATAGGGTAAAGAAAGGAAAAATAAAATAAGATAAAAACAGAGAGGGAGGCAAACCATAAGAGACTCCTAACTATAGGAAACAGGTTGCTGGAGGGGAGGGGGGTTGGGGCATGGGGTAATTAATTGGGTGATGAGCATGAAGGAGGGCAGTTGTGTAAGTGATGAGTCACTAAATTCTACTCCTGAAACCCATACTACACTATATGTTAACTAATTTGAATTTAAATAAGATCTTGGAATTAAAAAAAAAAGAACTCAGCTTGGCACAGGTATGTTGTTGGAAAAGAGAAATATTTTATTAGGCTTCTGATAATTGTAGATATTCTCCTTTGCTACTGTACCAAAACTTGGCATGTTATCTTCTTTAAAAAAAAATGATTTTATTTATTTTAGAGACAGAGAGCGAGCATGCGTGCATGAGTGTGGGAGGGGCAGAGGGAGAGGGAGAGAATCTCAAGCAGACTGCCTGCTGAGTGTGGAGCCCTACTCTGGGCTCAATCCCACAACCGGAGATCATGACCTGAGCAGAAATCAGGAGTCGGACACTTAACCAGTAAAGCCACCCAGGCGCCCCTTGGCATGTTATTTTCTTAAAGGTAAATCACAGGGTGGAATCTGAAGCCATACCATGCACATTTTATACTGTTACACTGAAATCCATCGGTCCATAATACACTTTTATGAATCTCTTACCTGTGCATGATTTTAACCTTGCAGACCCCTGAAAGAATCTTGGGAACCCCCAGAGCTCCCTGAACCATACTTTGACAACCAATGATTTAAATTATTCATTTTTTTTTTTTTTAAAGACTTCAGTTATCAACTAAGATGTAGGCAATTCTTGCAGCTGAGCCAACCATAAAGGATCTGTGACAAAGTGAGGAAGGCAGGGTTCATGCTGATTTAAAGGCTAGCTTTCCTAGGTAGTTTGGATTAGTTCACTTTCAGCAACAAACTGCTACTCTGTCCTTTTTAAATATCCTCTTGAAACAAAGTTCCTAAAAGACTTGGAGTACCTGTGTACCACTGATGAGCACCCAGGGGAACACAGAGGGGCTAAATGTCATGGCCACTACTCAGCGGACATACACTGTCTGAACATACCGTTTATCTCTAAGTCCTTGAAGCAAGAACAGTAATCACTTGGGTGTGTTGTCAGCATGTATCAAGGATCAGGGGCTATGGCAGGAGAAGCGCCCCCCCACCCAATAAATAAATAAATAATAGAAAACAGTGATACATTATTTAGGACACAAAATTTTAAGTTGTCAACATAGTAGATACATTTGTTCTCGCCTCTTTGCTCATGTACCCACTGACAATGTCTTCATCACTGTCTAAATTCTTTTGATAATGTAGATCATATTTTAGTAATGACAACTCTTGCTCCCCAAGAACAACTTGGTGAGGAGTAAAAAAATCTCCTCCTCTCAGAATCTCTAGGAGTGGAGCAAAGATATCAGTATTTTCGTGTGTGTGTGTGTGTGTGTGTGTGTGTGTGTGTCCAGGCCTTTCTAACAGGCAGCCAGCATTGAGTCCATTATGAAGACATCACATTCTTAGTAAACCTTTTGGTCTCCCTCTGCTGCTCCTCCTTTATCCTACCCTCAGTGAGTACCCATGTTCAAAGACCTACGTTTTGAGACTAGATGCTTATAAATTACATATTTACATTAGGAAATTACAACCACAGTGAACTCTCTGAAAATAAAAGAATTCTTAATTCTATTGCTCATTAGGAGAGAGAAAATAGTAAGACATCTCAGAATGGTAAAGCTAAAGGAGGATAGATAGATCAACAAATTCTAATTCTGAACTATTTCTATTTAGATACAGGGTAAACGGCTACTCCAGGTCATGCAGGAAATCAGTCTAACAGCAGATAGGAGCCTAGGTTCCTGGTATTCCGAGTGAGACCTTCCGTCCATGACATATCTCACTGCGTATTTTAACTGTACATGAGAAAATATGACTTTCAGGATCACTGGCTAAGTGACAAAAGCATATGCAGAATCATAGTATTGAGGAGGACCCAAAGTATCAAGTAAGCCAGTCCTCCTTTCCTAGCAGGTGAACTCCACCAGCGTCCCTGGGGTCACGACATCCACAAATTCTATTAGCATTCTGCATTGAGTAAGTACTTGATACTTTGTGTGTGTGTGTGTGACCAGCCAAAATCTCACAATGCAATTCAAGTTACCATCCGCTGCTTTAAATCCTGGGATTGATGAAGAACAGCTCGCTTGTCAGGACCCTGGCTGAAACCTGTCACATGCTTAAAGACGAATGTAAGCCTTCCACTTGTCTGATTTCCATACTGAAAAATCCTAATGCTTTCTCCCAAAGCCTTATTTTCATCCCTTTAACAGTTTAGACTTGTTCCTTTAGACAGCTTCAGTTTCTCCAGTACATTTTCTAGTTGGATAATTTCTTTAATTTACTGAGATCTCTCTGAACCCTTGCCTATTAGCCAAAAGGGATGCTAATAAAAATAATGCTAATAGTTAATAGTTATTGTGAGATGACTGAGCATGTTCCCTAAGTGGCAAGATAACTTGGGATATTTGCTGCTGAAAGAGACTCAGAAGAATAAGCAGTGTCTTTCCTATCCACTGTTCCAAGAAGATGGTTACACAATCCTCTTTTGAACTCGATTCCCTCCCCTCCATGGGGATTACTGCTGCTGGAGTTCCTGGGCTGACAGGAGAAGTTGTCAAGTCCCAGAAGACAAGTCAGCCAGGCTTTGGCTTGGGAGTCCAGTGGATTGAAGGCAGCTAGTGGAAACTGAGGGAGCGGGAGTTGCTGGGAGAGGGGCTCCTCCTCCAGAGAGGTTGCGGATGTGTCTGATGGAGCATGGCTGAGGGGTATGTGTGGGAGATGGGCACCGAGATCTAAGGCCTTGAAGGAGAGGTGACAATTGTGAGGCTGAGTCTGGGGTCAGCAGGGAAGGACTCTATGGGGAGCATCTCTGAGTTGGCTAGAGCATCAGTGCCCAACAGACACAGGAGGTGTCAGCCGGACAGAAGCGCCAGGATGGAGGAAGAGCTACCACCAGAGAATAAGGACGGGGCCATTTCCACACTTCCCAGGTGCTGGCTGAATCCACTGGATTTCTGTATCGAGGAAGGAGGGGCTCCTCCAAACCTGAATTGGGTTTTTTTTTAAGATTTCATTTATTCTTTTGACAGAGAGAGCGATAGTGAGAGCAGGAACACAAGCAGGAGGAGTGGGAGAGGGAGAAGCAGGCTTCCCGCTGAGCAGGAAACCTGATGTGGCACTCAATCCCAGGATCCTGGGGTCATGACCTGAGCCGAAGGCAGACGCTTAACGACTGAGCCACCCAGGTGCCCCAACAGATTGAATTGTTGATAGTGTTTTGAGCAGGTGCTCAAGGCCAGATTTAGTTTGACAGAGGACAGATACGTTGATATTTTGTTACACAGGAGGACTGTAGGGCAAATCCATGCCCATTACACAAACCCTCCCCGATTTCATACTTGCAAGAACTGCATTAGGCTCCAGCATTAGCAGCCCTGCCCTGTATTTTACAGAGGAGAATCAGGGAAGTAAGGTAACTTGCCCAAGGTCATACACATGCAAAGAATCCCAGCTTTGCCTGACTCCAGAACCCATAATCTTTATCATAGTGCACATGACTTGGTGCCCCTTATTCTGTAATTTAAAAAAAATCACTTTGCAAATAATTATAAATTAATTCCATCACCCAAATGTGGACAAAGAAACTGAGGTAAATTTAATTATATACACTCTGGGATACAAATTTGTGACATCTCAGGTTGTTTTTTTTTTTTTTAATTAAATAAAAATTCTAACAGAGTCCTTAACATGTGCTAAAATTTTAAGTTAGAAAAATTAATTCTCGGGGCGCCTGGGTGGCTCAGTTGGTTGAGCGACTGCCTTCGGCTCAGGTCATGATCCTGGAGTCCCAGGATCGAGTCCCGCATCGGGCTTCCTGCTCGGCAGGGAGTCTGCTTCTCCCTCTGACCCTCCCCTCTCTCATGTGCTCTCTCTCATTCTCTCTCTCTCAAATAAATAAATAAAATCTTTAAAAAAAAAAAAAGAAAAATTAATTCTCAGTCTGGAGCCAGTGACTAAGTGTCCCTGTAAAAATGTGACCCCTCGGTTTGGTATTCAGCAAGCAACTACGACATGCCCACACTGTAGCAGGCTGTCCTAATCTTTGACGAGAAAATTCAAATTCCTTGGCTTCACAAAGGCATCTTCCAGCCCTACTACTGTTTGCATGTGACGTTTACACTGAGCAACTCCATTACAGCACATGCCCTCCACAGACTGTAACTGATTTGCATGGCTGTACCGCTTCCTACTTCCAAGGTAAATGGAAGGATGGACTATATTTTAATTTCTGTATAGCTAGTGCCTTGCTCAGTGCCTGGCACATAATATTCAAAAACTGCTCACGGAATGGATGAAAGAGAAACTGAATAAAATTGGAAAAGTATTTGGTCTGTTTCCCACATTTCCGAGGCTAATGTCTTCCAACGTCTTCCCCCAAACAGCAGCATTCGTGTTGTGAGGACTTTCCAGCACCACTGCTCTGACCCAGCAGTTCTGTCTGAGAGCGAAAGGAAGGATATAAATAGAGGGTAGAAGAGGTGCTAGCTCCACGTCTGCATTTCTGGGTACAAACAGGGAAACGAATCTGCTGGCACTGGGTATAGATCCCAAGGGACACAAATTGGTCATAGCCTTTGGCAACAAGTCTATTTTTTTTTTTTTTAAGATTTTATTTATTTATTTGACAGAGAGAGACACAGCGAGAGAGGGAACACAAGCAGGGGGAGTGGGAGAGGGAGAAGCAGGCTTCCCGCAGAGCAGGGAGCCCGATGCGGGGCTCGATCCCAGGACCCTGGGACCATAACCTGAGCCGAAGGCAGACGCTTAACAACTGAGCCACCCAGGCGCCCCGGCAACAGGTCTATTTTGCCTTAAAGCATACCTCTTGGTACCAAAGTTGGGAAAAACAGAAATTCTCATATATAAATAATTAATCAAGACTTGTACGAGAATTTGACTAAGACAACCCCGAACTCCTGAAAACCTACCTGTTAAGGAGATTATTGAATAACTACAGAAAGTCAATGATTAAATTTGGCAGTAAGAATTGGATTAGCTTTAAAAGACAATAAAAAAATCAAGCCACTAATTTGAACTTCAGGTCACTGTTGAATACACAGAGCTGAATAACTTTATATGAACTAAGCAACAAGCACAACTCTTGGTATGGAGATTGAGAACTATTTCATAGACAGAGGATGTCTAAATATGCTGAAAGAGTGGATTGCCAAGTACTATATTTAAGTAGATATGGGGAGAAAGACACAGAGTGAGAGCAATCAGAGAAGAGAAAGGGCTTAAGATGAAACAGGAAGCCTAACGTGCGAGGCTTGTTCAGGCTGAGAACCAGCCTTCGGTTATTTCGCGTGATGAATTTATCAGAAGATAAACGGGGACATCTTGGCCTCACGATTCAGGCTGCAGAATGAAGCCACCACAGTCTGAAACTAAGGACCCAACAGCATGGCCTGCCAAGCTATCAGTGTTTTTCTGCCTCTGCCCGTTTGGGGGCAGTTTCTGTTAGCTGCTTCTCCCTTCTCCACTATAACGACTTCCTCTCTACTTTATGGCTCTGCTTATTAATTCCTGGCTTCTCTTGGGGTCTCTGCTTTTCTAGCAAGTCTCCCTGCTCACACTGTGTCCTGACTCAAACTTGCAGTGACAGAGATTCTGACTGGGTTGGCAAGTCGCCACCAAGGACAGGGTGCCTCTACTGGGCACAGCTCTTGTCCAGCTGGTCTCAGAGGTTACTCACAGGCCCATAAAATCGTGGGCTACCTTAGGGCTGGGCATCAATCACTGTCCATTCAGCTGTGCCTGAGAGAGAAAAGTAATAGAGTGTTCCCTTGCTGCCTGAAAGAACAGCATTCCTATTTTGGAAACTGAATAGTGTAGAGCAAAGAAGCAATTACCATTATTACTTTATAAAGAAAACTTTTTTAGTGTCCCTAGACCCAAGAAATAGCCTGTCTTAGGCTTTTCAGATACCTTAGGACTCATCTTGCTAATGGATGCACAGAATAAACGGAGATAAAGCACAGATACTCATAGACACAGTTAAAAACTATGGCAGCTTGATGCTGAGATTCTGTCATTCCCTGGAAGGAGCTCGACAGGGCCACTCCTGGGGCACGGGGTGCTTGCTGCTTCTATAACGGCTCGTTGCAAAACGAACTCTGAATGCTACTTTCACTTTTCACCTTTTCTTTATTTTTTTTTTTAAAGATTTTTTTTTTATTTTTATTTATTCATGACAGACAGAGAGAGAGAGAGAGAGGCAGAGGGAGAAGCAGGCTCCCAAGGAGCAGGGAGCCCGATGCGGGACTCGATCCCGGGATCCCGGGATCATGACCTGAGCCGAAGGCAGACGCTTAACCATCTGAGCCACCCAGGCACCCCACCTTTTCTTTAATAGCCAAAATCTTCTTCAATTTCTTTTGGTTAGAGAAAACAGGTACTAATGTAAGTCCTTCATAAGAGCATAGTGGCATCACACAAACTTTCAAAAAACAGGGGATACCTGTATACAGGTCCAACAGAGCTTGATGAACATGAAGAAGCAAATTCCTGCTTTGTTTAGACGAGGGCTGAGGGTATGGCAAGCCCCTCACACTGCCATCCAGCATACCATAGTTCCAACCAACCCATAAACCTTAAATAGTGCTCTCATACTCTAGATTAAAGCACCTCTCATTGAAATCTAAATAGCTTATAGCATGAAATCAGAAAAGGAAAAGATTAAAGATGATGGTAGGGCAAAACCAAAGAGGTATCATATAGAAGGGCAGCGACAGAGTCCTGAGTGCTGATGGACAGCAGGCCTCACAGAGCAACACCTGTTCCATGGACTTGACAAAGGGAGAAAGTGATAGAATTCACACATGATGACTTCTATCTCTTCGATGTAGAGGAAAAAAATGCTGATAGTGTTAGGATGAGAGGGATTTAGGAGCTCCAGGATGACAGAGAAAGTTTGAAAGAGCCATTGTAGGGAACATACAAATGTACAAGAGATTAAAAAAAAAAAAAAAAACCCTGCCAAATATACAACTCAGAGTTTCCAGTAAAATCTTCATAAGCATGATTTGTAGAAAGTCAAGTCAGATGTTTGCTACCAAGTCAAAGCATGAACAGTGAGCAGACAACTTAAGGTTGAGAGTTGAGACAAGGCAAAAGATAAAAAGGCTCCTGGGTATTATTAGTGAGGGAATCCACATATAAATGAAACAGAGCTCTAACTAACAATAAAAAGATATGAATGGGATATGCACCTGAGAATTAAGCAAAATTGTTCATAATTGGATAGAACATATAGGCTTACAAAAGAATGAGAAAACTTCCCTTCCATATTTTATTATGCCTGCTTATGAACAAATTAAATGTTGACTCCCTGTAAAAGAATTCTTCCTGTATGATAATTTATATGATGTGTAATTCTTAATTATGTCTCATATTTGCCAGAAATGCACATGATATCATATGTAATATGAATGGTTTAGCTTGGAAATTCTTGTTAATTGCTCTAGGCCATTACTTCTTTGAAGAGGAAAAAGAACCAATCTTTCTGCATAACCCATACATGTCAGTTCTTTGCTAGGTGCTTTACATATGTTGTCTCATTAATCCTCCTAATAGCCCTGTATCTTATGTATTAGTTATCACCATCAGTAATTTACAGCTGAGAAAACCAAAACTCACACGTGGCTAAGGAATTTGCCCAAGACTGTAAAACAAGTGTGACTCCAAAGCATATACACTTTCCAACAAACCACACTGCCAAGAGTTGAATAAGGATGTCAAATGACTTCTGACTTTTTCCTACTGCCAAGGCCTATTACCTTATATATAACCTCACTACCAATATGGACAGATAATTTATCAGTATCTTTGCTCTCTCCAGAATATTTTTCCTATGATTAAGTATTTTGGTCAGTCAAGAGGTACAGAGGTACTATTACAGAATATACTTTCTTTTCTTTCTTTTTTAAATAGGGGAGTCTTGAGTTTATTTTTAAGTTTTTATTTAAATTCTAATTAGTTAACACATAGTGTAATATTCATTTCCGATGTACAATATACTGATTCAGCACTTCCATATAATACCTGGTGCTCATCACAAGTGTGCTCCTTAATCCCCATCACCTATTCAACTCACCCCCCCACCTACCTCCCCTCTGATAACCATCAGTTTGTTCTCTAGTTAAGAGTCTGTTTCTTGGTTGGCCTCTCTTTTTTTCACCTTTGCTCATTTGGTTTCTTAAATTCCACATATGAGTGAAATCATATGGTATTTGTCTTTCTCTAACTTATTTTGCTTAGCATAATACTCTCTAGCTCTATCCATGTCATTGCAAATGGCAAGATTTCAATCTTTTCTATGGCTGAGTAATATTCCATTGTGTATGTATACCACTTCCTGTTTATCCATTCATCAGTTGATAGACATGCGGGCTGTTTCCATAATTTGGTTATTGTAGATAATGCTGCTATAAACATCAGGTTGCACGTGTCCCTTTGAATCGGTATTTTTGTATTCTTCAGATAAATACCTAGTAGTATAATTGCAGGATCATAGCATAGTTATAATTTTGACTTTTTGAGGAACCTCTATTCTGTTCCCCACAGTGACTGCACCAGTTTGCATTCTCACCAACAGTGCAAGAGGGTTCCCCTTTCTCCACATTCTCGCCAACACCTGCTTTTTCTTGTGTTGTTGATTTTAGCCATTCTGACAGGTGTGAGGTGATAACTCATTGTAGTTTTGATCTGCATTTCCCTGATAAGTGATGTTGAGCATCTTTTCATGTGTCTGTTGGCCATCTTTAGGTCTTCTTTGGAGAAATTTATGTCTTTTGCCCATTTATTAACTGAATTATTCATTTTTTGAGTGTTGAGTTTTATAAGTTCTTTATATATTTTGAATATTAACTCTTTATCAGATATGTCATTTGCAAATACCTTCTCCTATTGCCTTTTAGTTTTGTTGATTGTTTCCATCACTGTGCAGAAGGTTTTTATTTTGATGTATTCTCATTAGTTTATTTTTGCTTTTGTTTCCCTTGCCTTAGGGACCTATCTAGAATAAAGCTGTTACAGCCAATGTCAGAGAAATTTCTGCCCATGCTTTCTTCAAGGATTTTTCATGGTTTCGGGTCCCACATTTAGGTCTTTAATCCATTTTGAGTTTATTTTTGTGTATGGTGAATGAAAATGGTTTAGTTCCATTCTTTAGCATGTTGCTGTCCCCTTTTCCCAAGACCATTTGTTGAAGATACTCTCTTTTTCCCACTGGCTCTTCTTTCCTGCTTTGTTGAAGATTAATTGACCATATAATTATGGGTTCATTTCTGGGTTTTCTATTCTTTTCTATTGATCTTTGTGTCTATTTTTGTGCTAGCAACATACCGTTTTGATGACCACAGCTTTGTAGTATAACTTGAAGTCCAGAACTGTGATGCCTCCAATTTTGCTTTTCTAATACTGCTTTGGCTACTCGGGGTCTTTTGTAGTCCTATACAAATTTTAGGATTGTTGTTCTACCTCTGTGAAAAATGCTGTTTTGATAGAGATTGCATTAAATGTGTCCACTGCTTTGTATAGTACATTTTTTTTTTTTTTAAGATTTTATTTATTTATTTGACAGAGAGAGACACAGTGAGAGAGGGAATACAAGCAGGGGGAGTGGGAGAGGGAGAAGCAGGCTTCCCGCCAAGCAGGGAGCCCGATGCAGGGCTCGATCCCAGGACCTGGAATCATGACCTGAGCCGAAGGCAGACGCTTAATGACTGAGCCACCCAGGCGCCCCAAGTATAGACATTTTAAAAATATTCTTTCAATCCATGAGCATGGAATGTCTTTCATTTCTTTGTGTCCTCTTCAATTTCTTTCATCAATGTTTTATAGTTTTCAAAGTACAGCTCTTTCACCTCTTTGGTTAGGTTTATTCCTAGGTGTCTTATTAATTTTGGTGCAATTGTAAATGGGATTGATTCCGTATTTACTCTTTCTGCTGCTTCATTATTGGCATATGAAATGTGCAGATTTCTGTACATTGATTTTGTATCCTGCAACTTTACTGGGTTGGTGTATCAGTTCTCACGGTTTTTGGGTGGAGTCTTCTGGGTTTTCTATATATAGTATTGTGTCATCTTCAAATAGTGTAAATTTTACTTCTTCCTTGCCAATTTGGATGCCTTTTATTTCTTTTTGTTGTCTGATTGCTGTGGCTAGGACTTCCAGTACTAGGTTGAATAAAAGTGGTGAGAGTGGACCTCCTTGTCTTGTTCCTAACCATAGAGGGAAAGGTCTCAGTTTTTCCCCATTGAGGATGATGTTAGCTGTGCATTTTTCATATATGGTCTTTATTATGTTGAGGTATTTTCCCTCTAAACTTATTTTGTTGAGGGTTTTTTTTCATGAGTAGATTTTGTACTTTGTTAAATGTTTTTTCTCCATCTACTGAAATGATCATATGGTTCTTTTTTTTTTTAAGATTTTATTTATTTGAGAGAGAGAGCAGATGGAAGAGCAGAGGGAGAGGGACAAGTAGATTCCACACAGAACACAAGGCGCGATGCGGGGCTCAATCTCAGGACCCCGAGATCAGGACCTGAGCTGAAACCAAGAGTCAGACACTTTAATGTGTTGTTGCACTTGGTTTGCTAGTATTTCGTTGAGGATATTTGCATCTAGGTTCCTCAGAGATATTGGCCTATAGTTCTCTTTTTTAGTGGTCTTTTTTTAGTGGTTTTGGTATCAGGGTAATGCTGGTCTCATAGAATGAATTTGGAAATTTTCCTTCCTCTTGTATTTTTTGGAACATTTTGAGAATAGGCATTAGCTCTTCTTTAAATGTTTGGTAGAATTTGCCTATGAAGCCATCTGGTCCTGGGCTTTTGTTTGTTGGCAGTTTTTTGATTATGGATTCACTTTCTTTCCTGGTTATCAGTCTGTTCAAATTTTCTATTTCTTCCTGTTTCAGTTTTGGTAGGTTATATGTTTCTAGGAATTTATCCATTTCTTCTAGGTTGTCCAATTTGTTGGCATATAGTTTTTTCATAATATTCTCTCACAGTCCTTTGTATTTCTGTGGCTGTGGTTGTTACATCTTTTCTCTCATTTGTGATTTTATTTTTTTGGGTTCTTTCTCTTTTCTTTTTGATAAGCCTGGCTAGAGGTTTAACAATTTTATTAATTCCTTCAAAGAGCCAGCTCCTGGTTTCATTGATCTGTTCTGTTTTTTTGTTTTTGTTTTTTTTTAGTTTCTGTATCATTTATTTCTGCTCTAATCTTCCTTCTGATGGCTTTAGGTTTTGTTTGTTGTTCTTTTTCTAGATGCTTTAGGTGTAAGGTTAAGTTGTTTTTTGAGATTTTTTTTGTTGTATTGCCATATACTTCCCTCTTAGAACTGCTTTTGCTACATCCCAAAGGTTTTGGACTGTTGTGTTTTCATTTTCATTTGTTTCCATGTATTTTTTAATTTCTTCTTTGACCTCCTCGTTGGCCCATTCATTGTTTAGTAGCATGTTATTTAACCTACATGTATTTGTGGTCTTTCCAGATTTTTCTTCTGGTTGACTTCTAGAATGGTCCATGTGCACTTGAAAAGAATGTGTATTCTGCTGTTTTAGGATGGAATGTTCTGAATATATCTGTTAGATCCACCTGTTCCAGTGTGTCTTTCAAAACCTCTGTTTCCTTGTTGATTTTCTGTTTGGATGATCTATCTATAGATATAAGTGGCATGTTAAAGTCCTATACTATTATTATATTATTATCAATTTGTTCCTTTATGTTTGTTACTGTTTTATGTATTTGGGCGCTCCCATGTTGGGTGCATAAATATTTACAATCGTTGTATCTTCTTGTTGGATTATCCCATTTATTATTATATAGTGCCCTTGTTTGTCTTTGGTTACAGACTTTGTTTTAAAGTTTAGTTTGTCTGATACAAGTATTGCTACTCTGGCTTTCTTTTGACATGTTTTGTATGATAAATGCTTCTCTATCCCCTCACTTTTTTTTTCTAATAGAAAAATATTGAATTAATGTCATAAGTTGGGTGCCTTGGTGGCTTAGTCGGTTGGGCATCTGCCTTTGGCTTGAGTCATGTCCCGGAGTCCTGGGATCGAGACCCATGTTGGGCTCCCTGCTCAGCGGGGAGCCTGCTTCTCCCTCTCCCTCTGCCTGCCGCTCCCCCTTCTTGTTCTCTGTCAAATAAATAAATAAAAAATCTTTAAAAAAAAGTCATAAGTTTCAAAACCAAAATTCAAAAAGTTACTTAGACATAACCTCTAAGTTTCACGATTTCACTGCCTTATAATATTTTGCATTAAGCCTTTCATTGTCTTTTTTTTTTCAAATTTTTATTTAAATTCTAGTTAAGATAACATATAGTGTAGTATTGTTTTCAGGAGTAGAATTCAGTGATTCATCATTTGCATATAACACCCAGCGCTCAACACAACAAGTGCCCTCCTTAATACCCATCAACCATTTAGCCCATCCCCCACCCACCTCCTTCCATCAAACCTGTTTGTTCTTATTGTCTGGTTCCCTCTCTCTTTTTTTTTTCTCTCCTTCCCATATGTTCATCTGTTTTGTTTCTTAGATTCCACATATGAGTGAAATCATATGGTATTTGTCTTTCTCTGCCTGACTATTTCACTTAGCATAATACACGCTAGCTCCATCTATGTCATTGTAAATGGCAAGATTTCATTCCTTTTGATGGCTTTATCCCTTTTATTTTTTTTTTTAAGTTTTATTTAAGTAATCTCTACACCTAACATGGGGCTCTGATTCATGACCCCAAGATCAAGAGTTGCATGCTCTTCTGAGTGAGGTGGTTTCTGGTTTAATCTGCAGGTGGTTTGAGGTTTAAAATGTCTCTGGCAGGCAACATATACATGGGTCTTGTTTTTTTTTTTTTATCCTTTTTGACACCCTGTCTTTTGATTGAAGCGTTTAGCCATTTAAATTCAAAGTAATTATTGATAGATACGTATTTATTGCCATTTTATTAGTTGTTTTGTGGTTGCCTCTGGAGATTTTCTCTGATCCTTTCTTGTCTTTCTCTCATGTTTTGATTTTCTTTAGTGACATATTTGGATTTCTTTCTCTTTATTCTTTGCATGTTTATTAGTGATTTTTGATATATGGTTACCATTAGGTTTATATGTAGCCTTTTTTTCACACAACAGTCTATATATAAAGTTGATGGTCATTTAAGTTTGAACCCATTCTTTTCTCCTCTCCTCCCCCATTTTTAAGTATATATTATTACATTTTATATCCTGTGTGTGTGTGTTCCTGATTTTTTACAGAAATATTTTTATTGCTTTTGTGTTCCCTACCTTTATACTGTCATTTTTGGTCTCTCCTATCCACTCAGAGTCCCCTTTAATATTTCTTGCAGGGCTGGTTTAACAGTTTTTAACTCCTTTAGTTTTTGTTTGTCTGGGAAACGCTTTATCTCTCCTTCCATTCTGAATGATAGCCTTGATGGATAGAGTATTCCTGGCTGCAGACTTTTCCCATTCAGCATTTTGAATATTTTATGCCATTCCCTTCTGGCTTGCTAAGTTTCTGTTGAAAACTCTCCTGCTATCTTTATGGGTTTTCCCTTGTAATTTACTAACTTTTGTCTTACTTTTAAGATTTTTTTTATCACTATATTTTATAAATTTAATTACAATATGTCTTGGTGTGGGCCTGCTTTTGTTGATTTTGGTGGGAATTTTCTGTGCCTCCTGGATCTGGATGTCTTTTTCCTTCCCCAAATTAAGGAAGTTTTCAGCTATTATTTCTTCAAGTGAATTTTCTGCCCCTTTTTCTCTCTCTTCTTCTGGGACTCCTATAATACAAATGTTATTATGTTTGATGGACTGAGTTCCCTAAATCTATTCTCGTGTTGCATAATTCTTTCTCTCTTTTGTTCAGCTTCATTGCTTTCTATTACTTTGTCTTCTAGGTCATTCATTCATTCCTCTGGTTCTTCCAACCTGCTGTTTATTGCACCAGGTATGTTTCTAATCTCATTTATTGCACTCTTCATCTCTGATTCTTTTTTAACTTTTATCTCTGTGGTAAGGGTCTCACTGATGCCTTCCATTCTTTTCTTAAGTCCAGTGAGTGCCCTTATGATCACTGCTTTAAATTCTCCATCAGGCATACTACTTATATCTGTTTTCACTTAGATCTCTGGCCATGGCCTTATCTTGTTCTTTCACTTGGGATAAATTCTTCTGTCTTCTCATTTTGTCTAAGTCTCCACCTGCTTCTGTGTGTTAGGAAAGTCAGTCGTCTCCTGCTCCTGAAAGTAATGGTGTTACGAAGAGATCACGGTAATGTCCGGGGCCTGGCACTTCAGGGAGTGTCTCCAGTGTGTGTGGTGTGCTCTCAGCTATTGTGTTCTGGCTGCTCTATCCTTCAGGCCAGTTGTCTGCACAGGCTCTCCTTGCCTGCTATGGGCAGTGTGTGGTCCTTGGCCAGAATGTGGTGACTTTTAACTAGGTGTGCTCTGGTCTGTTTGTGAGACCTGTCACCACCACCACCAGAAAGGAGGCCCTGCAGAACTCACTGGTTGGAAGAAGTAGTGTGGGCAGGAGTTTGTGCTAGTCTTCTGGGGAGGGGCCCACCATGCTGGGACTAAGGTAAGTGTGACTGAAAGGGCAGTTCCACCAGAGTGCAGGGGGCTGGGGCTTAGCCCAAGAAGTGAGGCAACCAGTGTCCACACTGTGCTGCTTTCCACAGGTAGCTTTATGTTTATGCTGGGGGCGGGGGAGGGGAAATGGCACTGGCCAGCTCCCTCGTCCGGGAGAGGAGTCTCCATGAATACTGCCACTCTGGGATACACTCTGAAAAAAGCAATTAGTCTCCCCACCGGGTGCTCCAGGTGCTCTTCAGATCGCTGCTTCCATGCTGTATGCCCGCCCCCGCCCCAGGTTGTTTGCCTACCTTTTCTCCAGCACAGTGCTCTCTAGGCTGTATTCCAGCCAAGCCTGCTGACCTTTAAAACTCCAGGCTTGGGGGCCTGGGTGGCTCAGTCGATCCTAGGATCAAGCCCCACATCAGACTCCCTGGTCAGCAGGGAGCCTGCTTCTCCCTTTCCTGCTCCCCCTGCTTGTGCTCGCTCTCTTTCTCTCTGTCAAATAAATAAATAAAAACTTAAAAACAAAACAAAACAAACTCCAGGCTTTAAGCCTCACAGGTTGCAAGAACTCACAAAATTCAGCCCCTCTCACTTTCCAAACCAATGGCTATGAGGAAACATTCTCTTTGTGCATTCCCTGTGACTCCTCTTTCCCTCTCTCTCTCCCTTCTGTGCAACCACAGTTACCTCCCCTCCACAGCAGCCAGGATCTGTTTCTCCCCTAAACCATGTCTCCACACTTCCTACCTTCTTCAATGTGACTTCTTCTCCACCTTCAGTCGTGGAGTTTATTCTGCCAGTCTTCAGGTCAATTTCTGGGGTACTTAGGATGATTTGATAGTTATCTAGTTGTATTCATGGGATAAGGCGAGCCTAGGGTCCTCCTACTCCACCATCTTCCTGTCTCTACAGAATATACTTTCAAGGAGAATAAAAGAGAGTGTGGGTTCTATCATTAACTAACTAGGGCAACCTTGGGCAAGCTTCTTAACCTCTTTTGTGGTTTCAGTTTTTTTACCTGGTAAAATAAGAACCTTGGACAAGGTGGTGTCTAAGGTCCTGTTTCACTCAGGTCATTCATTCATTCAGTCTGAGATTTTTCTATGTATTAGGCACCGTTTTATGTGCTAGGCCTGTAGTTAAAATCTCATGGAATTCCTGATCTTAAGGTAGTAATTCTCAAGGTGGTGAGGACTGACAGGTGAGGCAAATTTTCCAAATCGTTTGGGGAATCTTTTTGAAAATATACTGCCTCCTAGATCTGCAGTCTCATCTCCAGGAGGTAAGCTCTGTGGGGAGCCAGTGTTATTGATAAGCATTTGTGATATCCTTTGTATAGGCTTGGCAGAAAAAAAGGTTGAGAATTAGTGTTCTAAGTGATATAGCAATTCAAGGAGGTGCCAATCATGGGCTCTATTTTGCAGTCTGAAAGGAGATTCACTAAAAGAGCCAATTCTAAGCTTAAGGTAAGTTTGAAAGTACACTTGAATTAACAGCCCCTGATTTATTAAAATCCTATGAACGCTTGTACCAATTAGGTAATAGAAATATTAGAATGCTTACCCATCTTATTTTTGGCCATGATCTGTCCTGCTGAATTCATGTGGCAAAATTGTTAGATTAAAAATACCACTATCCTTCTGACAGTGAGTTTTACTATCCCAGGCCACAGCCAGTTTTCTGTATTTAAATACAAACAAACAAGCAAAAAAAAAAAAAAAAAATTAACGATATGATAGCATTTTGGTGATGAAAGACCTGCATATGTATTATTATTCTTTCATGTTAAGAATCATAACAAAATCTTAAATGTCAGGGAGTTTAAAAAAATTTACTTCCATTCTCCTGAAATCTAAGAGTTATAACTAAAGTTCATGCTATAGTAAATACAAAATTACCATAGAAGTGTATATGGATTGCAAATGGGAAGAAAAACAAAACAGAAAACACCTCCAGCTTAACACTGTCAGCATAGAATATTTTATTTTAAACTTGCTGTTCAAACTTTCAAATACAACACATGTGGCAAAGAAACAACAGTTAACACACAACATCTGCCACAATTCTATCTTTGAACTGCCTTTTCTATATTATGTGATATGTTACAATTTCTTTCGATTTCTTACATTCATGGTATTCTTAAAGGCAGCAAATGTCAATTTTTCTGCTTTGAAACAGTTCCATTAATGTTTTGAAATTGCTTAAAATGACAACTTTTTCCTTTTGGTATTCTACTGCTGCCCACCTTAGTGACATAATTCATATTATTTATAGGTCATTGAGAGGTATACTGTACTCAACAAATCAACTCCCAACTCTAAGTTAAAATGAACTTCAATCCAAAACACGCATACTCAGCTACCTTTCTCAAAAATATTTCCATTCTGAAATAAGTTTTTTTTTTTTTTGTGAGATACAATAGTTTTATCTTTTATTCCTAACAGAACTCATGCTGTACTTTTTTTCTCAAAATATATTTGATATATTCTGTGCAAAATGTTAAGTTCTGTATAGGTATGTACCTTATTCTGAAAAAGTTTATAAAATATAATTCCTAAAAACAACCTCAACATTAGACAATAGAGGAAGAAGAAACATATCAAACAAAGCCTAATTTTTCACATGAGAAAATAAGTATGTTCTTAAAGCTCCAGTAATACATTCCTTGAAAAAACTCAGAATGCACTTTGGTCATTATTAAACATATGAGAACACAGGCAAATAAAACAAATTGCTTTTGTTGTTTTCTACACAAAAAAAATACACTACACAATGAGGCTGAATTGAGGCTGATCAAAAGGAATGGTAAGAGCAAAGTGATATTATGACATGGCTCTGTTCTCTACGCATTCCTGATCTTAAGATTACGATTTGGGGATTAAAACGGCACCAATCAAATAAATCATTTACAATTAATTATTTTAAATTCCCTAAAACATGGTAAAAAATGTGAGGATATTCAACATGATACACCTTGCACCAAGAAAATTCTATACTGTTTCAAATAAATTCTTTGTTTTAGAAACTAGATACCCAGTTTAAAAAAAATTGCAAAAACATTTCATGTTTCATGTAATTCCTAATATATTCTTGATTGTACAAATGTAACAACTTAAAATCAAGGCCCAATGTAAGATACCATCATATTCACTCTATTTACCTAACATGCCAACATGTTAAGTTCTCATTTGGACACTTGGCAAATTGCGGGTTTGTGTGTGTGGTGGTGGAGGGGGGGAGGGGGAGTAGGTAACTTTCCAGGTTAAAAGCATCTAAAATAGCCCTTATAAAATTGGGGGTAAGGGGGATGCACCAGATTAAGTTTAGAAGATAGAATTTGCAAACTGAAGCTCTTTTCTGAAAATCTGGATATAGTTTTAATAACTAGCAATCAGAGGAATATTTTATTGGTTCTTAACCTTATTCTTAAGTTGTTCATTTGAGTGTGTATACACTATAGTGTACCATGGGGAAAAATTATTTTACTTGAGTAAACATAATGTACTTTAGTAATATCAATAGGCACTTCACTTGTGAGATGAGTGTATACCTCACTCAAAAGGATACCAGATCATGCCCTAGTACACTATAACATATCCCATATAAAGATACGCATTTAAAAGTAACAATTTTAAAAAGTGCACATTTTGAGCATGCACAGTTGGAGCTGTGCAAACAGCCCAGTGTTTCAAATAAATACAATTATTACTAGTTAATTTTTATCAAAATATCTTACAGTATGGTAACCATTTACAATTATTGCTCTATTAAGAGTTTTATCATCAAAGAGCACTTGTTGACCTGTTATGTAATACCATATATATTAATACTGAAGGGTGTGTAACTGCAGCTTAATCAGTGTAGATCCTGGCATTGTTCCAAAATAATTCAAAAGAAACCCTGACTGGATCTTGATTTACCAAAGAAGATACTTCCTGTGTCTAGCTGAGTCCAATGCAATATTCCAAAGTTAAAGAAGTTTTCCTTTCAAGTAAGGCAAGTTCACGGCATTGATGGAGAAACAGTGCTTAGAATGGCTTCTAGTCTCACGATTTGTTATTTTGTCAACTATTTATGAACAATTACCAGGATCTCAAGTATCTGGATATCAGTTTTATCACCCTTGCAACAACTAAGTACATCAATGCTAAAAATAAAATATAAAGACTAAAATAAATGTAAAAAAAAAAACAGTGAACAAGTAAAATAAATATAAGAATTGCACAAGACAGTCTGATGTAAACACTTCGATTTCCCAGCTGAGACTCCTGAAGCAAAGAGTCAGTGACTGCTTGCAGGCAGCTTAGTTGGTACTCTTATTCTGGAAAAGAGGCTACATCTTCTTTTCTCTGAATTGTCATGATTTAATCTTCCATAGCTAGTGAAAAAATAACAGAAGTAGTAACCATTAGAGTCAGTTTTACTACTGCAAATTACTAAATTACATCACATATTGCTTTTGTCTAAATTTCATTCATAAACAAGAGTAGGTTCTACTATTTTAAACTCCTTTATTCCTGTGTTTTCAAGAATTCACCTTAAAATAAAAAAGTGAAAATCAGATTTCCCCTGCTTTCTTGTACTGAGAAGTAGCAATATATACATACTACTGGTATAATATGAATATGTTAGAGGATGTATGTACTGCTATATAATAAATATCACTTTTAGCTAAAAAAAGAAATAGGGCTCTTCTTTTCCTTTTTTTATCACCTAAATTAGATTCAGATTATATAAGTAAAAATAAATCCCTTTACTTATTCTATACAAGAGTCCTATTTGTATGAACACTGTTCCAAATTAGGCATTCCGTCAGCATTATAAACCAAGAATATTATTCATTCTTTGCGTACAGTATTACTAAAATGACTTCATCACTGCGCATAGGTGATCTCTAAAGAGTAATGGGGTAAAATAAATGTCACAAAATATAACAGGGCACTAAGAAATAAAAAATACCGGGAAGGTCTTACCTTTAAATTAAATCCAAGCAAGTCACTGATAACACCAGAGACAGCTGACAGGATGACAACCTGGGTGATGTTATAAAGCAGTGGATTCATTGTAAGCCCATACAATCTAAAGGGACTGTCCAATTCCTAGCAGAAGAAAAAAACCCATGAGTCTGGAAACTCATCAGGAATTACCAGTTAATGGGATGGGTTAGCCTGGTGATGGGTATTAAGGAGGGCACGTATTGAATGGAGCACTGGGTGTTATACGCAAACAATGAATCATGGAACACTGCATCAAAAACTAATGATGTAATGTATGGTGATTAACACAACATAATAAAATTTTAAAAAAGCAAAAAGAAAAAGGATTATCAGTTAAACTAATTCAGGGCGATATACAATGAGAATTTTCAAAAACACTTTCAAAAAACAGTTACAAATTATGGGTACTTTTAGGAAGGATAAACTCGATTAAACTTGAAAGAAGTAAATACACTGTGTTTTTTTTTTTTAGAAGGGATTTTCATTAAAAGAACTCTATAACCTATATTTGTAACTCTAATTCCTGTCTCGAATGAATGACTAGTAAAGTATCGGTCCAGTAGCTACCAAGGGGTTTGGAAACATTTTCTAAGATAAGAAGAGAAAATGGATGGTTTTTGGAAAAATCAGAAAATTAGCCAAATTTTCTGCCATTATTAATACATACATACATAAACTTCCCTTTGAGACCATTACTTTTCGAATATAAGAACTGACTGATTCCAAGATTTAATATTCTTTGATTTATTAATTCTCAGATTTACAGTTATAGGGCAGGCCCTGTGTTAGGCTCTGGGAAATTAGGATTCAGTCCCTGTGCTGAAGGACTTTATGGTCTAACAGAAATGCAAAATAAACAATTCAGCTGTGAGCCTCCCACAGAAGAGGTGTGTATAAAACGTACAGGCCCTGGAGGGAGGAGAGAACAGGCATTCCGCAAGACACATGACAACATGGCATCTTTGAATGGCTACAGGTTGCTCAGCATTTGAGAGCCCAGGGGCAAGGAAAGAAGTCCTTCAAATTTATAAAACCACTGAGGTAAGGGTCATTCTTTATGCAGATTGTACTGACACAATGGCACCAGTGGAATTTAATTCGGGGAGAAGTGTATGAGATGTGCAGGTGAGAAAGACCACCGGCAGAGGGGCAGCAATGTGGAGGACCAGAGGCAGGAAGGCCTTGAAGGTTCAGTGGATAGTGAGACAATGAGGGTCTGACTCAGGGCAGGACTGACAGGGAAGCGGGGATGTACTGGAAACTATCTGAGAGGGTGAATCAATGGGCCTCAGAATTTCTTGGCAGGGAAGAGGGAGAGAGAGGGAACAACCGATGTTAAGTCCCTGGTTTCTGAGTAGAAGACTGTGTACGACTGTGTGTGATCAAAAAGGATCACACTGTTGTGCTCTGTACTTTAGTTATCTCCTATGTCTCTCTACTCGGGGACTGAAACTGCTTCTGAGTCTCATCCTGTCTAGCGTAGCGCCCACACTCTGAAGGTACTGCACACACGAGACAAGCCCCCCGCCCCTTCAGAGCCTTGTCGGTGCCAAATGTACGCTGGGAGGCCATACAGCCCATTAAGACTTTTTAATTGAAGAAATAATCGTAACACTGAGACACAACTAATTCTGTACCATTCTCTGAACACTTGTAAACAACTCTAAGAATTCATTCAACTTGCTATAGAAATTGAGATTTTAAACATTTTCCTTTTAAGAAAGAAAAGCATTACCAACACTGCAAAGCAGTGCTAAAAACATTTTATTGAATTACCTCCAAGGAGTTATTATTATGAAATCAGATATTTTGAAATTATATTCTTTTTGATTGTTACAAAAAATGATTTGAAAATTTAAATGTTTACTGGTAATATATACTTACTATAATTATTATGTATTACTACTTTTTAAGCTAACTCAGGCCAAGCAGAAGACTGCTCTCAGAAATACAAAATGAGAAAATTTCCAAGTTAACATTAAATCTCCCTTTTTGAAATCTATTTTAAGTTCTAGGAGGCAAAATTTCCAAAGATGCCAACCTCTACAATACTTTAAACATTATTAAAGTCTTAAATTTTTAAAAGTTATTAAAATTTCAAAATGAGATGATTTGGATTACTTTGATTCGTTTTACAGTAAGTAAAATGTACATGGCATAAATGTGTTCAAATATATTTTGGAAACAGTTTGGATAATCATAGAAACCAAACACAAGGTAGGATCTGCAAACAGAAGACTCAGTTATAATGTCAGAACAGCATATTCTACATTATATCCATTTTCAATTTCATTTTTACCTTTAGCAGTTTAGTAGCCAGCTTTAAAACATTATTCACTAGTGTCAGTTCCTCTTTTTTGTTAGGTTTCTTCTCCATTTTCAAGTAGAGGTTTATCTTTTTATAAAAAAGGAATAAATAGTTAAAAATACTGCACGGAGCACTGGGTGTTATACAAAAACAATGAATCGTGGAACAACACATCAAAAACTAATGATGTATGGTGACTAACATTAACATAATAAAATTTTTAAAAAATGACAATACTCATTTTTAAAAGGAACTGAAAGACAGGCACTGAAATATTAGTGGTGGTTCTCTGGTTATTGAGATTACAGATGACATTAATATTCTCCTTCATACTATATTTTATAGTCCAAATTCCTACAATAAACATGTTATTCTATAATAAGAAAACAAGGACTTATTTAAATTTTCAAATATAATGAAAGCTGACACAAGAAAGGCAAACCGGATGTCATTATTTAGTAACAGGTGAAACACTGTAGTCCCAGAGCAAAAGCAACCTCAAGAGTAAGTGAGAACTAGAGCAAAGTAAATCAACCGGTTTGTCTGTTCCTCTCCCCTTTCCCTTTAATTGAGCTCCTGTGACAGGGTTACCGATTTTTAAAAATCAAACTATCCCTGACAAAAACACTAAAAAGGTTTTCACTGGCTGTAAGTTTCTCTGAATAATTCCTATGAAACGGTAAGGAAAATATTAAACAAATTCATACAAAATACAGTTAACCATCAAAATTATTATGCTTTACCCTTCCTATTGAATAAAAATTCATACTTATTCAAATATGGCTCTGCTACACTGCCAAGCAAATATATCCCACTAATGGTTTAAAATTCATCATTTCTATAAATAGCACTTCCTTCTTGTCAAATAAAAGTGAAACAGAAAAACAGCAATTAGATTTGAAATCTGCATCAAGGCAGGAACACTGAAGATGAGGCTTGTGTTCTATCAAATTTCAAGTTTTGTTTTGTAACACAAATGCAATCTAACAGGTTCCTAAAAAATTTGAAGTAAATGAAAAGATTTTTAGTTTAATATGTAGATTATAGACATTAACTTATAACAGAATAAACACGCATTCTCACCTGTTCAGTAAGTAATATTGAGGTATTGCTATATTTTTTACTTGTTTCTGATCCAAGGGTAACAAATCTTAGGAGGAAAAGCGTTAACGAGATGCACCAGATTACTAGCTCCCAATTGTAGTGACAATCAAGGAAGATCTCATGCACATGAAGCAACTAAAAGTGTTATGAAAAAAGCAACAGGAAACAGCAATGTGATTCAAACAATTTCTTTTTAAAAGGAAATAACATTTTATTTCATACAAATGGATCATGAATGTAGTAGTACATTTTAAAAACATTCCACATTTATTATGGAATATTTCAAACACATAAAACATATAAGCAAAACCCATGACTAGAAGTGGGAGAGAGGATAACTGTCTCATTCCTAATTTAAAGTAAAGGTAATAAATATCATATGAACAATGTTTGCTCTAATTTTTTAAAGATCTACTTTATCAGATTAAGAACATACTTTCCAGTATTATGAATCTCGACTAAAATTCACCAATTTATTTTCTGCACCTGTTGAGATGATCAGATGTTCTCTCCTCTAAAAATCAACTAAAGGAGCTCAAGCCAGATTTGGGGATTTTCCAAATTGAAAATCTTTGCATTCCAGGGATAAATTGTATTGGTCATGGCATATTTATTGTTCCTAAGTTGCTGGCTTCATCTCCCTAGTATTTTGCATTGAAGTGAACAAGGAAAATTAGTTCATAGTTTCCCATTTTCATATTGTCTCTCCCGTCAACTGGTATCAAGATTCTTTTAGTCACCTAAAATGAGTTGGGGAATACTCCCTTTTTTTCTATTCTCTAGATATTTTGTGTAGGATTAGAATTAACTGTTCAGGGGCGCCTGGTTGGCTAAGTTGATTAAGCGTCTGCCTTCGGCTCAGGTCATGATCTCGGGGTTCTGGGGTCGAGCCCCGTATCAGGCTCCCTGTTCAGCGGGGAGTTTGTTTCTCCCTCACCCTCTGCCCTTTCCCCCTGTCTTTCTCTCTCTAATAAATCAATAAAATCTTAAAAAAATATAATGAGCTGTTATCTGAATAATTGGCAAAATTCAACTGCAAAACCACGTGGGTCTAGGGGATTTTTGTTGGTGGCAAATTTTTAAACTATTGAATCAATACTGCTTTATAGTAATAGGTCTCCTCAGATTTTCAATTATGTTTTGAGTCAGTTTTAATAAATTATGCATTTGTACAAAATTGTCCGCTGAAGCTTTCAATTTCAACAATATAAAGTAACTTATATTAGCATTCTTTAAAAAAAAACTTCCTAACTGTGCCAGTAGCTTATGGTTTAATATACTGTGCTTTTTCTTTTTAAACATTTGTTATTGTACATTTTAAAACTTCCAAATGCATGAGTTTTCTTGCTGCTGCCATTGTTTCCTACTATAACTGCATTAGATCAAGTGGCCTGAATGGTCTCAGCTGAGAATTACTTTGTGTCCAAGTACATGGGAAAGTTTTATAAACTGTCCTTGTGCCTGAAAAAAATATGTATTCTCTGATTTTAGAACAAAATCTTAACTGTTGCTTACATACATATATTCATTATATTTTTTTATCTGTTTAACCTATGAATTACTGAAAGAAATGTGTTGAGACCTCCTAATGAGGTTTTTTTCTACAATTTCTCACCTTAGTGCTATTGATTTTGGCTGTCTATACATATATTTGAAGTTATATGATTACATGCATGCAAGGTGGGAATTATTAGATCTTCCTGATGAATTATTCTTTTAATTTTTGTCGTTTCCCTTTATCCCTTGTACTTAAACTACAGTCTATTTCATCTAATACTAATATGAACTCACCAGCTTTCTTTTGCCTGCAGTAGCTTTTTCTATCTTACATTCAAAACCTTTCAGAGTTATTATGATCCATGTGTCTTTTGTTGATAGGCATAGAAAGGTTTTATGTTCCTAAGAGACAGAACTACTACAACATGTACTCCAGGAACATGGAAATTAAATCTGGAAGAAATGGCTGAGATGTGATAAGGAATTGTGAGTACAGAAATCAGTCTTTTCGGGGCACCTGGGTGGCTCAGTTGTTAAGCGCCTGCCTTCGGCTCAGGTCATGATCTCAGGGTCCTGGGATCGAGCCCCGCATCGGGCTCCCTGCTCAGCGGGAAGCCTGCTTCTCCCTCCCCCACTCCCCCTGCTTGTGTTCCCTCTCACTATGTCTCTCTCTGTCAAATAAATAAATAAAATCTTAAAAAAAAAAAAGAAATCAGTCTTTTCCTCTTCATTGCTTTTATGATTTTTCTCTTTGTTTTTGGTGTTCTGTGCTTCTCCACAGCATGTCTAAGTGTGGATTTACTTTTATTGCTCCTTCTCATTCTTGTGCTTCCTAAATCTGAAATTAATGTCTTTTATCAATACAGAAAAACTCTTAGCCATTATCTCTCCAAATATTGCTCTCCTTCTTTCCATCTGGAATTCCTACTGGATATTTATTGGATCTCCCATCTGTCTCAATCTCCTTTTCATATTTCCATCCCTTCATCTCTGTCCTATATTCTGGGTAACTTCTTCCATCTCCCATTCACTATTTTTAGCTGTCTTCAATCTGCTATTTATTGTTTATTGCGTTTTAAATGTCAATAACTGTATTTTTCATTTCTCTGAAGTGCTGTCAGTTCTTTTTCAAATCTGTCTGTCCTTTTTCCATAGTGTTATCTATGTCTTTATCTTACAGTTCCTATCTGATCAGTCTATCATCTGAGGTAGCTGGAGATCTAATCCCGCTGTTTGTTGGTCTGTTGACTCACTCACGATGGATTGTCTCTTCACAGTGTTTTGAAACCTGAAGGGGCTTCATCTGTGGAAATCCTAGGAGGCCTAGGTTGAAGTCACATCCCCCTAAGAACAACCTTGGTTTTATTTCTGCCAAGTATCCAGGTATCCAGGAACCTAGGACCACTTTTCACATTAACTTCTTGACACAGAGGTTACAGGACAAGATCTGTAATGTACATTTTAAACCCTGAACCTATAATAAGTGCTGACCTACAGTTATATATTCTTAGAGGAGAGTCTTATCCCCCCTCATTCTTGTCAGTCCAGGCAGAGTCAGATGAGCTTTCTTATTGTCCTCCTGTGCTGGTGAGCAGGCTGTTTTTCTTATTCTACCTTTTCACTGAGACTGTAGTCCTTTAAGGGGAAGCATGTATAAGGAGGCATGCAGGCTGAGGCCTCATTTTCTGTCCTGTGGACATAAAATCTCAAGTCTCTAGGATACTAAGATTGACAATGTACCTCATTTTATCTGAGGGCTGCCACAGCATTAACACATATACTTAATAGCTGTTTTTAATTTTATCTTCATTTTTGGCCCCTTACCGTCTTATAAACTCAGATAAGTCATATGTGTATAAAAAAATTTATATATGTATATTAAAAAGCTGAGTTTTTTTCTTCCCCCCAGCATTATATAGTGTTTTAAATAGCATAAGAATCTTCAGGTAATCTAGTATGTCATATTACTTGAAATGGAAGTTTAATTTTATAACCTAGACTATCCTGAGATATTTTTGTGCTTCCTGACTAATCTTGGACAATGAGAGTTCTTTTTCAGAGCCTGAGGCAGTCAAGTCACAGTGACAATCCAGATATAAAATGAAAAAATTAATACTAAATGTGAATAAAGCAGAGATTCATGAAAAACAGTCTGAAACAATCTCATAATTCTAGTCACTCATAAGTTTGTTTTGGGAAATAAATTTAGATAACCAAGTGAATGGTGGGTAAAAACTAATTACTATATATTCAATTAACAGACATCTGAGAATATGCTAGTCACTGTTCATACACAGAAATGAATAAAACACATTCATTGATTCTACTGAAAAAAGATAAACTGCAAAAAGTCAATTTTAAAACTTGTATAACTAGGTTTATTATTATTAGAAAGCCTTCTGGAGCTAAATAATTATAGATGTGATTATCTAATTTTTACACATTGGAACGTCAACTCACCTGGGCACAACAGATAAACACAACTGATATAGTCAACAAGAAAGCAGATGAAACTATTACATCAACTGATCGCTGAGGACCTCGACGCTGTGGAAAAAAAGGGAAAACACTTTTAAATATATTTACTAATTAGCAGCTAATTCCATGCTTTCAATTGAAGTGTTGATCCATCCCTGCAGGTTGATCATAGCTTACAATGTTGAAAATATACCTAATTTGTCAGATGAATTTTAATTACAAAGTGTTACTATTTCCTGAGGATTGCAATACAGTCAAGATGGTGAATACATAGCACAGAATTCTTGGCGTAACTTCCACATTTTTCATTTCATTTCATTCCAAATATTTTGTCAAACACTAATCATTTATTCAACAAATGTTTCTTGAGCACCTGCTCAGAATGGGGCCCTGTGTTAGGTACTGGAAATATAGCAGAGAACAAAACAGACATGGTCCCTACCCTTCACAGGAACTAGCAGGAGGCCAGACATCAAGCTTATAACCACAGATCTATGTGATCAATTGTAACGAGTGCTATTAAAGGAAAGGTAAAGGATGCTTTGAGAAAACTGGTAGGGAATTTGGTGTAAATATCACTTCCTTAGGGAGATCTTTCCCATTTCACACTCCTAACTCTCAATTACAAGTTAGGAAGATGGCCTGGGAAGATCTCCCTAATAAAGAGGTATTTATGCCAAAATAAGGTGCCAGGGCACGATGGCACAATGGCAGTGTTCCTGGCAGAAGGAAAGGCAAGTGCAAGAGCACAAAACAGGAAAAATAATATTGCAATTACAGAACTGAAGCGGTCTAGTGTGGCTGGAATGGAGAGAGGAAAGTGTTTCAAAATGAAAGGAGAGAGAGGCTATCCTCAAGCGCTAGGTCGCGAAGGGCACTACAGGCCCTATTCAGATTTTGTTCTTCAGCCTAAGAGCAATGGGGAACCTCCAAAAAGTTTTAAGAATTATATGATGAAATCTACATTTTGAAAAGATTGCTGGTGGCAGACTGAGGAATGTACTGGAAGTAGGGAATCGGAATGCAGGGAGGCCAGTTAACAGGCAACTACAGCAGCCCAAAAGCAGATGATTGACAGTTTCAGTTAGGGTGGTGGATATGGAAACAAAGAGAAGTAAATGGACCCAAGATATATTTTGCAAGTAGAAAGGGTGGGAAATGGTGTTAAGTTGGGTGTTGGAAATGCAAGAGAGGGAAGTAAACACCAAGGATAATTCCTAGGTCTAGGCTACATGTTTCCCTCGCTGAAATGTAAGCTCCTAAAGATAAGGACTCCCATGTCATCAGTAGTGGATATTACATGGTTAACATTAAATAAATGCTTATTAAATAAAACAATGTACAAAAGAATGCAACACCTACTTAGGGTTGATAATGAGTAGGAATTCCAGGTGGCTTCTTACTAAGCTACATAACAAAGATCATATTCGTCCCTCCATACAACAGAAAAGCCACAGTGGGCAAAAATAATCGAAGCCAATTTTTAGCATTTCCCAATGGAGACTAACAAGTTAAATCAATGAACAGAATTATGAATTTTTTAAATAGAAGGGTTGACAAATAGTGCAAACTTTTTTTTTACTTCTTTCATCGTCACTTCAAAAAAATAAAGATCTAGGTATATCAGAGGGTTTCTGGTCTTTGGGTCAACTTTATTTAAGACCTGATTACTCCATTAATAATGAAAATCATTGTGTCTTAATGCAACAAAGAAATAATCCTCAGAAGAAGTGCTTTCCTAAACCTAATTTAGGTGTTTCCCATCTCCCTCCTGAGTTTTTATATCTTACTTCCATAATTAGGAAAGTTATTTAAAAAAGATTAAAGGAAAAGAACAGCATGAGAAAAATGGCTTAGAACTGCAAGCTAATATTTTTAAATAGTAATAGGCCACTTCAGTGAGGCTACTCACTGATTAGTTTTTTTTTAATTCTTTTTTTAAGCAGTGGGCTCCCTCTGCTGGTTTCTGATAACCATTCTAGGTAGAAACAAAATCTTTAAGCTTTTTAATGAGTAGAAGTTGGTGAGATCTACGAAAAAAAAGATGTCAGACCTAAAAAACAAAACATATGGATAAACAAATATAAAGCAGAACCAGATCTATAAATACAAAGAACACACTGCTGGTTGCCAGAGGGAAGGGGGGTGGGAGGACGGTCAAAATGGGTGCAGCGGGTAGGGAGGTACAGGCTTCCAGTCACAGAAGGAGTAAGTCACAGGAATAAACGGCAGAGGTTAGGGAATATAGTTGGTGGTACTGTCATAGTGCTGTACGGTGACTGATGGTAGCTACACTTGGTGGTAAGAACAGCACAACACAGAGAGAGGGTGAATCACTATGTTGTACACCCGAAACTAATGTAACACTGTATGTCAACTATGCTTCAATTAAATAATAAATTAAAAGAAGATATATTTAGGATAATCCGATCTTGAATAACCTACCTAAAACGTATTTAAGCCTTTTATTATTTAAAAAAAAATTTTTTTTTTAAAGATTTTATTTATTTATTTGAGAGAGAGAATGAGATAGAGAGAGCATGAGAGGGGGGAGGGTCAGAGGGAGAAGCAGACTCCCCGCCGAGCAGGGAGCCCGATGCGGGACTCGATCCCGGGACTCCAGGATCATGACCTGAGCCGAAGGCAGTCGCTTAACCAACTGAGCCACCCAGGCGCCCCGTATTTAAGCCTTTTAGACCTCAGGTATTTTACTCTAAAGAACCAGTTTCTGCATATGGACTGAAAAGACCTCTAATTATGGCCACACAGCACCACCCTAGTACACAGGTAACTATACACCGAGATACACATCCATACTGACAAAAAGACTGAAACCCTGAGGGAGTTCGCATGTTAAGAGTACTTTTATCACTGTCATTCTACCTTAAGGTAGGACCGGAGAGATAGCCACATTTTTATATTCTGTACTTTCTTCAACCGGAAATGAGGAACCTCAGATTTTCGAGCCCTCCTCGCCGATGTTAAGTGTCCAAAGAGTTTTGCAAAAAGCAATCGCTAAAAAAGATTAGGGTAAGGATTAATTTTCAAGTAGATTACCATAGAAAAACACAAATTGACAAAATATGTCTTAAAAAAACAAAACAGGAAAACAATTAGCAGGTCAAAATGATTTAATGAAATACTAAAATACTTCAGGAATTCTTTAAATATTATGAAAAGGATAAAATATTCTCTACTCAGAATTCTGTATTATACCCACCTGTTTATAAGTTCTTTCTGCTACACAGAGCAAAAAAAAGAAAATCCACACAAGAGATACACGAACCACAAAGCTTATTATAACCATAGAAAGAACTACGACATCTTCATTAGAACCAAATGCAATCACATAAAGTTCTGAAGCAGAATGTGCTGTGAGTTGTTCCAAGTCTGTAGCTTGGGAGAGTCGGAAAACAAATGGAGTTAAACCCAGGATTAGAGAGATTGCATTTCCAAAAATCTGGTATCCTATTCCTGGTATATGGCTGTTCACCTTTACAGAGAAAGAAAAAATAAGAAAAAAAAAAGTATACAAATTTTATTTACAGTAAAATGAATTCCTATTAACCATTATTTTATTTATAGGCATATGAAACATTTTGTTAAAATATGAGTTTTAATACATGAATAATGAAATTCAAATTTACTCAAAGTTTGGAGAGCACATTACAGGGAAACTAAGTCATTATGTCTTCAGTTTTAAAAATAGTTCATTATCAGAGTTCTAATTCACTAAACAAATGCAAAAGGATGAACTATCTTGGTCTTACCTAGATCTGGAAAAAAAAATTCTATGTATCTCATTATTTCAAAAGTTAGAAATATTCATATATACTTTAATATTAAAAAGAATGAGGAGATCTCATATCCACTTAAGCTCAGTTCATAAAAACAAAACTTATAAATTCTACTTATTTGATAAATTTGCAATTTGTGTTTTCCTTCAAAGAGCACAAAATACAAATGGATTTCTCCTTAAACTCTAAAACCATTTCAGAAGACAGAGTATGTTAGAGGGGGAAAAAATTAAGAAAAGGGGAAAAGGGGAATTACAGAAAAGGAAATTGGAAATTAAATAATGGGAAATATAAGACTGGTAGGACTATGAGGGATCTTAAATCCCAGCTAACTTTCAATCCTCATATTATACATTCTGTAAATGACCTGCTGGTTCACAGGCAGTTAAGGTATGGAGAACTAACTAGAGCCAAATCTCCAGAGACTCCTTCTGCATTAGCAATAGGAAAGAGATCAATTTCTAGAGCAGTTACTTTCATTTCTGTCCTCCAGAAAGTGTGCACCATAGTTCTCACACAACGAACAACAGACAAGAAATTTAGAATTGCAAGTTAAATCATGACTAGCTTCCAGAGGAATCAGATAAAATTTAAAAACTGTGTCTGATAAAAGACACAATTTAATAGAAATGGAAATTAAAACCCATAGTGTTTGTACTCTACCTCCTCAAACTACTCACGATTTTTACGCCACTAGCTGCATTACTTCTATATATAAGCAAGTATCAAGACAAATATTCTATTTTGGAATTTTTGGGGTACTAAGAAATAAATGAAGCAGGAGGGAAGACACAGGAGAAGATAAGCCGTCATCAACACTTGTGTGTCTAGCAGCTCCTCAGTTTGATCCATGAAAAGCAAAAGAAAGAATTAAACATAAAAGAAGGAAATTTTAGATTGCACCATCTACTCTTGGTGAGAAGCATGAAAACACTACAAGATGACAGTGGTTTGGTGATAAATCACTATTTACAGAGCGCCAAATACAAATAACTGTCTTTTTCAGGCTGAAGAAATGAGTAAGTTGTAAATATAACCTCCTAGTAATTATTTAATGTATTAATAATCACGGTCTTATTCTTGAACTAAAAGAACAGAATTTAAAAACTCACTCTGTTCATTATCATTCCGCTGATTTCAAGCACGGACATGTCTGCTTTCTTACAGTCATTGCCTTCCCACACTATAGCACTGATTTTTTCTAATCCTGGGTGGGAACTATGGAGCCAGGGCAAATGACTCTACAAAAAATAAACAGAAATAGGTGAATACATTTGTCACATTTCATAAATAAAACGTGTATGTATATATAAACTACACTAAAAAACAAACTGGTGAATACACATATTTTATAAATAGAACACATATATATATATATGGGTATATGTGTATCTACACACACCCAACATCAGTGACATTAAAATTCCATCTTAATGTTAATTAGCATATACATTGAGCAGATGGCATATGAAATTACACAGTTATAAAAAGCATATAAGTGGGCGCCTGGGTGGCTCAGTTGGTTGGGCGACTGCCTTCGGCTCAGGTCATGATCCTGGATCCCGGGATCGAGTCCCACATCGGGCTCCCTACTCAGCGGGGAGTCTGCTTCTCCCTCTGACCCTCCTCCCTCTCATGCTCTCTGTCTCTCATTCTCTCTCTCTCAAATAAATAAATAAATAAAAAATCTTTAAAAAAATAAGTAAAAAAATAAAAAGCATGTAAGTTAAGAACTTCCTGTAACATTAGAGTATTAGTTAGGCAAGCTATTGTTCAAAAATCCTCTAAAATGTGTCAGCAAAAGCACTCAACTTGTCTATCTGTCTACATAGCTACTAATATACTAATGTTCCAAGACAAATGGCTATCAATTTGTTCATATTACTGACTCTCAAGCTTATGGTCATTCAATACAAAAGCACATGAGAGGTCTATTTAACCTTTTGGAAGACCAAACGGTGACACAATCTCATCCTGAAAGAGACTCTCCCTCACACCTTCAGCCTCAGTATTTGATTTAGTTACTTTTCTGATATTTTAGTCTAGCCATTCCCCAAAGGATCGATTTAACTTTTTTTTTTCATTATAAATATTGCAACCGGAAGCACATGGAACTAGAAGTACTCTCCCAAGAATAAAACACCTCTCAATGTTGCAAGAATAGAAAAAGAAAAGAAAAATTGAAAGCCTTAATACAAATGATCAGACACTTAAGTTTGGGGTTTTTTGTTTGTTTTAGATTTATAATTTAAAAAATAAAACTGCAGGGCTCCTGGCTGGCTCAGTCAGTGGACTCTTGATCTCGGGGTTGTGAGTTCGAGCCTCACATTTGGGTGCAAAGATTACTTAAAAATAAAACCTTTAAAAAAAATAAATAAAACTTCAAAATAGGATAGTTGGGGATTAAAGATAGCAACAAAATTAATACAACACTAATCTTTACATTGTCAGATATTGATAAAAGAAGTTACCATTAGAAGATTAGACCCCAAATGGGATGACTCTATTTACATTACAGTATTGTTAACTTATTTATATAATGTATTTCATTAAAATAACTTCTAACAATGAACAGAAGAATCTACTATAGTTATATTTATCCTCTGAAGAATAAAAATGTGATTAAAATATGGTAAAGATTTTTGGAAAACTTAAGAAATATAGTATTTTCCTGTAAGGAGAATAAAATTGTATTGATTCATTTTGATTAAAGATATAAAATAATACTTTAATAATATGTAAGAAAACAGATATGGGAAGTTATTATCATTCTGACTTATACATTAACTTTCTTGATGTAATGCCAGTAGCCATATTATTGGCAAAGCTCTTTTACATTTAGTTTATTTGACTCTGAAGAAGTTTCCTCTGAATATTTATCTTTTTCCCAAAGATTAGTATTTTAATATACATTAACCATCACAGCATATATTTCACTACTGGAGAGCCTTAAAAACTGTAAGATACTAGTTATTAACTATCCACTTAATTCCACAAATATTCCACGAAATATTCTAGCTAGCATAGAAGTAATTTGTACCAAAACACATATCCAACTTTCCATGGAAATCTAGGTAATTACGAAATGGAACGGAACTACAAAGCCAGGAACAAGCGGGACAAGCTGAATACAGAGTATGAAGTCTGAGAGGCAAGGTTTCCACCCCTGATTTACAGGCTCCTAATCTTTTTAAACTCTCAATCTGTTAACAGTGAATTAAAGGCTTCCCGATTACATGAAGCAAGGCATATCAAGGTCCACCTAGAGACAGAAATAGGAATTCAAGAAGTTCTTCACCCTCCTTCCAGAAGTATTCATTTTGCCCAGCTACCTTTGCAGTTACTCTAACTAGCATTTGATATCATCTTCCTATTTCTAGAAAGCCAGAAGGCAGGAGAAAAAAGAGCAACTAGAAACTGGTGAATTTAAAAAGAGTTAATTGAAAAAAAAAAAAACCAACCCTGTATCTGTGTGTGTGAAATATATTCTGAAGTAACAGTCTTGTTGAAACATGTACTGCCTACAGTGTATGAAGAACAACATTACATGAAACATTTTTCAAAAAGGCTCAAGGAAAACAGAGCAAATAATTCCATTTTATAATTTTATCACATAGGTTCTTCTTAGTGTTTTTCAACCCCAAATTTGGAACTCTTTTAATGATTGTTCTTTATCCTCATTCAAAATCTCAACTGCTTTGCTCTGTGTTCATTCAGAACTGCCTGAAAACCTTAACACTTAAATGATGGTGTGTTTTAAGTAAATTCACCATGACAACTGCTTTACTGGAGTTTCTACCTGTGGGAGCTGTACACATTAAAATCTGGCTTTTCCTACTGAAAAATGAATTTCACTTGAACATGGCCTCATACTTCATTATATACTCAGCCATGATTAGAGGAGAGAAATTTTCTGCTGTAGAAATGTTTCAGTTACTATTGCCAAAGAAAATAAAACAAAACAGGGACGCCTGGGTGGCTCAGTCATTAAGCGTCTGCCTTCGGTTCAGGTCATGATCCCAGGGTCCTGGGATCGAGCCCCACGTCAGGCTCCCTGCTCCGCAGGAAGCCTGCTTCTCCCTCTCCCATTCGCCCTGCTTGTGTTCCCTCTCTCGTTGTGTCGCTCTCTGTCAAATAAATAAAATCTTTAAAAAAAAAAAAAAGAAAAGAAAAAACAAAACAAAACAAAACTACAAATTTGGTAACATCCTGACTAGAACACATGGATTCAAATGCTCATTGTTTCTTCATAACGAGGGATTTTTTAGTCTTTATGGTGGGTAGAAAATGGTCCTCCAAACCTAATACAGACCTCAGTCAAATAAGAAAAAAAACTGGTAGCTTTTCATTAAAGGGAGCTAATTTCCATTACATGGCTACTATTAAAACTGAAAATACTGAGATTATTTTTTAGAAGCCTGAGAATACTAAATGTGTGTAAAATCAAGTCTTTAATCCAAAAGCAAAACCAATGTAAGCCTATGATACTAAAATTAATATGCAGACTAGAACATTAAAAATCTTATCAAAAAAGGAGCAGAATGGGGATAGATTTAGGGCCAATTTATTCTGTACAGCATTCATTAAAAAAATGTTATTTCCTTTCATTCACTCGATTTTATTTAAACACCTACTATGTACCAAGCACTGTGTGATTCAACAATGAGCAAAAGAACACCTGGTCCCTGCTTCTATGCCTCTTTATGGTATCACTGAGAAAATAGCTCTCAGGCATTTTCTGAAACCTCAATTCCAGTTATTATGCTCAGCGACGCAGATGAATCTCCAGATGACTCATCCAACACCCTATTCTCATGGATTGTTCATTGTTTTCTTTACTTCTTAAAAGCCAGGGACCTTCAGCTACTCCCATGGCCACAGCCCGGATCTTGTCAAAACACTGAATTGCTCGACTTCTGAACTGAGTCTTCAACCACAACTCCTCTTACCGGGTGTCTCAAACCTTCAATTCTAAAACACTTCTGAACACATCTATCCTTCAATCTATCAGTCCAAGTTTCTTGGTTTCATTTCCTTCTCAATCTAACACGTCTAGATGCTTACCATATCCATTACTTCTTGGCCTCTCCTGTACCTTGAATTGCAACTATTTATTGAGCACCTACAGTGCATTATTTAATTCCAAGCCTCAATTTTTCTCATCTACAAAATAAATATATACAAAATACATTGCATTGTCTTAGGTTGTGAGAATTACATGACATAATGCATCAGGATTACTATGCACAGTGCCCGGCTGATAGTGAATGCCTTTTAAAGGTTTGCTATTACTGATTACCGCAACTGTGTTCCACAGAGTATCACACAACTGTGTGGATTGGACAACCACAAACTCATGGTTTCAGATTCCAGCTGGACCCTCAACAATATGGCAGTGTGACTCTTAATGTGTTCATTGACTTGCATACATGTGCACACATACTCTCCATTTCCCACAAATGGTAACTTCGAGCCTTCACCACCATCTACAAGCCCCCCAATCCTATCATCTCACTTACTGTTAATAGACCTCCTGCATCCTCATCATCCTACTTTCTCTGTGCACTTCCTCCTCCTATCTCAGCAGAAGATGTGTTCTCCTTCCTATCGAAGGCAAAACTTCCTAATTATGCTTCCCCTCCAGAATCTTAAGAAATCTCATTCAACAACTTTTTCTCCAGTGTGTCTTCAGTCCTTCCCTCCTGATTTTCCCCTACGTACACATATACTTAACTATCTCACATCTCAGGGCGATGGGGACCACAACATTCCCTCAATTCTATTTCCCCATCTTTTAACAATGTTTATGGCTTAATTTGTAGCCCAAAATTTTAAATTTCAGGATATTCAAATTTATCAATCCCTTCATTTTTGATGTTTGCTTGTAGTTTTTGTATCTTCTTTAAAAAATTCTTCTCTTGAGCGTGGAGCCTGCTTGGGATTCTCTTTCTCCCTGCCCCTCTGCCCCTCCAACCTGCCACTCACCCTCTCTGTCTAAAAAATAAAATAAACTGAAAAAAAAAAAATAAAACATAATTTCTTCTCTTATCAAGAGTAACTAAGATTTTTCTCCTTTATTTTCTTGAAAATATTTTAAAGTTTGCTTCTTCACATTTAGAACTATTTGGAATATATTTTTGTGTAATCATTTGACCTACAACTATATACTGAAGAGTCCATCCTTTTCCCACTAGCCGTAATGCCACTTATGTCATATATTAGGGACCCACATAGACACGTACTACACTTCAGGGTTTTCTATTATGTCCCATTGGTCTATTTCTTTATACACTACCTTGGGCTGCTTGGGCTGCTATAACAAAATACCATGGACTAGATGGCTAAGAAACAACAGACGTCTCTTTCTCACAGTTCTGGAGGCCGGGAAGTCCAAGATCAAGGTGCTGGCAGATTTGGTGTCTGATGAGATCCCACGTCCTGGTTCACAGACTACCCTCTTTTTGCTGTAGGCTCACATGGTGGGAGGGGCAAGGGAGCTCTCTGGGGTCTCTTTCCTTGGGCACTAAACCTATTCATGGGCGCTCCAACCTTACGACCTAATCATCCCCCAAAAGCCCCATCTCCAAATACCATCACCTTGGGCATTAGGTTTCACCATATGAACTGATGGGTGGGAGGGGGTAGGCACAAACATTCAGGCCATAGCATACAACTATAATACCATACTATCTTTATTAATTACTATACTTTTAAAGTAAAATTTTACATCCAGTAGGGAAAGTCTCCCTGTTTTTCTCCAAAATTGTTTTAGTTATGCTCAACATTTTGCTCTTTACTGTGGACTTTAAATCAGTCTAAGTTCAACCAGACAGACAAACATAACTGGTAGGATTTTGATAGAAAAAGCAGTGATAATGGGTATCTCTGACATGTTTCTGCATTTAACAGAAATACTCCTAAAATTTCATTATTAAATATGATAGGTTTTTAGAAGGTTCTTTGGTAGCTACCCTTTAGCAGATTAAGTAAGCTCCCCTCTAACTTTAATTTTCTAAGAGCGTAGCTGTTGGTTTAATTATTAGGATTTGATGAGAAATTACATAAGAGAAAGAAGAGGAAGAGTGAGGATTTTAAATGACCACGGGTTTCCGGACTGGTGCCTGGATGGATGGAGATGTCATTCACTAAGATTTTGAGAGCCATAAGAAAAACAGATTTATGAGGGAAGATGGGGTGTTTGGTTAAATTTGAGATACTGGTGGGAGATTCAAAAAAAGATATGGCATAGACATGTGCTGTGCAATATGGCACCCTACTCACACATTGCCACTAAGCACTTAAAAAGTGGCTAGTCCAAATGAGATGTGCTATAAAGGTTCATAACAGATTTTGAAGATGTAGTATAAAAAAAGTAAAATATTTCATTAGTATTTTTCACACTGGTTATTTGGTGAAGTGACAATATTTTGAACATATGGGGTTAAGTAAAATATATTAAAATTAATTTCACCTTTTTAAACATTTTAAATGAAGCTCCCAGAAAACTTAAAATTACATAGGTGACTCTCATTAGACTTCTGTTGGAGAGCATTGCTAAAGCTCTTGGGAGATATAAATCTGATATTCATGAGATATAGATTTGTGAATTATAATCTTATAGGTGGAGTTAAGGCCACGGGTGCTGATCCATGAAGTATGCTGAGTGAGAAAAGGACTAATGCATCTAAAACACAATTTGACTTATAAAACTCCATTTACCAACAACTCTCAGGAACATACGTTTGCAAGGTGACAGACAAAACCATAATATAAATACTGAAATTCTATGTTCCAATGAAGCCAGACCACAGCTCACATAAAAAGAAAAAAAAAAAACAAAACCCATAGGAATTCTACTTTAATTGAATGTAAGCTTTTTTTTCACCTCTGTAAAATTTGTACATACATTCAAAAAAGCTGGACTGAGAGCCCCAAATAACCCAATGCTGTAAACCAACCTGATGAAAAGGGTCGTCTCTATATTCTTTTTTCACACTTGGATTAATTTGAGGATTTTCCATATCTGTCTCACTGGTACAAGATGACCGGCATTCTGCACAGTGTAATAAGTCTTCCCATAATACATCTTCTGTTTCAGATTCTGGCCTTGTACTCTCAGAATCCTGTCTGGAACTTGAACAGCGAGAGCTGCAACTAGTACCCGATTTAGGGGCATCCTGAAATCAAGATATTCTTTGACATTAATACAATTTATGTACCCTTTCCAACTCAAAGGGTTCTATCAGAACCATACATTGCTACTTTTTGCTACAACAACAAATACACCGTCAAATGACAGTGGGACTGAGAGCAAAACATTAAAAATATGTTAGTTTTTAAGGAATAACAAAATTTCCTCATATCAAAATTTATTTGATTTCACATCTCAGCTCAAGTGTTGTTTTGCATGCAAAGGTTGTGCCTGTTTCCTCCTAAACTTTTATACAAAGTTCAAAATTCAGGAAGGCAGAGACTAGCCTAAGTTCATATGGCTATTATTTTATCAGTATATATATTGGTATTATATTATCAGTGAATATTAACCAACTTTAACTGATGTGTTTAATGGAGTTATTTTCTTACTCTAGTCATGGGGCACCATGAATATAATATTTAGTGTGTTGATTAGGGATTTATTTATGGGAGGAGAATTATCTGTTTGAAGGAGAAGTAAAAATGTTTTGAAAGAGTTGAGCAAGAAAGTAAGTAGAGAAATAAAAAGAAAAAAAATTCAGAAAGAAAAAAGGTAAGAATCAGTCTGCTTTGTTTTATAAAAAACACTCCAAAAATGTTTGATTCACTAACGTCAACCAGAATACTTGAAGCATACACAGTTTTTATCACAACTGTTTTCATTAGGTAGTAAGGCACAGAAAGAATTAAGTAACCAGTAATTGATAATTTAAAATTTTTGAAAAAGCTAGCTTATTACCTATGACTAATTTCTGATGCAGACTTGCTAATCAGGTACAGAAATGAGTAACAAGATTAAAGACCTGATAATTATGTAACTGAAACTAATGGATGATTTCAGGGATAGGAAGCATCTTTAATTCTTTGTAAAAGTATTTTGCCAAATACTGATTAAAAAGTGGGCCACTTTACAAATGTAAAATCTAAAAATTATGACCTATAACCACTTACATGTCAAACAGAATTTTACCTGCCACATTTAGGTTATTAAGGGCCACTTTGAATTTCACTAAAAATTGCTGAAAAAAGGCTAAAAATTGGGAATTTTTGAACTAAAGAATATAGCTAACAGCTCATTTAATTTGGCTTGGTCTGCTTATTTTAAATCTTTAGACAGATAGTTAAAACTGAGCATATAATCAAATTAAGGGGAGAAAAATTATTTATTTGAAGGAATTAAGAATTTACAACATAAATGCTTTGTGCCAGGCAATTGTGCATAATCTTATTTAATACTAACAATCTGAGGAAGCTAGTCTCCTCTCTCCACCATACAGATGCAGAAACTGAGACTCAGAGAAGTTAAACAATTTTTCCAAAGTCACTTAAATGTTCTGAGTCTAAGCCCATGGTTTCTTCATTGTGCTTCCCATCAAATGCTACCTTCATTAGATGAAAAGCTAATTTTCAATAGGGAATAAAAATTGAAAGATGCTTGTAGAGTTAAACAAAACAGGAGAAAGTAGGAAACAGGGCAAATGCTTAAAGGAAGTTATCAATTCCACAGGACACCTCCTATTCCAGATAATCAAGTAACTACAAGAAGACAACCAGATATACATAGCAGATAGCAGAAAAAGGCAAGAAACTGGGGCAGGGGTAGGGGTGGGAGGAAGGGGAGTTAAGTGAAAGTCTACACATAAATGACAAGATCGCCACCTCATCCCCAATCTCCTGGATGCCAAACACTATGGCAGCCTAGTATAATATCTACTACTCCCACACCACCAGAAGATTGGATGATTCTTCCTGAAAAACTAAAAACCCCTAAAAAGTATATCTATAGATATTGACATATGGGAGGCTTATAACAAGTGGCTGTGTCCCTAACCAGTCATTTTATAGGAAGACCATGAGTTCTACCCAGGCACAAAGTGCTTTCCAAAATGCTTTCTTTGTGTCTCACTCTTAAAGAAAAAATATCACCAGTAATTTGAAGAGAACAGAATAATACATACATAAAGATGTCAAACAATAGTACAACACTACCCATATCCTGTCTCAATTTTACTTCTTCAAAGGAGTTTTTGTTTTGCTTTTTAAAACTACCCTGTGAAGCTGGCTTGATTTGGGAGAGTCAAAATTTTCTTGAACTGAAATGCACCTTTTAAGATATTTTCTAGTCTAAAGCTTCCTACTTTGCAGATAAAGAATTTGAAGTCCAGGTTTTAATTGTAGGTAATTTTTACATCATTAAAAAAAGATTTAAAACAATCAATGCTAACTAGCTAGTTATCAGTGTTACTTAGCTTGAAACCCAGAAGATTTTAGGCAACATATTTATTTAAAAGTTAAGATCAGTAGAATATTATTCTGCCTTTCAAGAACCTCAAGAGTTCAAAATATAGCTGCAAACCAAGGAGAGCAAAGATTATGGGGTGAGAATACTACCTCTAAAGCCAAATAATTTATCTACTGGAGACTGAAGACCTCCTTCTATAGAAGGCCCTGAATCCCTTCCAGTACGAACTGACTTCTGACTGAGAAATTCACAAGACTGAATTTCACAAGGATAAGGGGACAGTATATCAGATGATCTGGGTGAAGGCAATGAGCAGACACAGTGGCGTTAGTGTGTGTCTAACGGCAGCCACTGAGAGAAGAAACACAGCCAGAGTCACCACTAAGATTAAATAGAGATACAACCACAGAGAAGATTGTATGAAGAACAAGTAACTCTTCTAAGCTTAAAACAATCAAGGTATTCACACTCCAGAACAGCATAATATCTTATTTTTCAAAAGTATAGCCCTAAATCATCAAGAAAAAAATTCTAATATACCCTCGAAGGAGGAGAAGGCAATGTTTATCAAAAAAGTGTCGTAAGTGCCATTTGCCTTGAAGTGAGATAATGAAATGTTCTGTCCTTACAATAAAAATTAAAAATACAATTGAAATTCTTTTTCTATTTAAATAGTTTCAAGGGATGTGATGACTTCCAAGAGATGTGATAAAGTTGGAAAAGGGTTTAGGGAAAAACAAATATTAATAAAGAAAGAATCAAAGAAGAAAAAAGAATTGAATTTTATAATATGGGCAACTTAATAACTAGTGATAGTAACATGAAGAAAGTCACTTAGAATGATAACTGCTATGATCCAGAAGCTATAAAGCCTTTCAAACTGCGAAAAAGACTTAACACAGGAGTTCACAAAGTGTCTCTCTAGGGTGGTTGTCTTTAGAAGTAAACAACAAACTGAATGGATGAGTCTTCAGAGATAATGCACAAAATGAGTACAAATGTATAGCTCTCTATCATGTGTACAGGACAGAAATCTAAAACTGCTACCCTATAAATCCAGATAATATAACAAGATAATTGATACTGATCGGAAATATTTATTTCAATAATTATATTCAATTGTTGAAAGAAGTTGTAAATTAGTAACACATAAAATAGGTACGTATACATATACGTAAGGACAAAGTATATACCTCATTAGGGTAATGTTTCTTATAATGGTGTGACTTTCTGTTCCGAAGAATGCTCTCAGAAGTCCTGTCCACATGACGGCGTAATGGGTATCCTGTTTCAGGACCTTCCTCACTGGAGACTTCATCAGAGACATTTGCTATTGTCCTTTGAGTATCCTGGGGGTGGGGGGGTACACAAATAGAATTACTGGTAATTTATGACTGAATTTGTAGCTTTAAAACTGTAAAATTTTAAATTATATGTACACACACGTGCGTACACCTTCAAATAATCTTCAAAAACCTCAAAGTGATTGATTAGTATTACCTGATCTTCTTTAAAAATGTCTTAAATTAGTGACTCTACTATCATTTCAACTTTAAGAGTAATTCAACAGCCATTTGTCAAATATTGTCCTATAACATTTCTGTTCATGAAAGGATTTGAAGTAGCTTAGAAAATTAAGAATATAAAATAGGATAAGGGTAGAACAGAGGCCATTTAAAAGAAGCTGAGAAAACGGAGATGAACTAATTATACTATTTCTACAAACCCCAAATGCCATCAATTTTAAGACCATTACTGATTTAATAATGACATGAAGCAGGAGGAAGTAAATAGTAGTTGTATGCGTGTACGTATCAGACAGACAACATTATGTACGTATCAATTTGTAAGAGACATCCAGATTTTGGAAATTCTGAAATTGAGAGACCCCAGAGCTTAAGTTTTATTGATCTTTTCATGTTCCTCTCATATAACTTCAGTAGGTAATAAATAGCTGAAAATGTGTTTGAAAGCTGTATGACTGAAAACTTAGCTGTTGAGTGATGATAGTGATGTGAGGCTCACATTATCAGAGAGCTAAATGCTTCAAAACTCCAAAATCAGAATAAGGGATTCTATTTCACTGAAGACCCATGCTATTGATTGTATAGCTACTGGTACTGAAAACACATGTATTGTCAAGTAGTTAACACATACTTCACTCAAAATTGAAGAATCAACACAAATGTTCATGCTCCCATTTCTATATGTAACGAAGCAACATCTTTTAATTTGGCCATTTTTTTTAACTAAGTTTTTTAAAGAAAAAATTATTTAACCAAAAAAATTCAGCAAAACAAAGACAGAGATGATATTACATTAGGCTTTGTTATAATAAATGCAAGATTTCATTATTATTTTGGAAAAGTAAACAAATAATTGTTATTCTTAACAAATATCCTCAATAAGAATTTTTTTTCAAATTAAAAACAAATGTGTTGACCCCAAAGGTAATGAAGGTAGAAAAAAAACAAGGTAATATTTTCTTTTGGGGAACATGAATGGAAAGCCAGATTCCTAGTTCAGTTTCTAAAATAATTTAGATGTTCTATTTAAACAAATTCACGCGCACACACACACACACACACACACAGAAATGAGGAAAGAGAAGACAAGGTTTAACAAACATCAACTATAAATTACGAAGTGCCTTAACATTTTGGAAAAATTGGAGCCATCAATCAATTCAGAAGGTGCCAATTTAGAGTAGCAATCAAGTTTATTCATGTAACTTTATTTGATTTTCAACTTTATCAGTGTGATTTATAATGGTTCACAGAATAAATTTTGGAGAAAATACAGAGTTCAAAGGTGATTCCGATGTCTAAGTCACTTTTCATTCTCTGTTGTAAAATCACACAAGCAAACTATTTTGGAAATCACACTTACTTTGCTGGAAATGTTCCTCAGTGTTCCTGGGTGCCAGGCTGCCTCTTCTGGTCGAACAGTTTCACACTGAGGTTCATGGCTTTGAATTCCCTCTTCACTGCTTTTAACAGTCTTTTTCCCTTCAAGGGATACATAGCCATTGTCAGTCTCCGTTGATTTATCAATTGAATTCTTTGCTTTCTTTGATCTAAAAAGAAAAAATTGCAGAAGCATGTTATGTGGGCTTAGCTTATTTTGGATGAGTTACTGACTGAAATTATGATCTGTTAATAATTAAATCTGGTAGTTATTTTTCAGAATGGCTTCCTTATGTTTATAATAAGTAACTTAGAAATATAATACCTATCATATAAAATAAATCAATAGTTGTAAATCAATGCCCTCATTCAGCTTACTTGATAGGTTCTGAGGTCTTAACAAAAAGCAACTCTAAGAGACATGCCCTAACTTAACAAACAACTCTTGGTCAAAATCACTTGGTCTTTGCACAAAATCTATGATCAAAATTTTGCCAATTTTATTATGGTTAATAATATACTGTAAAGTTTTATTTAAAAAACTGTTTCTATAATTATTAATTTGCAGTTAGTGGTTTAACTTGGTTTTAACACTTTCACTTACCCAATACTACTAGTATATATACATAAGTATCTCTGATAAATTCATTTTACTGTTCAAAGGAGCCATAGGACCTATTGTAACATAAAAATATATGAAGAAAAGGAAAACCTTATAATACAAGTTTTTAAATAATGGAAGAAGTAGAAATGAAGAAAACCAAAAAAATAAAGAAGTAACTTCTCTCACCCACTGAAATACTCTGGAAAAAATATTACCATCATGTACCCATTAATTACCTAGAAGGCGACCACTGATGTTCTTCATCTATAGGAATTTAATTTTTTCAATACATAAAATACAACATGGAAAGTAATAAACAAGACATTTTGATTAATAGGCCAAAGCTTGAGGAGTCTTCTTCAGAGACTACAGTGGGTGGAAGAATAGCTACCAAAAGAAATGGTTAGTAGAAATATAGTGTAAGTCCCAAACAAAATTAAAATGTGCTCAATGCAGATTAAGTTTATCATGAAATTTATTAAAAAGCACCTGCATTTAATTTTACTTAAATAAGTCCCCTTGAATTTTCTGCAGAGTATCCATTTTGCAAGAAAAAAACATTAGTATATCGCCTTCATACAGGTCAAAAAACAAGTTTTTTAAAAATGCACAAAAGAGGGGCACCTCAGTGGCTCTCAGTTGGTTAAGCGTCTGACTTAGGCTCAGGTCGTGATCTCAGCGTCCTGGGATCCAGCCCCTCGTCAGGGCATCAGGGCTCCCTGCTCAGCGGGGAGTCTGCTTCTCTCTCTCTCTCTGCCCCTACCCCCACTCATGCTTGTCAGTGCTCTCACTCTCTCAAATAAATAATCTTAAAAAATGCACAAAAGTGGGGCATCCTGGGTGGCTCAGTCGGCTGGGTGTCTGCCTTTGGCTCAGGTCATGATCTCAGGGTCCTGGGACCGAGTCCCACATCGTGGCTCCCTGCTCAGCGGGGACCCTGCTTCTTCCTCTCCTCCCCGCTCGTGCTCTCTGTCACTATCTCTGTCTCTCTCAAATAAATAAATAAAATTAAAAAAAAAATGCACAAAAGAATTATCTTTAACACTGGAGTTACTCAGTCCTACCGGAATCTTTTAGAACTGTATAGGACCTTAGAACTCACCTATTCTAAATGCTCATTTTGCAAACAATGGATCAGAAAATATAAAGAGGTCTAAGTAACTTACGTCAAGTCACACAACCAGTCAGAGGCAAAGCTAGCACTAGAATATAGACCTTCTGACCATGAGGGTAATTATATTCTCCACACTATCTCCAACTGCCCACTCTTGGGGAAATTGCCTGATAGGATTTCTTAACACACTCAGCAAAGCCTAGAAAGCTTTTGTTTTATACAAAAACAAAAGCTTCTCCTTTCTGACCTTCTCCTGCAAGGTTACTAAAGGGGACAGACAGACAGACCCCCACTTCCCACCTGCTTCACAGAGCTCTGATGCTTTCTAGTCGTTCAGAACACATCCCAACAGAGTTGCAAGGCTCAGGAGCCCCATCTTCTGACCCTTTTCTTTCTATATGACCCTGAGAGACATGGCGAGACCAAGGGAAAGAGCCACAGAACGAAGATCACTTAAGAATGGAAGGAGGAAAATGGATTAAAGTAGAGAGGAAGGACAAAAATAGAAAATAAATGGTGCAGAGAAAACTTGTGACCTTCTCGGCCTCAGGAAGAAAGTGATAAAAACAGCAGTTATTAATTATCCCCATCACCTCTCCCTTGAACATTGTGCAACATGTAGATGTAGAAAAAGACCTGAGGGAGGTAAAGTTCCTGATATGCCAAAAATGTGAGAAACTCAAAAGACAGAGAAGGCGTGTGCTGGAAAGGTATCTGTGAAGTTTCCTGGAAATTACACTGGGCTGGAAAAACGGGGGGAAAAGGAGGTGGATGAGGTGAAAGAAGACTAGAGAGTTGGTAGAACCATTAATCAGACAGGATAAGCAAGGGGCGAAATATATTTTGGAAGAAGGATAGAAATGCTGGACCTTAAGGGCCTAGGAACACCCTTAGAAAGATCACTAGGCAGTTGAAAACATTGCCTGGAGGCAGGCAGTCAGTGTAGAAAAAGTGGCTGAAAACTTGCAGAGCGAACCAGAACCCCAGTGGGCAAAAAGATAAGGGCCTAGTAAAAAGGGCTTTGAATCCGTAAGAAGTGCCGCTTCCAGGGATTTTTCTAAGGGGAAAGTACTCCTTCCTCACCAGGACAGGGTGAAGACTGCTAAGCACTAAGAGTCCCCACTGCACACCACTTTCAGCTATCTCTCTCCTCTCTCAGGTCTGCCTACTTCCAGTCTCCTCTGGGTTGTTTCTTTCCCCACCATCTCCTCAAAGTACACAGGACACTCTCAGGAGACATGAACAAGAAGTCAGCAGCTTGCTGATGTTTCTCAGGAACTAAATGCAGGTTAAGTTGCAAACCGAGCTGAAAGGACAAAGAAAATACTAAATATACGTACCACCCTCAGAGTTTACAGTGTGGCTCAAAATACACATTGAGGCCGCTTGGCGGTGGCTGGTAGTAACAGCTCTTGCATGAGAACTGCGGCCACCACACGGCAGGGGCAGCCCAAGCGCAGGCAAGAATGGCGCCCCACTCGAAGACAAGTTTAGGCAAGGGGTCAGGCGCAGCCCAGTTGGGTTGGGAAGGCGCTACATCCAGGTATTAACTCAATCAGTAAGTGTACTGAGGACAGTGGGAACCAGGTTTTTCAGTGATGGAGAAGGAAGATATAAAGACAAGATCAAATGAACTTTGAGGGGCTGTATTTGAACTGGAGCTACCACTGCAAATCCATGGCTTATAAAACATCTAAATATAGAGATAAATACAAATGTGGAGGGATAAGCACACACATAGACACAGACACACACACAACTTTCCAGCTCTACCCCGGAGAAGGTCTGGGGGTAGTAACACCACAACAGCAGTAAGCACTTCTAGCACTCAGATCTTGCTCTCTATATACCACCCTCCTCGAAGAAATGGTTGACTCCAAGGCTGAGGCAGAGGAAGGACAAGCTGAACCTAAAAAACACTGTTGCCCTAGAAAGTAAGAAAGTGATCAAAGAATGAAAGGGACCTATCAAAAAAGACAAACTGCTCAAAGGGGTTCCACTGGCCAATTTAGGCCACTCTGATCATCAAAATGAATAATGACATTAATAAATTGAAAAAAATAGAAATCCGTGAGTAAATAAATAGGGGAAAGCTTAGCCTTAAAGCAAAATGCCAACTAATAAATGCAGAAGGAATGATGGATTTAGAAAAATCACCATTTGGCAACCATCACAGCAATAATTCACGTAATAATCATCAATGCCTGTTAAAACTAGAAGGTGAAGGTGGGATAAGAAATGGGTTATTTTTATAATCTTAGTGTGTCTCCACATAGGACATTTGTTGATTATAAAGGGAAAATAAATTTACAAGGGAGAAATCTGACAGATATTAACCAAGTGATTAATGTAAATATCATCAGTATGGGGACAAATTTATGTTGTTTGCCACTTGACAGGATGCAATAAGAAGAGCTACATATCACTTCTACCATATTCCTGCCAAAAATGCATAACTGGTTTTAATAAAGAAACATCACACTACTCAGTATTATGCTGCTAATTGTTAAACAACTAGCTCTCCAGAGGTAAAAAGTCCTTATTTGTAGTGCTTCCTGATTTCCATAGTGTAAATAATCCCACCATGGCCAATTTAAAGTGCCAACTGATAATGCTGACCTAGGAGTTGGGAAGAGACACACATATTCCACATTCACAAGTCACTTGGAGTCTGATCCCGACCAGGGACACAAACCAAAATTAAGGGACTTTGTGCAAAGTGACTGCCTTGTAGTCTTCAAAAATGTGAAAACCATGAAACTTGAGGAAAGGCTGATGTCTGCTCCAGAATGAAGGAGACTAGAGAGACATGACTGCTGTGGGCAGCACATGATCCCGGATTAGAGCTTCTGCCAGAAGGCATAAGGCTGTTAATGGGCTGTTAATAGGGACAGTCAGCAGAATTTAAATGGGATCTCTGAGTGAAAGATATATGGGAGTTCTTTGCATTGTTCTCTCAACTTTTCTAAAAGTTTAAAATTGTTTCAAAATAAAATCATATCTTTTTCAAAGTATAAGCTGATTTGTACCCTCATTAGGACATTTTGGATGTGAGCATAGGAAAAATGCTGAAAGGAGAAAGAGTTGGGAGAGCTAACTTCAGCTGAAAACCTCTGACTGCCCCAGGTGACGTTTAATTCTACCCCCGACTGCTGCTTCGCTCATACTGCCTTTAACAGCTGAAACTAAGAACCTCACAGAATAATATTAATTTCTCAAAAGGAACACAGGTTACCAAGACTCAGATGTTTAATTACCCCCATTCCCTTGTTTTAGGGCATAAAGATACTAGGGAAAGGCAGTGGGACTGAGAAATTTACTTAAAATACTAATATTGTAAAATTCTACTTAGACTATTTTTTAAAGCGAAGCTACTTCATTTAAATCAACTTTAAAATATGTCCAAAAATAAATTAAATCAAGGTGAAGAGCATTCTGGTTTTAAAATAAGCATATATATATATATATATATAATATATATATATAAATCATCATTCTCTACCCAAAATAAAAAACAGGGTAAAAGGGTGCCTGGGTGGCTCAGTCGGTTGGACGTCCGACTCTTGATTTTAGCTAAAATCTCAGGTTTTGATCTCAGCGTCATGAGCTCAAGCCCCATACTGGGCTCCTTAAAAAAATAAATGAAATAAAATAAAATAGAACAGGGTAGAAAAAAGCTGGTATCAGGGATTAAAAGTACTGCAGTATAGAAAGAAATGGTACTTTTTACTATTATCCACAAAAAATCTACCTTTTGACGGCTACACCGAATGCATGTAATATATCCACTTAGTAAAACCAGAGTTAACAATTTTTGCTTAGATCAACCCAAACACCATGAGTCATAGTCATGTAGGCAGTGAGGTTAGTACTGCCTTGAAAACAGGAGACTTACAAGTCTATAGTGATCTTACTTATTCTGTGATAGAAACATTGGATTTTGAACGAAAAGCATTTGCAAAGAAACAATGTGCAATTCCCCTGCCATGGTTAAAGTGTGCCATGTTTTATAAGTTCAGAGCTAATTCTGTAACTACCCTACTGCATTAGTCTTTGAATGGTATGGCCTGTGTAGAATTTTCTTTAAAGTGTTATGCTTGACATTCAAGAAGGATAGCTCTATGTTGCAAATACTCTTGGGAGGAAATGACTTTTAGAAACATAAGTAGTATAATTAGCGTAGTTCCTTTGTGAGATGAATGATGCTTTTGGTCTTGTCTGAAAAAATGCAAATAAATGTACAACCTACACCATAAATCAATCATAAAACTGGATGTGTTTTTCAACATTAAAAACTTTAACCAGAGAGTTAACACAACTTTTAAAGAACTTACTAGCTTATGAAATCTCAAATCTACTGTATCAAACATGAAAAACCAGTGTGCTTCTATTTGAAAAATCTTGTCAGGTAATCAAGAACACTCATGGTACTCTGTACTGCCACGGGGAAAAAAGTTGGAAGTATTTATTGGTGCTCTAGAACTCAGAGGTATATAAATAGATCCAACTGAAGATCATCCTTCCAGTACTAAAGGACATTAGAGAATAACTATGGGGAAAGTTAACAGTAGCAAATAGCTCTTGTTCTAGAACATGATATGAAATTTCTAGTCCTGCTCTCATTTCTACAGGGTTAGGAATCCAGAGGGAGGGGAGGCTAGAGTAACAGACTGCATAAAATCTTATAAATGCATTTATAAGAAAATGACACATACGCCTACATATTATCATCACTGCTGTGTGCAGCTATGCATACATCTTGATGACATGCTAACATAGCCCTTCAAAGACTTTTGGGTCCCTATGTTTCCCTAGGTATCTTCTACAACACCTGAGTTTGAGAGCTGTGTACCAAATTATGCATTATGTACCAGGTTTGTCTATGGTACCTGTAATTTTTCTAGAACTAGTCCAATTCTAAAATAGAGTGGCTATAGCAAAGTTAATGAGTTATCTAGCTATGGCCTAAGATACATATTTTTAAAAATCTGGGATATACTGACATTTACATGGTCTTCATCCTTGTCTGTGGGAGACACACTTCACCCAGTTTACAGCTTAAATGACTGAACTATTTTAACTGCAGGCACTAAAAACCAAATTTTTAATCCTTGTACCAAAAATTTATGGTGGGGCTACCTACATACCCACTCTTACTTACATTGTACACTATACTCCATTATGTGAAGAAAATCAATTTATTAAATCTTTAACATCCATTTAAGTGTTAAAAACATTCAATATGGAGGTTAAATGGGACAGCAATCTTTAAGGTAGGTCAGTCAGAGGGCACCTGGGTGGCGCAGTCGGTTAAGCGTCCGATTCTTGGTTTCGGCTCAGGTTGTGATCCCATGGTCATGATCTCAGGGTTGTGGGATTGAGCCCTGCATCCAGTTCTGCGCTCAGCACGGAGTCTGCTTGAGTGAGACTCTCTCCCTCTGCCCTCCACTCCCCCCACCTCTAAAATCAATAAATCTTTTAAAAACAAACAAACAAACAAAACCCCAAAATACCCTCTAGGCTTAAAAAAAAGAGTAGGTCCATCAGGCATGTGAGTTAACATGTGACCAGGTTTTACTCTGGCATCTGCATCTAATCCACCAAGTCAATTTATATTGACTGTTTTTCAGTGATACTGTGATGGTGAAATTAATCTTAAAGAACATGTAAAAAAACTTAGTATCTGAATTCTGAAAGGCATTATGCTGAAGAGATATACTATCTAGATGTAATTCTTCCTACTCAATCTTTTTAGTAGAGATTATAATTATGCTAATTTAAGACTATAATTCTTTGAAATTAAAGTACTAAATACTTAGGAAATACGGTTGATTTCTACATCTTTTTAAATTGATACTTTCTTTGGCTTTGTTTTCTCAGTTTCATAGAGTTCTTTTACAATAATTCTTATCTTTTTTCAAGTGAGAAATATTATGTCTTGTTTAAAAAAATAGTTTTATCCTGGGAATGAAATGTACTTAGAAATGATAAATAGGGCCCTTCCAACTTATAAACACAGCATGTAAAAATAGTAGTTTTCGTCCTAACATCTAGAAAACCAAAAGACACTATACACAAAGCTTAGACATTTGTGTGGTTATACATTTATTTTCCCATCGGTTATGTTAATTCAGATACTTTAATGGAAGTATCCAGCTTTTCAATTTATTATCACCAGAAACAATTTTAAGTCTCAGTTGATCTTTCAGTCTAAGGCCTTTCTGGCTTATCAAAACTTGAAAGAACAAGACATCATCAAGATTTCAGAACTCAGTTTAGAACTTCCAAAATTAACATTTTTCTTAAGATCTTTTTGTACCTAATATTTAAAACATTCTCATTCATATGCTAGCAAACCAGTTCCAAATGAGACAGCTGAAAATAGTGCATCTTTAAAAACATTTAGATTATGAAGTTGTCATTTTAAAGAGAATAAATCCAAAGGGATTTAGCCATTCTATTATCAATGACTGGTAGTCAAGATCATCCTACAGCCAGCCCAACAGAAGAAAATTGAAGTCTGAATCTCATTTGACTAGAGAAACATAACAGAATTCCAAAGGCACTAAAACCTGATCTAGGGGCATTCTGAATGCTATGTAAGAGAAGATTAGTTTTGGTCAACCGTAACAACTAAAGGATTCCCCCATAGCAAAACATATCCACTGTGCCATTTATTTTATAACTGCTCATCAGAAAGTCTTGAGAAATGCGCTTAAGAAACTGACTTTGCAGAGATAAAATTATCAGTTCCTACTGTCAGAAAGGAGAGCTATTTATTAAAAAGAAAAAAAAAAAAAGACTAACAAAGAGAGACAGAATGCAATTCGAATTCAAAACCAAACCAAACCAAACCTAAATCTTTTCTGGATGAAGAAGAAGTGGTTGGAATAGTCAGGGGATCCACCTCAATGCCATAGTTACTTCAAACTATTAGGCTTTTGTACAATTTCCCTCAAAATTACAAGCAATGAAAATATCCCAGGATACAACTGCTTAATTTTATAATGCAGGTATAAAGTTATAAAATGATAAACTTTATCATAAGAGCACAATCACAAGGGGATGAAATAATTATATTAGTAGAGGAGTTAACAAAAGTGATCAAAAACAGTTATGTGCAGTATCCCTTTTCTTGATTTATTAACTTAGCAACTTTTATCATTATACTCAGTAGTTTGACCATAGCGTTTTAACTTTTTTCAAATTTATTACATGTCTAGGTAAACTAGTAATATAACTCTGAAATGTTGTGAATTAACTATTCAAAATAAAAATACAAGATTGAGTTAGGTTTATTTTTGCAGTTTGCTATAATTATATTTTCATACTTGGTAAATCTTTACTGTGATACAAACTATACAAAAAGCCCAATTTGACCAAAGTGCTGATAAAAATAGAATAATCAATTTAATAGAAGGAAAATAGTACTTGTGAAATCACAAAATAAACCAAAATCAAGAAATCCCAACTAGATATACTTTGATGGTATCTACTTATGCTCACAGAGGTATATTTTTACACATATCCCAAAGTAAACTTTATGGTCTCTATTTTTCCATTTTCTAGATAGCATTATTATTTATCAAAACAAAATCCATAATGGGACTGTCATAGTTAAAGTCATTAATATTCATTACCTGAGACTGAAGTGCCAGAAAAGGGATAGTGCATCTCTATTCCATATAAAGCCTTGAATAAATACAAACCCTGATAAAAAGAAAGCGGCATGCCAGAGATCTCTGAAGACAGCACCAACGCTGTAAGAGGTGCTTGTCCCGTGGCTCTGAGCTGCTCCCTCCTGTGTGTTATCTGTGGTACTAGAACCATCTCCTTCCCTATGGACTTCCAAATGGGCTGCTTTTCTTAATTTCCTTCATCAGAAGAGACGAAGAGCAGAAGGTAGCTTTAAAATGTTAACAACCACTTTCTTAGTAGCACATTCAAAATTTTGATCAAACATAAAAACAGGAACTTCAATACACAATAAAATTCAGATTAACTGGAGAAAAGTTAAGGTACACATTGAAGAACAACTTCTATAAATGTTAGGTTATTGTTCCTCGCTCACACTGACAGGTCAGTGGACATTAGGCTGTAATGGTATTATTGGACAGATTTTTACAAAGCATTTCTTCCCTATTTGAATGCCACTTATCTGCAGAAGAAAGAAGAAAATCTAGATCAGAGAGAATTAGAATCTAACCGATGAACAATGCTATTTATCTAATGTAGGTATTATCTTTTCAAAACAAAAAGGGCTTAAATCTCAACACCCCCATACTGCAAATGTCTCAATCTCTTAGCAACGATATTCAAAAGAGGAATTGCTCCAAAGGACCCTTACAACAGAACTCCATTGTGCTGAGTGGCCAGCGAGACTTGCTATGTTTACTTAATCAAGAGGCAATATTAAACAGCTTTGAATAGCATTTAATAAACAGAATTTAGCTGAATTTTTTTCCTGGCTATCGATTTTGCCAAAGTATAAGTACAAGATTTTATAAATAGAGGGAATTACCAGCAATTCCAGCTTATATATTCCCTACAATGATATTAGGTGCCTTGGGAATGAGCTTTAGGAAAGAGAACAAAAACAACAAAAACAGGTATGTGGTCTCACAATGGCCTTGGAGCAAATACACAAACTAAATCATTTGGTAGGTTACTCTGAAGCTTCCTGCTCTACCTAAAAGAGTGACTTTACAAGGTAACATTTTATTCAAGTCGAGAACAATCTTAGATTCAAGTTACACAAATCCACAGAAAGACTGCTTTCAGCAGAGTACCTTCTTCTTTTACCCCCTGCACTCAGAGGGGGTTTTGGTGTTCTTGTTGACACGATCTGGCAGTGAACAGTTCCCAGGAGCAGCATCAGCCATACTGGCCCAATCACTTCCGTCAGAGGTATGCTGTGTGGGCTAGAAGCGGAACAGAATAATACTACTGCAGCAACTACAAAAAGGGAAAGAAAATATGTTTAATTATAGATCTGACAGTCACGTCTTCAAAACTTTAAAAACTGTTCTAACATTGCTTCTTGCCAGATTACTTTTCTAAATTTAAATAAGTTAAAAATGTTACTGCAGACAAGCTCTCTCAGACTATTTTTTTGTTTGCCACTGGCTAACCACACAACTTGGTAATAAACTCCTGGAACAAGATAACATCCAACATAGTCTCTAAAGTACACATTTTCATGCTGCAATGAAAACCAGCTGCATATGAATCTAAGGGCATTCCTGATAAGATCACAAACAATCAAAAGAACCACTAACCTCAGGTGTACTTAAGTTCTTTCTTTTACAAACAAGGGAAGTCTATGATGGTGGGTAGTAAGGCTATAAAGAGCTTCTTCTTCTTTTTTTTAAGATTTTATTTATTTGACAGAGAGATACAGAGAGAACACAAGTAGGCACAGTGGCAGGCAGAGGGAGAGGGAGAAGCAGGCTCTCCACCGAGCAGGGAGCCAGACACGGGGCTCGATCCCAAGACCCCAGGATCATGACCTGAGCCTAAGGCAGCCGCTCAACCGACTTCTTTTCAAATAGAGATTTATCTGCTCAGAAATAATAACATAAATTTACTTGGGTACATTTTTCGGGGAAACCAGTAAACACTCACCAATGTTAACCATTGCCACATGAAGAAGAAATCTTGTTTCTGCCTGCTCAGCATCCTTTATACTTTCCAGACATTAAATCTCTTTATCTTTTGGGAGTCTGCCTCCTATATTTGTCAATCAAATGGTCTTATTTCTCCCACTTCAGGGAAAGACATGTAATCTAGTTTTACCAGAGTCTTAATTCTGGGCACAGGAATTAGTAAGGAAATGGGCATGTAACCTTAGCAGGACCAATCAGAATCTTTCTTGGGGATTAATACAGGTAGTTGGAAAGAAAGTCTTTCTCTTACATCACAAACACTAAGGACTATGGGAATATGAAATTGCCAGGGGCCACCTCAGCCACCTCCTTAAGAGACCAGCATGATGAGAACAAAATCAACAGTATAAAAAGTGAAGATATCATCTGAGGCTCTAGATCCAGCAATACTTGGACACAGGGCCTAGGAGTTCCTAATTCTGTTTTGGAACAACTGGAGAATTTGAAAATTGGGAGATTTTTGTGCATTTTGTTAGGTGTGATTATTGTAATGTGCTTGTGTAATGTGCATATTTTGAAGAGATGCATGTTGATGTATTCAGGAGTAAAACATCATGATGTATATAATTTAACAAAATATATTAAGTAAATATTCCAAAATATTAATAATGATTTAATCAAAAAGATGGGCATATGCTATTTAGAATGACTATATAACTTATCATGTAAATCAGGACTCTTTTGAGAGTGAAAGGAGAGCTGTTAATAAAAGCACCAGGACGACACAAGTAGGTTTGGACAGTTGGACAGTCCCAAGCAAACCAAACAAATGGCCATCCCAGTTATTGTTTTTGTAGTAGCCCATCTAGTTTCCTGGTTTTTTTGAAAATTTTTATGATCAGCAGTAAAAACAAACAAAAAAACCCAACACTTTTTGCAAAAGCTAGTTTGCATTTGGTTTTTGCCACCACAACTGAAAGAAAGGATTCTATCATACCAAGATGAAGCTTAGCTCCTCACATGTGTTTAAGAGGTATCATAAACACAACTTACAGCTTTATATTCTCCTGAATAATAATTTCTTTAAAAAGAAAAAAAAAAAAAGACTTAAATTTTTTAAAATGCCAATCATCTTTATGAATTCCCTGGAATTTAACCCAAATTCTCTAGTTGTTTTTTATAAGAGTCCAGAAGTTTGAAAAGTATAGAGTTTTTGTTGTCTTTAATAGGAACTCTAATGTGACCTTTATTAAATTCCTTTACCTTTTTGAGCCTTGGTTTATTTTTTGTACAATAAAACAGGATATAGGTACTATAAATACATGTGAGGTAATACAATAAAACACTTTGAAAAGCTCCTTACATAAATAAATGTGTACCTAACGCTGGCAAATAGTACTTTTATTCACCATCATTAACTATCTTTAAAAAGAAGGGGGATGCAAATGCTACTTAAGATCTTGTTTCAAAGTTTCTGGTATAACCTCCAACCTATTTTTCCCCTTTGAGTGAAGGGTTAAGAAGAAATCATTCACCTCTCTTATATAATGCTAAATTATACTTTTTGATCATTTAATGAAGTCCGATGAACTAGACAGAACTACTAGAGATTTTTGCTAGGCAGTACTTCTACAGATTCCTCCAAGAGCTCAACAAGACAACATGTTTTATTAGCCACAAAAGTCCCAAGGTAGGACTCCACATACTGGCCAAGCAGAACCCTAGGGATAATTGTCAGAAATACAAAATATCTAAAGTTTAATTCTCAGGTCTGTCCATCTTTGAGATTTAGTGGCAGATGTTAGGCACTGGGAGTAGTAAGACAAATAAGACATAGTCTCTGCTCCCTGCCCCTCCTCAATTCAGAAGAAAAGGGGGACACATAAAGAAACAAAATACCTGTAATGGACTGAACTGTGCCCTCCCCCGTTCATATGCTGAAACCCTACAGTGCCTGTATGGGTGTAGTAAAGGTTGAATGAAGTCATAAGGATGGAGCCTTAATCCAAAAGCACCGATGTCCTTTTAAGACAAAGAGATACCAGAGATCTCTCTGCTCACACACAGCAGAAAGTCCATGGGAGGACACAGTGAGAAGGCAGCCATCCACAAGTCAGTAAGAGAAACCTCACCAGACACTAAGCTGATGGCACATTGATGTCAGACTTCCAGCCTCCAGAACTGTGAGAAAATAAATCTCTGTTGCTTAAGCCACACAGTCTGTGGTATTTTGTTATGGCAGCCCAAGCCAACTAATACAATTCCTATGAAGAGTGCTATAATGTGCACAGAAAGACCTATAGCTAAACTGGGGGTGAGGGGGTAGGAAAGGATTCTCAAAGAAGGTGGCACCGGATGCCTAATCTAACTGAGAGAACAAGTAAATGCAGATTAGGTGAATATAAGGCAAAAGGGCCACCCAAACAAAGAGAGTTGCACATTCAAAGGCATATAGGATTTAAAACAACAAACAAACAGGGCGCCTGGGTGGCTCAGTTGGTTAAGCAACTGCCTTTGGCTCAGGTCATGATCCTGGAGTCCCGCATCGGGCTCCCTGCTCAGCGAGGAGCCTGCTTCTCCCTCTGACCCTTCCCCCTCTCATGTACTCTCTCTCATTCTCGCTCTCTCAAATAAATAAATAAAATCTTTAAAAAAAAATAAATAAAACAAACAAACAAACAAAAACACCACAAAACAACACAAAAAAGAAAGAGCAAAGAGCTAATTTAGTCTGGTAAAACCTGGGGAGAGATTCAACAAGGGACTGGCTAAAAAACTTGGCTTTCCTCTTGAAGGCAATGATAACTAGAAAGAGATTTAGACCTTAAGTGGCTGGTTTGAATTTGCAATTTAAAAGGTAAATGGACAGAAGGCAGAATATATAAGGGCTCTTGGCAGTAATCTGGGTGAGAAATGATACAAGCAAAAAGCATAAACAGAGTTGAGAATACATAGTTGCGATACTTAAAAGGCATGTAATTGAAGTAAAAACCTATACTTAGTTATACAAAACCAAATCTGACTGCACACAATTCTTTCTACCTTTTAGGAGGTAAGGGTGGGATAGAGAATGAGGTAACTCAGAGCACTGCACCTTATATGCAAAAAGATGGAGGCACAGGGGTTTCGAGAGGTACCAGCAGATTCCTGAGGGTCATTAAGGGTCGTATCACTTTGTCACTGGCTGTGACTCGAAACAGGTTAAGTCACTTCTTTGATTTGGTAGGAGAATATTCAGTGTTCACCACTTAAAATGTTAAACTTTGGTTCTGAACTGAAAAGTATCTATTTCATGTCTGATCTAACCTGTCTTCCTTATTTAACGTAGACAAGCCAGTAAGTGAATTTCAGATACAATATGTGAACTTCTAGTTACAATGGAAACTAGTCATTATAATAGCAAAAAAACAGCAAAAAGCTTAAGTGTCCAACACTGATGTAGGATAGAATATTTTACAATAATTTAAAAATGTATTTTTAAAAGCAAAAAAACACAATTGTTTATACAGAATAATCTCAACATTTAAAAATGTTACAAAGTAAACTGCGAAAGGCAAGATTATGGGTGGGTTTTTTGTTTTTTTCCTATATTTTCCACATTTTCTGCAATGAACATTTATCATTCCTTCAATCAGAAACACACACATACTCTATTGACAAAAATCATAAATCTTCAGAGTTCACTCCTTTTATGTATATAAGATGTACCCTGGCTTCAAAGAAACAACTTTACCTAAATAAAAGTCTGTAGGTTTTATTACATTTTCATTTACTTAAAAGACATTTATCTGAAAAAAAAAAAGATATTTATCTTTTTACTTAGAGTTTGTTGATAAACCATATTTAAATAATCATTCAAGGTTACAACGATGTTTTTAAAAAAGCAAGACATTAGAAAGACTGAAAGGGTACCCACTAAATTAAAATCATTGCTTTTATTAGAGTGCGGGGATGAGTGGTGTCTCCTTCACACCCCCAAGCGCGCCACGGCGCCGTGTAGTACGCGTGTGACTCGGCAGTCAGAACGCTGAGACTTGAATCTGGACTCTCCCACACCTGCAAACTGTGACTTTGCGCCCTCAGGTCCTTCGGGTCCCCTTTCTATCAGCTAGGCAGAATACCAGTACTTACACTTCCCTGCATGGTGGCTGTGAGAATTAAATGAGAATCTGAAGAGCACTCAGAAAATGGGGTACAGACTCTCAGTACAGAATGAGGACAGTCTCAGAACACAGTGGTCAAAAGAAAAGAGAAACCATGGCTGAGACAGGAAAAATGAACTCCCACTGCTTGTATAAAAAAAGACTAGCGTGGTAGGTATATGTGGATGTATGTGCATTTGAAGAGACTGTGTAGTTGTTAAGTTCCTCTCAATCTGTATTTTTCTTTAGTCATCCACAGATTCTAATTTTCATAAAATTATACTGGAAAATAACTGCTTTGTTTTCTCAAACATTTTTAATACCAAACCAGTTGTGTCTTACTAAATGAAATATCACAATAAAAATGTATCTTCATACTCAGTATAATAATGTTTTTTAAAAAGCCTTAGTAACCCTAAAAATATAACATCCTGAAAGTTAAAAGCAAAATGAATTTCTATCATTTAATTATACCTTGCAGAAGATAAAGGACAAGAAGCCAGAAAAAGATGACTTTTGATGTTACTTGTAACCACCACCGGAAGAAAAAGGGGAAAAACACAACTCGAACGATTCCCTTTCTAGTCAGAGAAGTCCAAGGACTTTCAGGTTTTGCCTTAGCAAATGCAGACCCTGAAAAAAGTAAAATAAATGACAGAGCACATTTATCATTCTTTAATTTCCTCAGAGAAAAAATTTCAACATTTGAAGAACAAAAAACCATGTCTAATTTTATTTTGTATTACACTGTGAGAAATGGCCAATTTTGGGTAGTACACAGAGTTTAAAAACATTCTTCATGCTATCATATTAACATTAACTCAGGTACTCTGAAAAAAAAACGATTTTAACTGAAATGACAGCAGAATTTCTCCCACATATTTTATAAATATAAGACAATGTTCAAATGTCAGTTCCAATTAGGAATTAAAAGTTACCACTTTAATTTTTATAATCAAGCCATATAGCTTGCTAAGCAAACACAAGCTGGTTTTCTTTCCTTTTTATTATTTCTTGGACTGATCTCTAGTGGGAGTAAAGACTAGTAAAGACCAGTAAATACCTCCATTATCTCTTGTACGACTCCTGCCTTCGCTTATGCTCACATTGCTTTTATTTCTACAAACATATATCTAACCCGCTTTGAATTCTGTTTCTTCAAGGTCAATTTCTAATTGCATTAAGCTTTTATTTATTCAAGACTCACCTCTTACAAGATCAACATCTATGAGGTCTGGTTTCACATGTGCTGTTTTCTTTGGTTTATTCCTTAAACCCTATAATATATTAAAGTAGGATTGATAAGAGAGTAGGTCTTAGAAGTCCTCATCACAAGAAAAAAAAAATCTTTGTGACTAGTAGGGGGATGGATGTTAACTACTTATTGTGGTATCATTTCTCAATACATACAAATATTGAATCATGCTGTATACCTAAAATATAATCTATATGTCAATTATACCTCAATAAAAAAAACAGTATTGGAATTCAATAGATATATTTTTAAATCCAGAATAACAGAAAATAATCAAATTCTAAAGATCTCAATTAAAAAAAAATTTAATATACTGGAGAAAAATATAACACATTGTATATTTGTTACAACTGGAATGTAATTGTAGTATTGAATACATTTTATTACTTTCCAGAAGGATAAATTCAGGGATGTGTGTAACAGGGGAGGCCTGTTTATTACTAAAAGTAAAATTCTAGAACAAAGACTATCACTACCACTCAATTTGGATGTCCAGTCTGAGATGGTCCACGAGACTGTGTTGGCCCCAGATTTGCACAAGAGCGTGCACTGAGGCTGGCTGGGAGAGCAGGGGCCCTGAAAGGCCCTCAAGGTGTGATGATGGGGGCGTTGGTGCAAGAAGCAGTGGCTCACAAAGCTGGGAATGCAGACTTCTCAGCTGATGCCAGCATGTGGGGATGTATTAGCTGAGACCCAGAGAGGATGATGCATATCTCAGGGTCGCCACTATGTTCACATGCCAACCACTAACGAGACCACGATGCCACCTAATCACCTTAGAACTTAGACGCCATGCCCAGGCGGAGGAGGAGGAGGGAAAAGCAGGAGTCACAAACTGAATTAGTTTAAACTCGGAATTACTGAACACTAAGATTAAGTTTCTGCCACCAATGTACAGAGTGGGAATAAGGGTAGAGATCAAAATCATTGGGGAAAAAAAACCCTACACTTTAAACTAGGATGTTAAGAATTGGAAGAGCTTAGGCTAAATTCCGCAGGAGCCAAATAGAGGCTGAGATATGAGACGCAGTGTTTAGATGCTTTGTTTACTATTCATTCAATTAATCAAGTGTGCAGTAAATTCTGTTTGGTCCTGATCCAAAAAACAATGACCCCTGAGGTAAAAATTTAGTTAAGTACTGTTTGCATCTAAAACAAAGAAGAGGAGACTATTTGAGCTCAGAATTAACTGAGATGTTTAAACCAAAATGTACCCTGAAATCAAGAAGCAATTAACTCCAAACCCTTTCAGTCTGTCCATGTGAAGTTGAAAACTACTCAGAGGTACAAATACAAAAGAGAAGAAAAGAGGACAGAAGACATAGCCATGGTAGTAATTTTATATACAGTCGGATCCTCATATTCATAGATTCTACATTTGCAAATTTATTTTATCCCCAAATCAATACTTGCTGTGCTTTTGCAGTCATTTGGAGACATGCACAAAGTAAGAGTGGCAAAAAATTTGAGTCACCCAATGTGCACATTCGCCGCTGCAAACAAGGCAACAATCTGCTTTCTTATTTCAGCTCCCATGCTGAAAATAAGTATCCTTTTCACAGTCAATTAGTGCTGGGTTTTGCTTTTTTTGTACTTCTTGTTGGTAATTTTGTTGTTTAAAAATGGACCTCAAGCACAGTACAGAAGTGCGGTCTAGTGTTCTAAGTGTAAAGAAGGCTATGATGTGCCTCACTGAGAAAATGCACGCTAGATAAGCTCTGTTTGAGTGTGAATTATAGTATCATTGGCCATGAGTTCAGTTGTTAATGCATCAACAATATCTATTAAACAAGGTGTCTTTCAACAGAAACATACATAAAACAAGGATACGTACTGATCACCTGACGAAAGTGTTATGACTAGAGGTGGAGCAATGGTCAGTATTTGCTAATTCAGTGTTCATGGTGACGTCACAGAATGTAACTCCTGCGAATAACGAGACTTGACTGCACCTGTACTTAATTTCCCATTTTAATGTCATGATAGAGTGGCTCGCAGACTATGAATCACCCCCAATATTTTGCAAATTGGAAAACCAATTCTAATAATACAAACATGTAAAAACAAAATTTCATTAATAGAGCACTATTTAGATTTGATATGAAGTTTGAGATTTAACCTTTGTTACTGCCAACAAATGTGAAAACAGTAACATATTTTGATTTACTTCTATCTTTTATACTTTTTTTCTAATAATTTGAAAATAATCTTATTGCCAATGTTTTATGACAAATATGAAGCTTAATTTACTGCTGTACACCTAAAATTTTTATCAGGTTGTTTTAAGAACTTAAAGTGCTTATGAGAGGAATAGTAAATTAACCTGATTTATGCAACTGTGTTGTTTTTCAATATGTTCATTCTTCTTGACCTTTTTCTATGTGGTTCATTTCCTATTTAATATTTTATTAAAACATTTATTTTGAGCTACATTGTAGAGTCACAGCACAAATGCCAGTTTTATTGACTGATTGATTGACTTTGAGAGAGAGGGTGAGAGAGTTTGTGCTCATGAACAGGGGAGGGGGGAGGGGCAGAAGGAGAGGGAGAGAACGAATCTTAAACAGGTTCCACGCCCAGTGCAGAGACTGACATGGGGCTCAATCTCACAACCCTGAGATCATGACCTGAGCCAAAATCAAGAGTCAGATGCTTGGGGTGCCTGGATGGCTCAGTTGTTAAGTGTCTGCCTTCGGCTCAGGTCATGATCCCATAGTCCTGGGACTGAGCCCCGCACTGGGCTCCCTGCTCAACTGGAAGCCTACTTCTCCCTCCCCCACTCCCCTTGCTTGTGTTCCCTCTCTCACTGTCTCTCTCTCTGTCAAATAAATAAAAAAAATCTTAAAAAAAAGAGTCGATGCTTAACTGACTAAGCCACCCAGGCAACCCCTTATTTATTTATTTTATTTTTTATAATTGCCAGTTTTGATAAAACTCCCCTTCATGGTAACCTATCAGAATATTTAGAGGGTTTAAAGTAAGAAAAACAGGGGCACCTGGGTGGCTCAGTCGGTTAAGCAGCTGCCTTCAGCTCAGGTCATGATCTCAGGGTCCTGAGATCGAGCCCTGCATCAGGCTCCCTGCTCAGCAGAGAGTCTGCTTCTCCCTTTCCCTCTGCCTACCGCTCTGCCTACTTGTGCTCTCTCTCTCTGTCAAATAAATAAATAAATACCTTTAAAAAAAACAAAATAAAATAAGAAAAACAAAGAAAAGTATCACTGATAAATCTTCTAACATTAATGATTTTAAACACCAAACTAAAAGATATCAGCACCCATACGTAAGCATTCATAAAATCTGATTTTAAGTAAGTAGATATTTTAAGTTGGAAAATTTTAAATTGGTTTAGAGTAAACTATATTCACGCAAAATAGCACAGCTTTCCAGACTATCAAAAAGTTTAAATGAACAAACAAAAAATGAAAACTAAGTTCCAAAGAAAAGATTTAGTAACTACTGACTTAACTAGAAAGTAGAAACAATCAGGCACTATAAATACAATTACTCTCCAAGAATCCAAGTAATATATATATATATATTTTTTAAAGATTTTATTTATTTGACAGAGAGAGACACAGCGAGAGAAGGAACACAAGCAGGGGGAGTGGGAGAGGGAGAAGCAGGCTTCCCCGCGGTGCAGGGAGCCCGATGTGGGGCTCGATCCCAGGACCCTAGGATCATGACCTGAGCCGAAGGCAGACGCTTAACGACTGAGCCACCCAGGCGCCCCCAAGTAATATATTCTTTACTGAATATACACTTAAACTCTTACAGTATATTCCTAAGGCACAATAACACAAATTGTATGAAGTTTTGTATTTTTTCAAATCTGTAAGTACACAGCTAGTGTTGAGCCAAAAAGCTTGTAACTGCTGTTTAAATTTAGAAAGTACTTCTGTTCAATGATGCAGACGTCCCATATTTGGAACTATTATAATACCGTGACTCCACCAAAGGACGTAACCATCAGTTTCACTTTCCAGAAATCCTGTTTAGTTTCCCCCATCCTGTTTTTCCTCTATAATGACTTTAAATAGCATGGTTCTTTTTACTAAAGCTTTATAACTCTAGTAAGTACTAAAACTGGGGGAAATTCCACATTTACTTTTAAATTTGGGTCAAGGTGAACAGAAAGTGGTAAGTTTTTGGTTATAATTTCTAAAATGTTTAAGGAAAAAATAATTTGCGGGCGCCTGGGTGGCTCAGATGGTTAAGCGTCTGCCTTCGGCTCAGGTCATGATCCCAGGGTCCTGGGATAGAGGCCCACATCGGGCTCTCTGCTCCGCGGGAAGCCTGCTTCTCCCTCTGCCTCTCTCTCTCTGTCTCTCATGAATAAATAAATAAAATCTTAAAAAAAAAAAAAAGAAAAGAAAAAAATAATTTGCAACTTACAGAAAACTTCAGCAATATCAACTAAGGGTCTTCAATTTTAAAAAAATAAACATTTCCAAAGAATATATTTTGATTTCTTTAGTTGCTGCTCACTGCTGTGACAGACAGACAATTGAGTAGAGAGGACAAACTCAATGCATTCCGTATAGTGTTTTCTAAGTACCTGGTCCTTAGAAACCTTGGGTTTCTTTTTAAGTCAAATATTAATACTAATACACCACAGTTATTTCTCTACCTTTCTTAGAATGCAAAATTATTTTACACAATAAATAATTTGCCTCCACTAAAATGTTTAGCAAGAATAGAATGTTTTAGGCTTATCAACAAATTGACCCCTTTATTTAATTCAAAATAATAAGAGTAAGCTTTAATACTGTTTTTAATTCTTCACTTACTATTACAAAATACTATCTTTAAAGGGAGACATATTTCAGAAAAAAAGTTATAGTTCTTAGCCTTCTCCAAGTTCATCCTGTCAGTGCACCAAGGAACGGCTAATATAATTCCCGTTACACTAACCTCTATTTAGGCATTAAGATAGTTCTGAAAGTGAGGAATATAGCATTTTGTGATGAGCGGATTAAAAGGTTTCAAGGCATCTTTACTAAACCTGCATGCTGCTCTTCACTTGTTTGAGTATTCTTACTCTTCATGATACTCTTGCCAGACTACCATCTCATGGATCTCTTACCTCCCTCACTTACATCTCTCCCTTTACTTATCCATTAACTGTTGTTTCCCAGTGTTCTGTTCTCAGACTTTTCCTGTCATCAACCAGTGTAAATCTCACTCCTATAGCTGTATTGATATGTGTTATTATAGATAATATATACAGCACACATATACACATACCTATATACACACACACTTTCATACTGAGGACTCCCAAATCTCTCTCCCAAGTACCACCTGAATATTTCTAAAGCACAATTTTAAATCTGCTCCTCTTCTAGTATTTCCCATCACACTTGCTGCTGCCTGAGTGAAGTTTCTAAAACAGAAATTTAATCAGGTAACATTTTCTGTTTAAAATCCTTCAATGTCTCCCTCATTGTTTTCCAGATTATGTCCAGACTCTCCCGGGTGAGGCAGTCAAGCCCCTGCACAATCTGACTCCCCTTTTCTTTTCTAGTTTCATGCTTACGCACCCCAATCTCCTTCCTCCATCCAACCTATTACCAATCAAGCTCCTTGAGGATTCCTCAGTCAGTCATGCTCCTTCTTTCCTGCATGTTTATTTTCATACGCTCTTCATTCTGTCTGGAATGTTTTCCTCATTCTTCCTAATGTCTGTCAAACTCAGCTCATGAGTCACTTCCTCTGTGAAGTCTCTCCTAACCTACCCAGGGCTGCTTCCCCCTGCACTCCCCAACAGAGACCTACACTGAACCAATCTCATTTGTAATTATGAATCTCATCTACAAAATTATAATCCATTCCATCTTTTCCATGATTTAATCCTGTATTTAACACATAGCAGGTGCTTACGGCAACTTTAATTCTTTTTTTTAATTAATTAATTAATTAATTAATTTATTTATTTATTAAGATTTTATTTATTTGTGAGAGAGAGAGAATGAGAGACAGAGAGCATGAGAGGGAGGAGGGTCAGAGGGAGAAGCAGACTCCCTGCCGAGCAGGGAGCCCGATGCGGGACTCGATCCTGGGACTCCAGGATCACGACCTGAGCCGAAGGCAGCCGCTTAACCGACTGAGCCACCCAGGCGCCCCCGGCAACTTTAATTCTTCATGAAAATAGTTTAAAGATTAAAATTGACCAATGGCAAAGAATCTTGCTCATTATTATAGATGACTAAGTTGTTAAACACTGAGATTTTTTTTTGACAGATTTTTAAGAAACTATAGACACTAGTTTCCAATCTAACATAAACCTTTTCATACAAAATAGAAAATGTCAAGCCACTGAAGTAACATTCTCTGGGCTCAGATTAAATTTAGCTCGTGCAGGAACACACAGATTAGTATTATCTATGCAAATGAAAAATATAAATCTTATTATCAAAAAGGAGCAATTGCTGAGAAACAGAACAAATTCAGTTAAAAAAATATTTGTCATGCTAGCCAGGTAGCCTATGAGAACGTCTTGTCAGCATAAGTGATTACATGTTCAAGAAGAAACCACCTACTACAAAACATTTCCATTAATGCTTTACTTTCCTAAGTTCTTTTAAGAAATGACCAACTCCTCAGCGACTCTACTTGCGTTCAGGTCATTCTGTTAGTAGCACCAAAAGCAGATCTCAATGAAGCAGAGCAGCATTTGACAGGATCATTCAGGAGGGAGAAGTCCTGAAACACTTACCAGTTTGATAAACTGTACAGAGCAATGACAGCATCAAAAGGGAGGAAAAGCAAACTAGAAGTATAAGGTGACAAGTGAAAGGGGAGGAGAGCTGATAAAAAAAATAATCATTAGAAACGAAATTTTAAAAGAACAGAAAGATGCTAAAAAGCAAAAAAAAAAAAAAAAAAAAAATCATCAGAGGTAAAGACACACGACTATGCCAGGGTAAGAGTTTACCTCTTTATTTAAAAGTCTGGATAGAATAAGTAATATTTATACCTTAAAAGTGTATGGAAAGATAAAAGATAAAATGTTGTTAATAATCAATTTATAGAACTATATTTCAGAATATACAAAATTAAATAAACTTGTTACCTTGATTTCTCTTTGTTCAACAGATTTTTCCCATATTTGTTGATCATATGCTCCAATCTATGAAAATAAATAAAATACAACACTGCGTTAAGTGATCGCTGTTGGTACCCGTCCAATAGGTGTAACTCTGCTTGCACTATAAGCAACTCAGCGTTCGTTCAGCACAGAGTAGATTCAGCTTTGTCTCAGACTTCTGGGATCGATATTGTACTGCAGTAGTTCTCAAAGGTACAGTTTCAGGACCAGCAGTTTTAGCATCACCTGGGAACATGCTGAAAATGCAAACTCTCTGGCCTCACCCCAGAGCTGCTGAATCAGTAATATGGCTGTGGCACCCAACTATCTGTGTTTTAAAAATTCCTCTAGATGATTCTGATATACTACTAAAGTTTGAGAACCACTGCCCTAGGGAATCCTTTATTTTAAATAAAGACAGCTCTGGTACCTCCAAGAAAAAACCACCAATAATAAATGTTTTATGGAGTTATTTTTAAAGAAAAAAATACAAATGTTCTACAGAATTAAAAATTCATAAACATATAGATCAGAGTTACCACTTGGGTTACAGTTTAAACTGGAAAATAGTCTTGAAAGCGACTGAAGACACAGGGTAAACATCAAGAAGTAGAATTCCTTTTAGCTTCTATGCCCATCGCTCTCAGATGCTGGGAAGTTCTCTGAACTATACCTTCACCTGGGCAGGATGAACAAACCATTTTTACTCTCTGTCTCTAAGTTCTTTGCTGTTAACACCTATTGTCCCAGCACCTTAATCCCCAATGTCCAATGGGACACTGAAATGGGTCATTAGCTTATAGTTTTAACTGAGGATTTTCACTTTTGGCGTTAATGGAAAATTAGAATCCTGAGAAATTAAAATCACTTCAGTTAATTACAATTACAAGATGAGACAGAGACCAGAGACAGGCAGATATATTATGAGGATATTCAGCAAAGAGTATTTTCTGACTTATAACATCATTCTACCCAGAAGTCTTTTTTATCTACAACATTCTTTAAAATCTTGTTTCAAGAAATGAGAAATTGAGAATCCAAGCTGGTTTAAAGACAGACATGAAGGGGGTAGAATAAAATGATTACATGACTCCATAAGGACCTTCATTTCTATTATTCTCTCTTACACATCATCTTATTCGTACTAACTTCTCTGGCCCGTTAAATCCTTTTCTCTTTTTCATCAATTTCCTGTGACTCCTTTCTTATTTTTAAAATCACTTTGTCATATAATATACACTGCAAATTAGAATCTTAGAACATCTAGACCAAGCCACATGGACTGAACAACTCACTTAGATGTAACCAAAATTGCCATGAGTCTCTCTCTAAAGCAGGACAGATTAGCAATAACCAATTGGTTGGACTTAATGGCCGAGCTGACCTGCAGTGACTAGTTGCCCTTTACCCTCCTAAATTTTAAATTCAATCAATCATCCTCCTTAAAATCAAAAAAGTTAAGCATGGGGACACAGATTCCACAAGAGCAATTCTGCTTTAACTTGATAATTCAGAATGACTGGGTTTAATTCAATTAACATTTATTTTTTATTTTTTTATTTTTTTTAAGATTTTATTTATTCATTTGAGACACAGAGATACAGAGAGAGAGCGAGAGCATGAGCAGGGGGAGAGGCAGAAGAAGGAGAAGCAGGCTCCCCACTGAGCCAGGAGCCGGATACGGGGCTTGATCCCAAGACCCTGGGATCATGACCTGAGCCTAAGGCAGATGCCTAACCATCTAAGCCACCCAGGTGCCCCAACATTTATTTTTTTAAATGTGCAACTATTTCAATGGCACTGCATACTTTTTAGTGAAACAATAACCCAAACTAATAAAGAATAGGTACCTATATGTTTTAATGATTATTTTGACAGTATTTTGTTTTGATGTATAAAAGAATGCACTAAATTCTCTTTAAAAAGAACTCTATTTTTATTTCAAGATGACAAGAACATGGACATGGAAATACATGTCTCACAATCTTAAAATCAGGGAAAATAAAATAATGCATATGCAAAAAAACAAATCAGAAATGCACTGTCAATCCTTGGCCTACCCAGGTTTGATGCAATCCCAGCAAGGTACTCAATGGCTCCAGGCTTAAAAAGGTTCAGAAAGTCTAATAAATCTTGCAGGGAAGCGGTGGCTAAAAGTGGAAAAGCTTTTTGAAGGCCAAGGTACTTGTAAATAGCAGAATGTAACCCTAAAAAAAGGACAGTGGTGGTGAAGGATAGTCCTATAAAAAGGATGAAGGTGGCTTATTTTATTGGAGAGTCCATTTTTTTTTTCAAAGACTTGATGATGGGTTATCTTAACCTTTAAAAAAAAATAGATAAATGTCACTTTCCATTACAAGCAATTAAATGTCTCTCCAGTGGAGACATCAGTTTTCTTTTGCAGCAGACATTTTTGTTTTAAAAATACTACCAGATACACCCTTCAGTTACATAAACAAATAGACCACTTTCTTGAAAAACACTGTGAGGGTGCCATGAACCTAAATGCGGGTTCTTTACATGGTCACAGCTCTGCTTGCTAATGCATATACCCTTAACAAATTAGTCTTAAATATAAACTCAGACTGAATTGTGTCTGTATCTTGGGATGTGTGTGTGATACATCAGAGGCCTGTGAAATCAGGGTGGTGGCAGGATGCCAGAAGGGACAGGGAAGGAATTCTAAAGATCCCTTCTGATCTAAAGCCTCATTTGATTCCATGATGAAATCTGTCAAGATAGACCGGAACACCTGCAGCTGAGGTCAAGCTATTCCCCTGAAAGAAACATAATCTTTGGGACGCCTGGGTGGCTCAATCAGTTAAGCGGCTGCCTTCGGCTCAGGTCATGATCTCAGGGTCCTGGGATCAAGTCCCACATTGGGCTCCCTGCTCAGTGGGGAATCTGCTTCTCACTCTCTCTCTGCCGCTCTCCCTTCTTATGCTGTCTGTCTCTCTCTCTGACAAATAAATAAATAAAATATTAAAAAAAAAAAAAAAGAAACAATCTTCTGGTCAATCATCGTAGAGCAAGAAAAGAAGTGAAACAAACTGAAAGAGAAGAACCATCTGCTCAAGACTTAGGGTCAGGGATGAAGAATAACTTGTAGAGCTGTGCTAACAAAATTAAAAGCAAATAACAAATTTTCTAAAGATTCTATTTCTATTCTACCTCTGACATATAGACACTTGGCAGACTTGACTAAATCACCTAAACTTGAAACTCTTCTTTTTTTTTTATTTCTTCTACAGAAAATTAAATCAAAAGCTGAGTCCAATTATAGTTCTCTGCAAAAAATCAGGTCAAAAAATCACCTTATTTTTTAAATTCCATACAAAAGATTAAAGGAATCTCAGTAGTAACATTTGTCTAACAGAACAGAAATTTTAATCAGATAATATGTTCTTCAAGTGAGAAAAGAATATTATGTAATATTTTGGCTACTTCTATATTTCAGCTATCCTAACATATTCTCCCCTGCCCCCCACAAAGCCTCCACTATTCGAGTGTCTAGAAGAGTGCCCAACATTCTACAGAAACAAAAGGATGTATACACACAAATAATGCTTTGTTGGTAGACAGACTTACAAATACCGAGCTAATTAGTGTATGAGTCGTTCTGTGGCCTTCCAACCATATTCTTCATAACTGACAAGCTGTTTCAAGGAGGGAAAAACACTGCTTCTCTCACGAGAGAAGACTCTTAAATCCTGATTTACATTTGATGTGCAGGCAACAGTTCTGTACATGTTCAGAAAGTTCATTCTCTGGTGCTTGGCTATGGTAAGCAATTTTATTAACACTTTGGTTATTATTCGCACAGATGCCATGAACACCTTAAGCTTCCAGTGTCCTCTTACCCAACCAGAGCTGACCTCTTTTTTTTTTTTTTTTTAACTTGGTCCCTTTGCTCTCTACAAATTCATCCTGCATCTTCAACAGCAGGTCTGACAACCCTATATTGATCTCTTATAATACTTCCCATAATGACAGTAAGGACAATTCTAAATTTCCTTCCCACAGGCTTTAATTCCTAATTATTGTGAGCATTACCCTTCCCGGCAGAACATCTAGCCAACTACTTCAACTACTAAGATTGAAGCCATAAGATGCAAATATCTTTGTTTGCTATCTTCTCCATCTCTAGTATCCATTTTCTCGATTGTTTCTAGTATTTACATTCCTCCTATTTTTATAAATGAACTTTGCACCTTTACAGAGGTAAAGACTGATTAAAAGCAAACCAAAAATAATAATAATAACTGAGGGAACAGCATCCTGAAAGTGGTAAAAAAAATTTTTTTAAGGAAAAAATGAGAAGAAATTAAGACACTATAGTAATATCAAGTGAATTAAAATTGAATTAAATGAATACTATAGATATTTTCTGACCTCCTGAAGACTATCATAAAAGGAAAATGTATATGGTATAAATCTGAAATTAATGTAGCTAATGTTACATTAAGTATATATGTAAATATGAAGTAGATATTTAGAAAAAAACATGAAAGCCATTAATAGAAATTATCTAAAAGAAGTATATAAGAGAACAACACTTTTACTTTCTTCTTTGTATTCACTGTTACTGTACCATTTTTTTTTCTAATAACAGATATGACTACTTTTATAAAGCAGGATTCTAATGCAAGTCTGGTAGACTCCAAATTAATTTGAACTAATTATCTAGGAAATTAATGTTACTGTCACTAAATAGTATCTTTACAGGGAATCCTCTACCTCTACCTGTCATCAGTCTAATTTTTTACGTTTCTGTACACTGAGACAAACAAAATGGCGCAGGGGAAAAGGAGGGAAAGTCAGGGATAGAGAGGGATGAGGGAGGAGAGGATTGGTAGGTGGAGAAAAAGACTGTCTTTGTCTAGGTGTCTGCCAGAATCAGTCTTCTAAGAAAAAAAAATTTGTAATGAATATGATGGTATCAAGAGTACAAACGTTAAAACCTAGACAATTAGATGGTGAAATGAGAAACACGTATCACTCAGGAATTCTAGAAAAGAAACGTTTGAAAAACAATTTGAAAAGCTACTCTTAGGTGATCCGATTACCTCCTAGGTCATCACATTCAGAACAGCAGTGGCTCAGATATCAAGAGGCTAAAGAGAAGGTATCTTGCTTCAAAAAGGTAGTTACCAATAGTTTAATTAGATTAAGTGCTTAGATAAAAGATTTAGAGTTCACAAATAAATATAAGCTGGGCAAATAGAGGCCCAGATTTGCACACATATTTTAGGCACCTCATTTCCTTAGCGAATGAACAGATAGACCACAATACTATATATCGAAGTCCTAATTCTTCCTATCATTTTCTATCATGCTCAGTTTCATTTCTTGGAATCTCATTTCAGAAACTCTGAAAAGCAAGCTATTAATTCTCATAAACATCAAATTTAATTCAAAAAGTTAACACAGAGTCCAATCCCTTCCTAGCTTGGTACACTCAGTAAACAACAGAGGCCAATCGTGACCAGGACAAATGTAGTCCACCTTTGGTAGCAAGAGTGTGTGTTAAAAGCATGACAAGGATACAGGCTCAAGAATCTCTTGAGACCATTTCATCCTAAAAAACAAACAAACAACAACAGCAAATAAGAAGAAAGAGATGCCTGTGACCTTGCTGATTCTTTCCATCTCTAAAGTGACAGTAAATATATTCTATTTTTTTCTGTGACTATTTTTTGTACATACATCATCAACTACAAGACCCTTATAGGTAAAGTTCATATTGCTTTTACACTTATGACAAGTCCCATATTTTAATAGTGATTTAATAGCTGTACAACCAAAGATAACTTTTAACTTTGAGTCTTTTTTTTTTTATAAAAATAGAAGTTATCAATCAGAAAATACCCTGTTATATTTGGAGTGTTGGTTTTTAAACTTTCGTTCTCTCATTGCCTTAGTTGATCAGCTTCTAATGTTTCCTGACAGGAGTAGAGAAGACTCTGGATTGTGCAAGAGAAGTGGATTTTCATCCTGCCTCCTTCATAACTAGTCTTATGGTCTTGGCAAGTTTCTTGACCTCTGAGCATCTGTAAAATGGGGACAACGAAACATACTTCACAGAACGAGAATGTAAAAAGGTGATGTCTGGTATACAGTTGGTGCTCTTTAAATATTAGTTCTTTCCTTTCTTGGTAAGTCAGTCTCTCTAAGCCTTAATACCTCATTTTTAAATTGATAAAGTTGACCTATACTTAAATTAATTTTATAACAATATTTATATTCACTAATGATGATTTGGATGGCCACAACTGCTTAATGTGTGAGTATAGGGACAGAAAAGACCCATTACTACTATGAAAAAAAGAACCAACAAAAGCAGCTAGAAATGCCTGAGCAAAAGGTACAAAGAAGAAAACAAAAATAAGGTGTGTGGAGATAAATTCATTTTCTTAATTAAAAACCAATGTTATACTTTTTTAAAGAATTGTTCAGTTTAATTGTGTAAGACTGATGAATCACAGACCTGTACCTCTGAAAAAATAATACATTAAATGTTAAAAAAAAAAAAAAAAAGAAGATAGTAGGAAGGGAAAAATGAGGGGGGAGGAAATTGGAGGGGAGGAAGAACCATGAGAGACTATGGACTCTGAGAAACAAACTGAGGGTTTTACAGGGGAGGGGCATGGGGGGATGGGTTATCCCAGCTATTAAGGAGGGCACGTATTACATGGAGCACTGGGTGTTATACGCAAACAATAAATCATGGGACACTACATCAAAAACTAATGATGTAATGTATGGTAACTAATGTAATAAAAGAAAATTTAAAAAAAAAAAAAGAATTGTTCACAGTTTATAAATGAAAACAGGGCTGTCAACACCCAAAACCTAATTTGCCCAGACACCTAAACTATGTAACTTTCATTCTCACAAGTTTGATAAAAAAGAGAAATTGAAGTGTGGAACAATATAATAAAATTAAAGTTACTGAACAAAACAGTGACTCTGAGAATAAAATATCCAGTGAAAGGAAACTTATATCTATAATCCCCCAAATGATGCTGTCACAGCGGACATTCTGAAATCAGACCTAGTACTTCTGTTCATATCACTAAATTATACTAAAGAAACTACTTGGGTCACTCAGAACTATTAGAATTATTGATTAACCTTGAGATAAATCTCTACCTAGCATTAGCAGAAACTAATTCTTTAGACATTTTTTAAACTTTTAATTCCAAAGTATAGCTCTCAAAGTTTATCAAATAGGTTTTCACTGTTCTTTGCTCATAACTGCTGCCTTTCAAACAGACTTCTCTATTGAATGCCTGGCAATATCTCTGAGTCCTTATAACTGCTCCTGAAGAGCCTTGTTTCTAACCTATTATCTTAAAAGCAATTCCCCTTACTTCTCCATTTATATGCTCTCCTATTCTATTCTCTTGTTTCTTCACAATTGTCCTATTTTAATCAACATACTGCCCAATGTTTGTGATTGCCCATCATGTGCGTGCACATGCACCCCCTCCCCCAGACCTATAGAAGTCAGACACTCAGGTGACTTTAACGATGAGGAACAAATGAGGAAATTGAATCATTTAATTTTATGATATGAAGTATGAAAGAGGATGATGTCAAAAAGGTGTGGTCTGAGGACATGGCAAGAGCCAGTAACTCTTTTGAATGTATAACAACTACCAAATTATTTTACCAAATCTTTAATTCTTCTGAATCAGTCTTTTCTTAGAACTCTAAAAAACATGAAAAGCCAAATCACAGAAGCCTTTTAATCCAACCATTAAAATATTCCTCTACAATTCTAGAGTTATTTGGGGGTAGGGGAGAACATGGATAAGTATTAAAAGAAGTCTAAATCATGAAATAAATATGATAATTATAAGCAAAAAGTTTCTTTGTAACCTGTTTGTTTCAACTGTCCTTTATTTCTTCTATTAGTTATTAGCAGAATCATATTATCAAATATGTTAACTACAGAAAAGAAAAGCTGCTTGAGAAAAAAATACAAAACTTTTAAAAAGATTAAAATCCTTTTTTGGGGGGGAGGAGCATGGGGGACAATAAAAAACGTTAAGAAGCAACCATTCAGAGAGAAGCATACAGTGTCAACTAGAGGGTTAGATTAGGGATACCATGAAGAGCAGACACGGCTGAGTTGGTATTAGAAGCAGTGTACTGGGTGATATTTGTATTTTTCCTTTTACCACCAAGATCAGGATCAGGAGGGGAAGAATCAAATACATGCATGCACACCCTGCCACCAAATACCTACAGTATGTCAGGCACGATGCTATGCACCTGGCAAGACCCCTCAGTAAAACTTCCATTTTCCTTTGCCCTTTCCCCTGCCTTGCCTAAACAATTCAATGCTAAAGTCATTAAATAGGGCAGGAACCATGGCGGCCCCAAGCAGAGTGTGAGAGTGTCTGACACATGGGTGGGCTAGGTGTGAGGTATCAGCCCAAGTGGGGTATAAAGGGGGGGCCCATGGGCTATGGGGACTCAAGAGCCTGAGCAGGGTGAGAAAGGTGACCACATTTGGGGGTAACCCAGCACAGACAGGTCGTTGAAATCTATGCATAGTGAGGAGGACATTCAACTGGAGAATATCTTAATATGGGTGTCAGAGCCCAAGAAAGGTGAAGAGGTCTAGAATAAAAAGGCTGAACGAGATGAAAAGGGTATCCAGATACAGAATGGGATAGCAGCTGAGATGGGAGACTGGTTACATATGTGGAGATTGAGGTCTTGATAGTCTGAAAATGTTCACTCCTGTTTATTCAGAAATCTCTACCTATAAAGCTATTAAAGAAATAAGAGAGTAGTTCAATGACATGAATGCTATATATAAACAGGGGAAGGGTTTAAAAAATTATGGCATATTTATACAATAAAATATTATGTTCATTAAAATTATGTTTTAAAAGGATATTCAGTGATGTGAGAAAATACTTTTGCTATGTTACATGAAAACAGGATAACAGAAAAACTAAATACAATAGGATCCTAATTTTGTTTGGGAAAAGTCACAAGGTTAACAGTAGGGCAACTGCGTGATTTTATATTTACCTCCATTTTTCACTTTTCCTATGATAGACATTTATTACTTTTTTTAAAGATTTATTTACTTATTTGAGAGAGAAAAAGAGAGGGAAGAGGGGAGGGGCAACGGGAGAGGGGAGAGGAGAATTCTAAGCAGACTTCCTGCTGAGATCAGAGCCCAATGCAGGGCTCAATCCCACGGACCATGAGATCATGACTGAGCTGAAACCAAGAGTCAGACGCTTAACTGACTGCACTACCCAGGTGCCCCAACATGTATTACTTTTAAATCATGATAAAACATCATTTTAAAAATCAAGAGAAAATGAAAGCTAATAATCACAGTAATATCAAATGTTAGGTATTGGGCTTTCGAATACATTTTCTCATGGAAAAGTACTGTGAGGGGGCAGTCATTAAGAAAGCAATTGCCACTGCACAAAATCAATTTAATTAAGTATCATTATGAAAATAAGGTTTTCCCTATGAGTTATGGAATGGAAATTTCAGCCAAGAAGTTATACCTTAATTAAAAAAAAAGTTATACCTTAATAACAAAACTGTCAAAGTCTATTACATAGAAGGGCAGATAGATACCTACATCCTAGGATATAAGGGGAGGGGGGATGAGTTAAAGAATCAAGATGCTAAAATATATACCAAGTGTCCCAGAAAACAAAAACATTTCAAATGGGACTTTAGTGGCAGAAGGGTAACTTAAACTGCATTAGGTGATAATGGAAGGAATTCAAACGGTTCACACAGGAAAGGGAGGGAATGGAGGGAAGGGAGCCCAGTAAACGGCTACATGGTGGAACTGGGAGAACTCCAAGTTCTGGAAGCCAAGAAGAGAAGGCCATCATTAGCTTTTTAGCCCTTAGAGTAACCATCAGGGACTGGCCATATGAGAAAAAGCAGGAGCCATGGACTGTCTCATCTGACTCCTGTTCTCTACTCCCCTCAGTTCCCAAGACATTAAAAAGATTAACCTTCAGAGCTATTTACTCGATACAGTGTGATTTCAGGGGTCCCTCAATAATCCTCAAATGCCAAGCCCCCATCTTTAATAAGAACATAACCTTTGATTTAAGATTAAAAAGCAAATACCTAATTGATTCAATACCTGTCTCTCAATTATACTTAAGTAGAATCATTAAATCACTAAGCATGAAGAACTGAGGGCCTGCTGTATGGTGAGGGGTGCTGCCAAGGACCAGGTCTGTGTTATTTGATCCTGCGCACACCCCTCCACCACAGGGATCCAAAGCTAGATAGCTGACTCACACTGAGCCAAGCAGTTCTCTCCCCATTCCAAATGTCAGAAGAACAAGAGAAACAGAGATGGATGGCTAACAGAGGAGAATAAAATTAAACAACAAGGCCCAACAGACAAGTTTCTAGAAATTCTACTACTAAGAGGCCCAACACAGGCCTGGTTTGCCTTTCCTTCCCAGGTGTTGGCTATGGCTGTTGGCTCAGCTGACATGTGTAGTGAAAAGTAGAAGCAGAACACAGCGGTGTTTTTTCCTGGCCCAACTTTAATGAGAACATTGCTGTTAATGCAAACCAACACCACTCTGCATAATTTAAGAAGACTGTTTATTTTCCAACTTGCCGGTACATGGCAGTACATTCTTGGTGGATTTATTAATCAAGGTACTGCCCAATTAATAACCTTTCCCAAGAAGTCATCTTGGCAAAGATAATTTAACTTCTCCTTTTCCACTTAACCTAACCTGGCATCATGAATTGTGAAGAACCCTGCTAATGAGGAAAAAAAGATCATTAGTGGCTTTTATTAATCATATAAAATAATTCAAATGTGCCTTACTTCATGAATTAAACAGAGGGTCAAAACATATTATCCAGGGTAAATACCAAAGTTCTAGTTAATAAATTTATAACATTAATCCCCAGGTTTTAAAGTTTTTACGGCCAAACCCTTAAAATTTAACATTACTTAATTAATAATTATTTGAATTTTTCAGTAAATGTTATCTCAACAATTCATTTATTAAATAAAAAATTTAATTTTATTAAAAATAGTTAAAATAAATTATTAAACTATTTAAAATGGCTTTTAAAAAGCTATTTATTACTTAAAATAAACAGCTTAGTTAAAAAAAATTAAGGTTTCACTTCTTTAGCTTCTAAATTGTCAAAACTTAATGAAAGACCAAACACAAACTATTTTCTCTTTTACCACTAACAGTGCTGTTCATATTTTATATATCAAATTTAATGGGAGAAAAAACCCCTAAAAAACATGAACTTCATCTTCCCACCTAGTCTAAGAAAAGGCTTCCACCAACAACAGAGGTCATAATTCGCTTAGCCGAACATGCATTTATGAAAATTAATTTACTCGGTTAAATAACACTGACCAAAACCAGTCAGTATATGTACAAGACTTCCAATAGACTAGGCAAGTACATTCAAGCTAAAACAATAGTGCCATCAACTATAATTGCTGCTTTGTTTACTGAACACTTGCTGTCCCTCACGGGCTGCAGTGCAGGCAGGGAACAAGACACAAAAGGCACATTTAATGCCATCACCCACAACCATTTGAGAGCTCACAGCCAGGGGAGAAGAAATAGGCCAGGTTTGGACATAAGGTTGAAAGTGGAATCACTCACACTCAGTTAAAGAGTGTACATTCTGTAGCCCATTGTAGCTGGGTTTAAATTCTGGCTCTATCATGCATTCTCTGTGGGGCGGTAAGGAAACTATTAGAATTCTCTGAATCTTAGTTTCCTTAGTTATAAAATCAGGATGATGGCAGGAATGCCTATTTCATAGGGTTGCTGTGATGATTACATGCATGTAAAGTACATGGGAAAGTGGGTAGCACACAGTAAGTGCTTAATAAATGTCACCTGTTGTTATTCACCCAGTATAACACTCATGACAGAGGAAGCTCTGGGCCAACTACTTTACTTACACAATGTCATTTAATCCTCATAACACTCCCTGACATAGACAGTGTTATTCCAACTTTAAAGAGAACTGAACAGATCTAGAGAAGTTCTGTAACTTGCCCAAAGTCACAAGACAGCAAATGACAGAACCAGATTCAAACAAAAGATGTCTGGCCCCAAGGACCTTGATTTTTTGTTTACCTGATTGCTGTCTAAGTTATTAAGACTCACAGAGTATCTGTGTGAGGTACAAACACAAACTGTATCAACATGAAAGGGAATGTTTATTTTAAGCTCTCAGACGCTATGCTAGAACTTTCTCACAAACTATTCATAAATCAACATTTTCACTCCTATTTTTTTTTTATTTTTTGTATTAACATTTATTTTTTTCTCATCTACATCCTTCTCTATCTCTAGAATGTGAACTCCTGGAGGTGTGCAAATCATCTGTCTAGTTTTGTATTCCTAGCACTTAAGATCAACACATGGTAGGTTTTCAAAAAATGATTGCTGAGGGAATTAACATGATTATTATTACAATTTAAAGACAAAGAAATGGAGTCTGAGAGAGACTGAAACAACTTGCCCATGGTCAAACAGCTTTTAAGATACAGAATCTCTCCCATCTCCAGGCACAGATGCCCATAAAGGCTGGCTTTCCATTACACAGTGTTACCTTTCTAAGATAAATCTTAATTGTCTTTTCTCAAAATAATAGCAATCTGTAGCAACTGCTATGTCTTAGTAGCAGAAACCATTTCAAATTATTTGTTTAGAAAAGAATTAAGTAAACATACCACCTATTTCAGATATATCCATTCCTTCACTTGCCAAGATTTGTTTTTAATTAATCACATGCCCAAGAATAGCTATCATTTTTTCTTTGTATTCAGGATTATAATTAAAAGTCCAATTTTATTACTTCCTGTGCATTGAAGAGGTTAAGGGGCATCCCAGAAGAGTGGGGAAAGTCCCCACTCAAGGCACTTCAGGTAGACTGAGGGGGAAAAAAAAAAAAAGTAAACATCTCCTTAAAATTAATGTGTATATTTATAATGTCCTCCCAACTGTACTGTTTAACTATAACAGGGACTGGGCATGATTTAACCCAAAAATGCAACTTGTTTTAAAGTTCTGCCCAACCTGTAAATTCCTTAAACAGGGTTTCATCAGTCTAATAAAACCAAGAGGAAAATTCCAATAATGTTTTAAAGCATCAAACTGTAGATTAAATATTTACTTTACTACACCTTTTATTGCCCAACCTAAGAAGATGAAAAAAATGGAAATATTTTTTGCCAAGTGACATCTATTATTTGATATTTTTTCTTAGATATACCAGAAAGGGGAAAGAAAATTCCATGACTACTTCATCAATTGGAAAATGAAGTAATATTTAATGATAATAGGTAAGATCAAGACAAAAACAAAACAAACAAAAACCCACAAAACCGCTACAAATCAACTAGTCAATGGCAGAGCTAAAGTAGAAAATGATCAGTAATATGCCAACCAACAAAGATTGATTATTGTTTTTGTGACAAGTATTTATTCTCTTTTCCTTTTGATTTTACCTGAAGAGACCTAAATTTTAAATCACAATTCAAAGACATTATTTCACAGGATGAAATGGGAATCTTCTGGGAAACCAATATTTCACATGGTAAAGACAATCACGCCACTTTAAGTCTCTTCCAGGATTTCTAAAGCTACAGGAATTTCAAACTAAAATTATAATACCCAAAATAAACAATCAATGAAAAGAAAGAGCTATGCAAATTAACCTATGAGACTCTATTTCATACCTACTAAAGTGGCTATAACCAAAAGGCAGACAATAACATATTGGCAAGGACATGGAGAAACTGAAATCCTCATACATTGCCTGTGGGAATGTAAAATGAAGCAGCCACTCTGGAAAAACAGTTTGACAGTTATGACCTGGTAAATCTACCCCTACTTACCTACCCAAGAGAAATGAAAATATATGTCCATACAAAAATCTGTATATAAATGCTTATACCTGCATTATTCATAATAGTCAAAAACTAGAAACAATCCAAATGTCCATCAATTGTGAATAAACAAAATGTGGCACAATGGGATTCTACAGTGCAATTAAAAAAAAATGAAGTACTCAAACATGCTACATCTGAGGAGTGCAGAGCCTGATGCAAGGCTAGATCTCACAACCCTGAGATCACAACCTGACCCAAAACCAAGAGTTGGATGCTTACCCCAGCACCCCAGTAAAAATTATTGAATTGAATACTTAAAACAAGTGAATTTTATGGTACTTATTTGTACATTAATAGAGCTGTTTTATTAAAAAGGAGTACCTATATTTCTGTAAAATTTCTTCAAATAAAAATAACATGAGGGAAATACACACACCCCCACACAAAGACATTAGATCCTAGGGGAATTGGAATAAAAACATTTTTCCATCAAGTTTTGACTCGTAGCAGGCTTTTCATCTCTATATCCAGAAGACTGCTTCTGCTTTTTTTTTTTTTTGGTGCATATGCTAGATTATTATTAATTAATTTTAATACTGGCTTAACATTAACTTGCATATTAGTAAGATCTACTTCCCAAGGGATTTGAGATATTTAAACATTATGCAGTATAAATTACTGCAACTGAGAAAATCAATAACAAAGAAATTGTCAGGGTGTTTGGCTGGCTCAGTTGGAGGAGTCTGCGATCTTGATCTCAGGGTTGTGAGTTCAAGCCCCACATTAAGTATAGAGATTACTAAAAATAAATAAACTTTAAAATGGCTGCATTTGCAAACAGTTCTATTTTTTTAAAGATTTTATTTATTCATTTGAGAGAGAGGAAGAGGATGGAAGGAGAGTGAGAGGGAGAAGGAGACTCCCCCTGATAAGCAGGGAGCCAGATGCAGGACTCGATCCCAGAACCCTGAGATCATGACCTGAGCCGAGGGCAGAGGCTTAACCGACTGAGCCATCCAGGCACCCCTCTATTTTTTTTAAGTAGGCTCCATGCCCAGCATGAAGTCCAACATGGGGCTTGAACTCACAACCCTGATATCAAGACCTGAGCTGAAATCAAGAGTTGGATGCTTAACCAACTGGGCCACCCAGGCGCCCCTCAATGGTTTGCATTTCTGTGCAGTTACTTTTGCTTGAGATTACATAAATGAGGATTTTCCTCATAGGAATTTCTAATATATATCACCCAAGTGAATTAAAAAAGGAGTCTTGTGCTAATTTGTATCATACAAAGACATCAACCAAGGATACTGTACATATCAGACTTAATATTTAACTCCATTTTGATTTGATTTTAAAAATCTAACAATATCAAACTATAGTCTGTTGACACCACAGGATTTGCTTTCAGGAAAAAATCCTTCTATACTTAGAAAGGAAAGCAATTTTTTAAAAGATGGAACCTAGTCCTACTACGTGACCAACTTAAAACATTACCCTCTTTACAAAAAGAAATTAAATCAGAAAATCTATATTCACTCTAAAATAATTTGTTTTATTGTTTCTTTTTAAAAGCAGGAGAACTAATTAGTAGTAAGGGCACCGAATTAAATTCCTAGATTTAAATTCCGGCCTCACCACTTACTAACTCAATGACTTCAGTCAAATTACTTTGACTTCTCTGGGTTTTCTCATTTATTATAGTAGAGAGAGATTTCTGAAGAAATATCCCCATTCTTAGAAATCTCTCCCCTAACTTTTCCCCTCAAGAAATCCTAAAACAACATCATGTTTATCAGGAGTTTTGTTTGATAAATAATATGTATAAAAATTATGGGTAACTTGAAAATAAAAGTAAAAAAGTGTTGTTATTGGGAAATATTCATTGAAAACAAGTAACTTTTACACCACCCAAGATGGCAATAAGAGCTTATCTATCTCTAAAATAAACATGGACTGGGCGCCTGGGTGGCTCAGATGGTTAAGCGTCTGCTTTCGGCTCAGGTCATGATCCCGGGGTCCTGGGATCGAGTCCCGCATAGGGCTCCCTGCTCGGCGGGGAGCCTGCTTCTCTCTGCCTCTGCGTCTCTCTCTCTCCCCCTGTGTTTCATGAATAAATAAATAAAATATTTTTAAAAAATTAAAAAATAAGTAAATAAATAAATAAAAATAAAATAAAATAACCATGGACTGACTGGGACCCAGCCTGGATGGAAGGCCCCAACCCCAATCTTGATGAAAGATATTAGGGTCTCTGGTTTCCAGTCCTGAGAGAGTGCGCGCATGCACATGGGGCAGGGAGGAGGGGCAGAGGGAGAGAGAGAGAATCGCTCAAGCAGACTCCTGACTGAGCACGGAGTGCAATGCGGGGCTCCATCCAGGGACCCTGAGATCATGACCTGAGCCAGGGAGGAGGGGCAGAGGGAGAACTTTTGGCAATTAATATTGGTAATAACAACAATAATAAAGAGTTAGCATTTATTATTTATGAAACACCAGATACATGTTCCATGTACTAACTCATTTAATCCTCACAACTCTATGAAGTAGATATTACAGTATCCCTATTGCACAGTTACAAAAACTTAAATTATACAAAGTTAAACATAAGTAGCACAACACAGGAATTCAAATCCAGGTGACTGGCTCCACAACTGAGCCAGTAATTACCTACCAGTATTTTCATTCTTACCCTTACACAAAACCCACTTATGTTCTCTTGCCTTGACTCTGATCACTAAGGTGCCTGTGAAGAGTGGCATTTAACCCCTAACTACTGTCAGATACTTCTGTCTCTCTTGTTTCTCCGATTGCCTTGCCAAGAGGGAAGCTATCAGACCCTGTTAAAAAAGCGAAACATAAAACTTCACAAAGTCCAATTTATTCAGCCTAAAAATATGTAAAATAGTTAATATTAATCATAGGGTAACTATGAGGATACAATGTGCTAATAGACACTGAGCAAACAACAGTAACAGACACATAAGAGCTCAATAAAAGTTAGCTATTATGTCATCTGGATGAATTACCCAATGCTTGCTTTTCCCTCATACTGAAGCATGAGACAAGGAAGGAACACATATGCTTTATTTACATTCTTTCAATATTTATCATAGGATGTACTCTGGTTTATTATTCTCAAACATAACTCTGACTAAACCATGTGTACATAATACCAATCAAGATGACAGTACTTTCCTTGTTTACATATTTCTAACAGTGTACTATAAATAGCATAAAAATGTGTATCATATTTTTAAGTCAATTTCAATGCCAAGAGTATTAATATATATTGTTTATTTAAGTACATTTGTATTTTAGAAAATACCTAATATTACTGCTATTCATTCAATCATCTGAAATAAAAAATGAGACCATGAAACAGATCTAAATTATTCAAAATCAAATACATTAATTTGTTTGGCTTCCTTCCATTTATCTATATAGGATAACATTAAAATGGAGAAAAAAATTAAGATAAATTGCTTCTGGGTGCTTAGTCCAGATGGCTCAGAATAAGAATCTAAGGGAATTGGACCATCATCATCGTTGGTCAAGAAAAGGTATGCTGTGGGGCACCTGGGAGGCTCAGTTGGTTGGGGGGCTGACTCTTGATTTTGGCTCAGGTCATGATCTCAGGGTCCCTGGATGGAGCCACGCATTGCGCTCCGTGCTCAGTCAGGAATCTGCTTGAGCGATTCTCTCCCTCTCCCTCTGCCCCTCCTCCCTGCCCCATGTGCATGTGCACGCTTTCTCAAATAAATAAATAAATAAATAAATAAATAAATAAATAAATAAATAAATCTTAAAAAAAAAACCTCAAGTATATCTACAGAAGTTACACCGTTAATCTTTAGTATAGAGATTTAGGAAAAACTCTGCAGAGGAAGAAATAAAATATTCCCTTATAGTATTTGTTAAATTTATAATGAACTATTTATCTTGGCACTAAGACTGTACAAAGTACCAATTTTTGTCGAGTGTTTTGTAAAGGATTTGCAGTCTTACACCGTATAGACCAGTATTAACTTCTTACACTGATAAGACAACTGAGATTTTAAGAAGTGTCAGAAAGTCCTACACTTAGTATTTGGGGGCAGAAACCCAAGTTCTGACTTACAACTCCATGCCCTTTCCACTCCACCACATTCTCTGATGTAACTTGGCCAGCATTTTCCTAAGTATGTTCCATAAACACTTAGGGGAAAAAAACTAAGTCCAGTAAATTGAGAAATGATATCTTCCCTGTCTGCCTCTTCGGCAGTAAGTAACACTACACATATTTGCATAATAAAATCCTGTAATTAAAAACTTGTTTATCTTTGTCTAGCTCAGTATCTCCCAAACTTCTTGACAACAAAATTCCTCTATTCTACTAACACCCGTTAACATTATGCAGTACACACTTTGGGAAATGTTGTTATAGGCTAAAGCATTATGTTTATTAGCACTTAATGTAATAGATATAGTATAGGGACTATTTCACTACTATTACTACTAAATAAGTTACTTGAATAAGTGTCTAGCTTGGTGCATGCCACCTCCTAGGCACTCAATATAATAATGAAGAACTACATGAACTAAATAGAAGCTTAATATAAGTACTGTCTCCTGACAGCACTGTTATCAAAGCAGCAAACATTTACCAAGTACCAACTATAAGATAAGGCACTAGAATAATGGAGATACAAAAATAATGATTTCTACCCTCACAGATTAGCAGGAGGAAATTAATTATAATGCAAGTCGAGCAGTGATAAATGCCAGAATACACAAAATACCACTGTAACAAAGAGATAGAAGAAAAACTGAATTTATAGAAAAAGAGTTCCCTAAAATTGCTCCTGGATGGAGCAGAATGAGTTCAGTTTATAACTCTACCACCAACTCAGCATGTTCGTATCTGATGGTAAAAAGGATCAAAATCTCTCTGTAGCTTTCCCTGTCTCTATGCAGAAAGGATTGCTCCCATTTCAAATTTGTTTCTTCAAAAGAACACCAATATGACTAGAGACTCAGAAGCCACCTAAATAGGCTCCTGTGGCAAGACAGAACAGTCTGAGCATCAACAAATGCAACGGGCTGAATCACATCAAATATCTTTAGGCCAAGAGTTCACAATGATAATTAAAAACAAACAAATAACAGTGTTGATATTTGAAGGATGATAGGTAACTACCACATTACTTTGTATACTTGTAAAAAGAGAAAGAATCAAGGTAAAAAAAAAAAAAAAAAGAGCACTCCACGACTGCCATGAACAGAGCACATACAACTTTCGTAGAGGAGCACTAACCTGGGACCTAATCCAGTCTCCATGGGATTATGAAAGATTTCCTTGAGGGAGAAGACTAGCTTTGAGTTTTAAGGATCAATTTGAGTTAGATTAAAAAAAAGAGAGAGAGAGAGAAAGAGAAATAAAAAACAGAGGTGGGCATCCCAAGCAGGAAGGTGAAAAACAGCATGGGGAGACTTCAGCAAGTTGTATCTGGTGGAGGACAGTTAGTGAATAAAAAACCTAAAGGCTGGATGAGGCTAGAAAGCTAACTGAAATTAGATTTTTAAAAAATTCCTTAAAGGCCTTGTGAAGAAACTTGGGAGTTTCTACCACACTTGAGAGGAAGTCTTAGAAGAGTGCTATTCAGTAGGTAAAGACAAGGTCAAATTTTATTTACGATAAACCACCCTGGTGGTTGTGAGGAGAAAGTACTGAACTGTAACAAGAAGAAAACAAAGAAGAAAGGGAGATCATAGCAAATCTGAAAAATATTTAGGAGATAAATGTAGTGACAGAACAGTGACTGGAAAAACAAATTTAGATGGAACTTTCTGTGACTTCCCACAGCACTTTAAAAATAATTCTATTGTAGCATTTACCATAAAGTCTAATAGTTATTTGCATTTTGGTTCCCCCATGATGCAGAGTTGTATTAAGATAAGTACTCAGTGCCTGATACATAGTAGGTCTACCACAAATGTTATTTAAGTATAGAGAGATGCAAATTTTACCAGGACATTATGTTTCTGGGGAGAGAAAGAGGGAGAGAGAGAAAGAGAGAGTGTCTTGGTAATAAAAGTCTTTAATCCTAAAAGTCAAACTGTATGGATAAAACTAAATGTACTGGGGCGCCTAGGTGGCTCAGTCGTTGAGCGTCTGCCTTCAGCTCAGGTCATGATCCCGGAGTCCTGGGATCGAGCCCCGCATCGGGCTCCCTGCTCAGCGGGGAGTCTGCTTCTCCTTCTCCCTCTGTCTACCACTCTGCCTACTTGTGCTCTCTCTCTGTCAAATAAATAAATAAAATCTTTAAAAAAAAAAAAAAAAACTAAACTAAATGTACTGAATTTTCCCTATATGAAGTCAATATAATAAGGCTTCACCTAGCAATTTCCTTAGTTTTCTACCAGTAAATAAAAATAAATCATATAAGAAAGTACTACATTATCCATAAGGCAGTAGTAAAAACATATCCTGCTGTCTACCATTTTGAGATTGCAAAAATAAGACCTCATCTTCTCATTTCCTAAAGTTCTAAAAGAATTAAACTTTAATAAGGCCACCTGACTTTCTTTTTATAATACTGTCTTTTACCTGGTTACAGCCACATACCAACCCATTTCTCCATAAACAAGGTAAACCAGAACTCTTTACCTGTATTTCTAATCCCATCATGGGGTGGGGTAGGGAAGACACTAAAGACAGAAAGCAAACTAAAGTAAGATGCACTTTAAATGAACAAGTATGACATATCCATTTGATAAGGATATTAATTTTAGGCAAAAATTTGAATGAATACAACTTAAATGTTTAAGTTGTATACTTTGTTCAGCATTTTATTCTTATGAATCAATCCTTGGTACTGAATTAACAGCTTTCATTTGAATAAACTCTTCGGGCCATATGGCAAAGAGCAATTTAGCTTCTAAGTCACTGTTAAACAGCATTTATAACTGTTATTCTTTGTGGAACTATAAACATACAGCAGGTTAACACCAGTGTTGTAGACACTCTCAGGCTTTTTCAAACCTGGTACATTTGCCTAATTTTAGGCAGTCAGTGGCAACCTACCAACTTATTTCACCACTATGTCTGTTACCACGGTTAAAGACAAACTGACTGCAAGATATTTGGAATATAACTGGCAAACATTATATCCTTGACTAACATTTCTATTTTAAATCTATTCATCAGAAAATGAAAATGGTTAGAAACTAGTTTTCCAGGATGTCATAAAATAATTTTCTTCCCAACTCCCAAGAGATATACAAAGTTTTATCCATTAAAAACTTCAACTCTAGTCAAATAACACCGTTTCTTGGATTTTCTCATACCTGTGTAAACAACTACTTTAATTATTAGGCCCTGTATATGGCAACTGCTGTAGGCAAATAGATGTTTCCTTTTAATGCAATAACTTACTCCGTTTATCCAAAAGAAAAAAAAAAAAGTCATAAGCAAATTAAGAAAACCACAGCATTTCAAAGAAGTTATGTAGTATGTACAAATTCCTACTTCTGACGTATCAAAGTATTTGCAAAACAAAAACAAAAATCTTCTATTACCAAATACTCAGTTTCTAAAGAGGACAAACATAAATAATAACTATTGAGGTGTTTATGTATTCACGGTATCTAAACATGGTAAAAAGATGTTGCAAAAACTTTAAAAATAGATAAAGAATTTTCTACTGAAAGTGTTTTTGTAAAACCAGTACTTTTATACTTAGGAGTACTGAATATAGGTCCCTTTGCAGTCTGTAAACATTACTGGGTAGCAACCCAGAAGGACACTGCTAGGGAACAGTGCAAGGTATTTTTTTTTTCTATTTTTTCCATTTTCTTTACCCATGGGAGTTGAATTGGCTATCTCAATTAAGTATAGGTTCTGCTCATTCAAAAAGTGAAATTCTATAACTCATGGTACAGCTGACAAGATCTCCAGACTAGATTTAAAAAACAAAACAAAACCTTGTTCCCTTATCTCTCAGTGTCCTCATCTGTAAACTCAAAATATTAGAATGGTTACTTTCTAAGGTCTTTTCCCTCTCTACATTTCTGATTCCTTGGTAAGAAGCTAGATTCTAGCACCAAGCAACCTCAGGTATAGCCTCAGGTGAAGAGATATGGAAGGAAGGAAGGAAGGAAAGAAGGAAATGAAGGTTTCTCAACCATTTAAGGACCTGTCTGAAAAATCCGTTCACTGGAGTACTTGAATTTTTACCCAAATTGAAATTCCCTTGAGCTTTCCCTCAGGTTTTGCTTCAGGGCAATGCAATTAATTTACCTACAATTATACTACTTGATTAAACAACAAATGGAGATAAGTCCATAGAAATGAAAATTCACAGCAAAGGAAGAGAGATAAATCACAATGCATTCTACACCAAAGCTGTAATTAATAAAACAACCACTGCTCAGGAAAATATTAGAAGAGGCCATTTCTATTCCATTTGCAGTGAGTGTTAAAGAACTTTTGGAAAGAGCCAAAAATAAAACAAAGTTTGGTCATTTAAGGAAAGATACCCAGAAAATTCACCAAATAGTGCAGTGTGTGTTTGCAAATACTACGTAAAGCTAGGTGCTATTAAACTTAAGAAACTGCACCTGTCCTTCTCTATATTTAATCTATCCACTCTTTTTTAAAGATTTTATTTATTTATTTGAGAGAGAAGAGCACAAGTGGGGGTGGGGCAGAGGGAAATGGAGAGGGACAAGCAGACTCCCTGCTGAGCGCAGAGCCTGACAGGGCTGATCCCAGGACCCCAAGATCTTGACCCTAGCCAAGTCAGATGCTTAACCAACAAAGCCACCTAGGTACGCCTAATCTATCCACTTTTTAATGTATTTTTGTTTTGTTCCTTCCCAAAGCACCTCTCTTTGCCATGAAAGAAAATAATGATCTCAAACACATAATGACATAGGCTGAGAAAAAAACTATTTGTGCTAGAAATTAAAGCAAAGGATAAGGGAAAGAGCAATTAAATTCAAGTACAGAATTCTCAAAAACACAAAAAAAATTGATGTTTTTCTATTTTAATAGACACAAAATGTTCAGTTTAGAAGAACTACTAACCAAAACCTTTAGTTATCCAAATATATTATTAATATCAACACTCCATATTTAATGAAAGAGAACAGAGGGCAGAGGAATTGCTATTCAGCAATATTTACTGAACACAGATTATACACCAACAGTGTACTTGGTATTAATGTTATCTCATTTAATTATCATAGCGATCTTTAAGGATTCTCATCTCAACAATGTAGACAAATTAAGCTCAGTAAAGTTAAGAAACTAACTCAAGCTTAGCAAAATAAAAATGAAATCAGTTAATCTAAAATCGTTCAGGAAAGCCAAATACGTCCTCCAGCACATAATCAGTCTAACGTGTTGTACATATTTAGCCCCAAATACAAAATCCTGAAGCATCAAAGAGATAGAGGATTATTCAAAAGTCTGTAGCAATTACTGGAAAAAAATAGAAAAAAATATGTTCTTGTACATTTGATTCAATAAGAGTTTCAATTTTTCGGGGCGCCTGGGTGGCTCAGTCGTTAAGCGTCTGCCTTCGGCTCAGGTCATGATCCCAGGGTCCTGGGATCGAGCCCCATATCAGGCTCCCTGCTCAGCGGGAGGCCTGCTTCTCCCTCTCCCACTCCCCCTGCTTGTGTTCCTGCTCTCGCTATCTCTCTCTCTGTCAAATAAATAAATAAAATCTTTAAAAAAAAAAAAAAGAGTTTCAATTTTTCAAACTTCATACTTTAACTCAACTGCTATAATTTTATATCTGGAACAATAGATTAATATTTAATACACATTTAAATATTTACTTTTACATACAATATTGTCTGGTTCAAATAGAAACAATTGGCATTTTAAGAGACAGTCAAAAATTTATCAAAAAGTAGATCTGACGACCCTCAAAGACTAGAATATTGAGAAATACACACTGTGGTATAATTTACATGCACTTTTTTAAAGGGAAAGAATATTATTATTATTTATAATAAGTAAGACACTAAACCTCATATAATTAAAGAACATAAATATCTATGTATTTAATAAGAACTAGATGCAGAAAATTGTGCCTAATTCTACTACAAACTTATTCCTTAACATTTCATATAGGAGGAACTAAGTAAATCACAACCTTAACTTTTAAGAATATGAAGACAATATTGAGGATCCTGATCTTCTTTTACTCAGTCCAATACTGGTGGTCTAGGATACAGCTACACAGAAGGACATAAAGCTACACATCTCCACATGGAATCCATTCAAACCAATCCAATCCTACGCTTTAGACATACTTCCGTAGTGGGGAAAACAGTATCCCACAAAAATTCATGTCTGCCCAGGACCTTGGAATGTTACCTCATTGCGAAATAGGGTCTTTGCAGATGTAATTGGTTAAGGATCTCAAGATGAGATCATCCTGGATTTAGAGTGGAACTAAATCCATTGACTGGTGTCCCTGTAAGAAGAGTGAAGGAGGCAACGTGAAGATGGGGGCAGAGACTGGAATGATGCATCAGAAAGCCAAGGACACCAAGGATTGTGTTCATCAGAAGCTAGAAGAGACGCATGAGGCAATTTCTCCCTCAAGCCTCCCTACAGAGGGAACCAACCCTGCTGACACTTTGATTTTGGACTTCTGGCCTCCTGAACTGTGAAAAACATTAATTTCTGCTGTTTTAAGCAATCTAGTTTGTGGTCCTGTGTTATGAAAGCCCCAGGGACCTTATAAAACTTCTTTTAATATCTTGACATAGCCACTAAGTTAAGTCATTTCATTATCATAATAAATGAAACCTAAAAACAGAAATAGAAGCACTCTGAAAAATAAATGCTATTTAAATGTGTGGTGGTACTATCATCATCACTGTCATTACTGTTGTTAAATCAATAGATGTGTATATATAATACTCATCATCTTAAAAGAAGATGTATACCTCCCCACGTTCACATCAGAAGTCATCTAAAAAAAATTCTCAAATCAAATAAGGAAATTTTATAGAAGTTTCTTCAGTTCATTTTTCAAAGCAACTTTAGTACAGAAGGAAGAATGACCTCAAAGTCAGTACACCGAGTTTTGGCTTTATTACTAATTCATGACCGTGATCAAGTTATTAGATCTACAGGCATCAGGTTTCTTATCTATAAAGCAAAAAGTTTAACAGAAACTAGATGATCTCTAAAGTCCAACTACTGTGACTACTGCACAGCATAGTTTTTCTTCCTTGCAAACAAAACTGAAACTCAAATTATTTATGCTAGAAATAGCCAACGTGGGTGTCCTTCAAAAAAGAAGAAAAAAGGAAAATTAAGAGAAATAGCCAACCTGGGAGTGGATGAAGGTGGAAAATTAAGAACTTCATGACTAAAACGGGGAGAAAAATCTTAAGTGAAAAGGCAAATATTTTAGTAACTAAACCAAACAATCTATTTCTGGTAGGACAAGTCTTGTTTTTGGCAAGTAAGTGACATGAAAAAGGAAGAAATGGAAAACATGACTGGTGACTACAGTAAAGACAGCTGGGCTTCATAAATTACACTTAATCATGACTTTACTGTGTGAGTGTTAGACAGCAAACATCAACAAATACCCGCTGTTCTCACACTGAATATTAGAAGCCTGACATTCTAGGTTTTTCATTTACAAGTAAGAGTAAGGATCTTTTTTTAGCCTCATAAGAATTTTTAGAATCCATGAAATAAGTCTGAGGAGCAATTCATCTGATAAGTAAGGAGAATATGAAGTAAGAGTAACTGAAATAACTTTCATTTATTGAAGGCTTACCCTGTGGAGCACTTGGCTTAATACTTTACATATATCATCAATTAATCCTCAAATAAGTACCAAAAAAATAGCATTTACATATATGAAGAAAGTAAAACTCAGAGATATTGAGCAACCTGTCCAAAATCATACTGGCTTCCAAGAACAAGGATTCAAATCTCAGCTTTCCAACCCCAAAACCTATGTTCTTGTTACCCACTAAGATACACTGCCTCGTATAGTGGTCACCCTCAAAGAGGGCAGGTTGTGACTGAAAGGGGCAAGGAAGGCTTTGCAGAGCTCATAACATGGTTTCTTGACCTGAGTTCTGTTTCACAAACAGGACACAAACAGGTGTTCAGTTGGTCAAAATTCATGAAGCTGAAAGCCTAAAATCTGTGTGAGCTTCTGAGTATGTTGTACCTCAGTAAAATGTGTATATACTGCCTCTGCATTAGTCAGAACTCTTTTACAAGTAAAACTCCAACTCACACTAGCATCAACAAAAAGGGAGGCTTTAATGGCTGACATGGCTAAACAACTCAAAGTTCAGGGGTAGAGTGAATGTCAGGGTGGACTGAATCCAGGGACTAGAGCACCATGGTGGCCTGTGGTGTCTCTTTTTTCCCAATTCCTAACCCACTCTGGTGCTGTCTCATTCTCTTCTGGCTGCTGATTTTCATCCTTCTAGCTCCTTAAAAGAAGTAAAAAGGTCTTTTCAATCAGCTCTAATTAAAAAGAAAATGGTCAGGGGCAGCTGGGTGGCTCAGTCGGTTGGGTGGCCGACTCTTGATTTCCACTCAGGTCATGATCTCAAGGTCGTACAATTGAGCCCCCTGTCAGGCTCTGCGCTGGGCCTCGAGCCTGCCTGGGATTCTCTCTCTCCCTCTCCCCCTGCTCCTACCCTCCACTCCCAGCGCGTGCTCATGTGCACTCTCTCTCTAATTAATTGAAAAAGGGTTTGTAGAAGGACAGTTGGGTCATCAGATATACCTGGGCCAATTACTATGGCCAAGGAGATGAGGTACCATCTCTGGTCTTATCTTAGCCATATAGCCACCTCTTTGGCCAGATGGAAGGAGGAATACGTGCACTATAAATATGGTTATTAAAGAAACTGTTCAGTACACAAAACCACTCTAATTCTTCATCAATTATATCCTAACTCATAAAATACATAACTAATACTATTTTTAAGAGTGATGTTTCGTATATATTAAACAATTCATAAACCACTTCAAAAATTTTTTTAAAAATCATAGTTAAAATAGATTTACTCCTTCATAACCCTGTGAGGCACACAGGGGAACCATGACTATCTTCAGTTTACAAAAGAAGGAACTGAGGCTCAGGAGATTAAGTAACATGTTCAATATTACAAGCTGATAGATGTCACAACATCAAATACCAAGTGTTCTTTCAACCATAACATACTATGAGTCACAGTAGTCTAAAATTACATTAAAGACTTAACTGTACATATGAGAACACGGTTCAAGAAAAAGAATTAGGGTGCTCAGTCATTAAGCGTCTGCCTTCGGCTCAGGTCATGATCCCAGGGTCCTAAGATCGAGCCCCACATAGGGCTCCCTGCTCCGCGGGAAGCCTGCTTCTCCTTCTCCCTCTCCCACAACCCTGCTTGTGTTCCCTCTCTCGCTGTGTCTCTCTCTGTCAAATAAATAAATAAAATCTTTAAAAAAAAAAAAAGAAAAAATTAATAGAGAAAATATAATAAACCATTTGTCTGAGGCTCAGTACTTCTATTTTGGTAAGCCTTAATTTGCTATCTACTACTATAACCATTCAGAGGCAAAAGAGGACTGCATGGGAATCAACATCCCATTAGAATGCATTTCTTGTATATAACTTAGAATACTTTCAGCTGCAAGGAAATAAAACTCCAGCTCAAGTGACTGAAAAAATAAGGTATTTATTAACTCTCACAATAAGAAGTTCCTAAGTAGGACATTTCCCGAGTTAATTCTGTGGCTCAAAAATCCTGAAAACTCAGGTTCTTTCCATCTGTCACCTTTGCCATCCCCAGCCTGCTGACAAGCTCCCCTCATGGGAGCAGGTCACTATGACAGCTTCAGGCAGCAGAGCCTCACTCACCAATGTCCAGAAACAGGCAACAGACCTTCTCTCTCTCTCTTTTTTTTTTAAGTAGGCTCCACACCCAACAGGGCTTGAACTCACAACCTTGAGATCAAGAGTCACATGCTCCACCGACTCAGCCAGCCAGGTAACCCCAGACCTTCTCTTTCATTTATTTACCTCTGTTGAATTAGTTCATAAATGTAAAGCAATTAGAAAATGCCTGGCACACAATAAATGTCATGTAACTTTTGCTATTATTACTGTTGAGTCTCTTTTTAAGAGATGGCAGACTTGTCCCAGAAGCTTCACATCTCCTAAGCCAGAATTGGAATACATGACCCTTTCTTTCTTTTTTTAAAGATTTATTTATTTATTTTAGAGAGAGAAAGCACGCATGCAACAAAGAGCATGAGAGGGAAGAGGGGCAGAGGGAGAGAGAGAATCCCAAGCGGACTCTGTGCTGAGTGTGAAGCCCGATGTGGGGCTCGATCCCACCACCCTGAGATCATGACCTGAGCCGAAATCAAGAGTCGGATCCTTAACCAGCTGAGCTACTCAGTCATCCTAAAAGCTGAAATTTAATACTTCTTTAAGGTTTATTTATTTGTTTTAGAGAGAACTCGCGAGAGAGCTTGCAAGTGAGGGGAGGGGCAGAGGGAGAGAATCTTTAAGTAGACTTCCTGCTAAGAGCAAAGGACTTGATCTCAGAACCCATGAGATTATGACCTAAGCCGAAACGAAGAGTCAGACACTCAACTGACAGCCACCCAGGAGCCCCAAGACATAACACTTCATCATCTGTGCAACTCTGAAACGCTCTATGTAAATACTTAGTACACACACACACAAAACTGAACTTTACTAAAAACGTAGAGAATTTCAAGTATCAGTCAAGTTGATGTTACTTAGGCTAGTTTCTCATTTAAAACTAAACCTTAAATGAATCCCACTGTTAGCTTATATTTAAAAGCCACTAGGCATATCCATTCAAACTTTCTTGCTGGATATTGACTCCATAAAGGTAAGGACCAAGATCTGTATCATACAGTTCTTTCTCATTTCTACAGATGAAGTTAGATTTGAGGGTTATTTCTGGGCCACCCTTCTCTTACGTATTCACCTTCTGAAAACAAAACCTCATTCTCTCATAATTTGACCTGCGTATTTACAACGAAATCCTATGGGTCAACATCGTAGTGTGTCAATTATCTCTGAAACCACGTAACTCCAGGCCCCTATTTAGAATGACTTCCAAAAGACAAATAATCCCCTCTCCTTAGGAACAAGAAACTAGAAATATGAAAGCACAGTATTATGTTATAAAAAACATTTAACAGCCCAATATTAACAAACTACTCTGGTTTCTCCTAATTCCATTCTTGAAGCATTAATTGTTCCTCCGAATTAATGACTGAAAATTATTTTGTTTCAACAGGAACTTTCAAATTATTCATGACTCTGGATGGCTCTAGTAGTACAAAATGAAGTTTAAAATCAGATGTTAAAGAACTTTTAAAAATCTCAAAAATAAATAATGCACAGAATAATTTGTTAAAAGGTACCTGATACCTAATTAGATCTTCTACACACATTTTAATACTTTAAAAATTTTTGTTTTTATTTTCTCTTGGAAATTTCACATCTGATATTAGAGTTCATGGTCACAACAGTCTACAAATCAAGTCATGGTCTTTCAAGTTAGCTAGTGCTCAGTACTAAAAAAATATAAATATGTCACCATTTTCTAGTGGGAAAGGTGACACTGAAGTGAATTACAACTAAACATATATACATATATATGTTTTTTTTTTTCAAGAAAATTCAAGGTGAACATTGCTTGGTTTTTATTTATAGTGATACTAAGCTGAATACTATCAAATGGTAGTCACAAAATCAAAGAGTGTTCAAATACTAATGTTTCAAAAATTATTTAATCTAAGACTTACGAGGTTCAAATCAGATGTGAAATTTTGTTGTGTTTATATATTATATACACTTTTCTGGAAATAAGATCCTGAGAACTTGGAAATTTCATCACAATTTCAAAGGGATGCATGACTGAAAAGAGGCTGAGAACTTTATCAAGTTAATGTAGAGAGTGGTAAGTGAACCTCAAAGAAATGAAATGATTTGCCCATGGTCAAATAATCAGAAAGTATCAGCATCAGTACCCAAGCGTTCTTTGCACTGAAACATAACCCCTTCTAAAAGACTTTTTAAATAAACATACATTTAAGAAAAAAACAAGTCTGTATGACCTAAGAGCAGCGAAAGGAGCTCTCAGGCTGATGATAAAAGGGAGTAATACCAAGATGGCAGATGAGAGGTGTAACATGCTAACAACCCCCCCAGCATGGAGCATGGGGCAGAGTTCTAGGAGGCCATTCCCAAGGGGCGGAGAAAAAAAAGGAACTACTGGAGTTAACTACTGGAGTACTTGAATGTGAGAGACTACAACAAAAGGAGTTTTATAGTTCTATCAGAGACTTTGGAGAATTAGAAAAATCAAGCCAAAGGGGAAAAAAGTTGCAGACAGAAAATATCATAGTATATTACATGACACAGTTCTAAACAACAAAGGCTGCATACTGATTTCACCAAAATTTGTAGTCATTTGGGAGGACTGGAGGAAGAAAGACTGGGGCTAAATCTTTATCATACAGTCAGAAGTCAACAAGTAACATCTCTAATGAAATAATCAAGAAAAAGCAAGGTTTAAAAACATAAATCATAAATCATAAAAACATAAAACAAACACCATTTAAAAAAAAAACCAATCAATATAATTTAACAGAGCACTACTGCATTTTGAGCAGGGCAATTCTCTGTTGTGTGGGGCTATGTTAGAGCACAGATAAGCAAGCTAAGACCTGTGGGCCAAATCTAGCCCACTGCCTGTTTTTGTAAATTATTTACACAGTCGTCCCCATTCCTTTCATTTACTTACATACTATCTATGGCTGCTTTTGTACTATAAACCAGCAGAATTGAGTAATTGTCACAGAAACCCTATGGCCCTCAAAGCCTAAAGTATTTACTATATGGCCCTTTACGGAAGAAATTCGCCAACCCTAGTTTAGAGTATTGTATTACATTTAGTATCCTTTTTTTTTTTAAGATTTTATCCATTTATTTGACAGAGAGAGACACAGTGAGAGAGGGAACACAAGCAGGGGGAGTGGGAGAGGGAGAAGCAGGCTTCCCACTGAGCAGGGAGCCCGATGTGGGGCTCGATCCCAGGACCCTGGGATCATGACCTGAGCCGAAGGCAGACGCTTAACGCCTGAGCCACCCAGGTGCCCCGACATTTAGTATCTTTGATTTCCAACCCACAAATGTCAGCATTCTCCCAAAAGTGATAAATTTCACCCTACATTTGCAACCCATCCTTCCTAATTCCCTACCAGGGATGAGGAGTAGAACTTTGGTTTAAGCTGTAGAGAATTTAAAATAATTGCCTCTAGGGAGCAAAACTCCAGAGGTTGGGTAAGGATAGAGAAAGGCAGTATTAGTAGCTGCTATTTTTTTTTAATAGGCCTTAAAACAGTAATATTTCAAAGTATTCACATGTATTTCTTCAAGAAAATTAAAATTAAAAGCACAACTAAAAACAATAAAAATCTGGTTAATAGTTCTGGTGGCTCGCTAACATAAAATGTGTGATCACATTTGCTAGATACCATCTGTGACATCTGTAATGGTTGCTCTGGAGAATTTTTTGGTTGCACATATCCAAAGCTGCTAGGTAAATGACCCTCAGATAAGAAGGGTATTAGTGTACTCACTGAATGCAAGTATAATATTTCAAACCCTCTGTTACCAAGAAAGGTCAACCAAGGATGTTCTACAAATGATCTTCAGTGAAGTTCAAAATGTTTAACATAAAAAGCCAAATAGATTAGATGTTTAATAAACATTACTACTCTCATAAGTTGACAATAAGAGAAACGCTTTCAAAAATCTATGTAGGAAAGACAAAATAATTTTTAGTTTTATTTAATTCACTTTTAAGCTGACTGGAGTTCAAAGGCAAAGATGACACTAACATAGAGCTACAAAAGACTAAATAAATAGTATGATCAACGTCAGTACTTCTGAATCAGTATGAAACGTGATAGTGTGTATCTGTGGTATGTTCTACACAGAAAAGAAATAACACATCTAAAGATGGACTGTATTCTTAGGTTTGTTTCATCTTTAAAGCACTCTAACTACCACTTCCAATTCAACTAAATTTACAAACTGTTTGATTTTACCCCCCATGGGAAAAGCTTTCAATATATAAATAATTATATTTTGTGAACAGGGACCTGAAGAATCAGGCACCAAAAATGTTTTAAAGTATGAAAAGAAACATAATTCACTACATACACTAAAAACTGAAAATACCACATATAACAACATACATTTTAAAGAGTGTAAACAACACTCCTCAGGAGTAAACTCTCCTACACAAGTACAGTAAATACTGTATTTTCAAAAAAGTAATTTATTCTCTTTCACTTCATAAAAAATTACTTTGCAAAACTTATTTTGAAACGTATAGGATGACACAGCTAGTTAAGTAGTTATGACAACTAATCCTAAAACATCAAAATAAACATTTTAATATTTTGGTTTGAAAAATACAGTCCTCAAAGGTTTATTTTACTGAAAAGATTCAGCTGTTGAATTGTGACTTACAAGAAACAGATTAAGATTATAGTTTGATATAAAACAGTTATAAAATTATAACAGCTCTGCTAACATAGCTATAGAAGAAATTAATGCAAGAAAAAAGTAATGCTTTTATAAAATGCTAACTATATTCAAAATCCTGGAAATTTGGCTTATATTATAGCTGAAAATAATTAATCTAGCTACTTTAATAATGTGGAATAAAAAGTGGAGGAAAAAATAGTGTTAAGCATCATCTTTCTAACTTCTTTAGAAGTAAAATTAGCACAAGGGAAACCAAAATGCTCCCCCTTCCACTTGAAATATCCTGAAATCTATTTGTCATTATTTCAGGTAATATTTGACATAATTCCATGGCACCAAAAGAAAAAGTACACATTTTTAGAATAAGAATATTTAGAAGGTTGAAAACTTTAACTATGAACTTACCTTCTTTTGATACCAGACTATAGCATCTGTGACTTTGGACGCCATTTATTCCACTGAAATCACACATTCGTCATTTTAGGCTGTGCAAGAGAGAAAAACATACAGACGACTTTACTTCCACCTTCCAAAAGGAGACTGAACAACATGCGTATATAGCACTCTGGTTACTTGCAAAGCAAGGGGTGTATGACTATACTTACATTACACCCTTCCTCATTACTATTTTAGCAACAGGCTCTTCTTAAGCAAACAAAAATCAGTTGCCATAATAAAAGGATCTTTCTATGTGAATTAAACACCCGAATTTTCTAACATGATGGATTTTTTAAAAATAAGCCTTTTAAATAAATTTCAGAATCTCCCAGGTTATACTGCAAATTCTTCATTTATAAATTCATATATGATAGAAATCAATTCATTCACTCCGTAACAGATCGGTTTTGCTATAGTTCCCATCTGGGAACCAACGCCAATTACTGTTGCTAAAGGATGGCTTGATAAAGATGCCAAAATTTATAATCATATTTAATGTTCCCTGGCACTCAGTAAACACCAATTTGAAGTAAAATCAAATAACTGGAAAAACTTAATTAATTTATGTTAAATACTAAACCAATATTAGAGTTAATTACACAGAAATAATTAATATTAAAGACTTCCCAGATATCACAGTTTGCTAATATTTAGAAATTTACCACAGACCATTTCATAGGCATCTTGTTTGTGTTTGCCTAAACCAGTTTTGCATACTAAACCTAATGGTTCCTTAGCCCTGGAAAGAATTAATTCCAGGTTGATTCCAGTTAACTCTGGAATACTTCTCTGGTCATAAGACCCGGATGGCATGGAGGGCATCTCTGGTACGGTGTTAGGGATGAGCCTAAACAGGTTCAAACGCGGACACTGGCCCCAGAAGTCATTACAAACCAGGATCATCCAAGGCCACAGAGGATTTTGGGAAAATCCAGGGAGTAATGCACCGTAGTGAGCTGATCCTAGCACGCACGGATCTGTGACTGTACAGATAGATGCTACAGCTCCAGAGTTTGCCCAGAGTCCAAAGAATACCAGAGGTTTATAAATCATTCTTGGAAGCATATTAGGATTCAAATTTAAAGAAAATTACTATCCGGAAGGTCAAATGTTCAGATGATCAATCTCTAAATAAAATTTAAGTCAGAATTTATTTGATGCCTGTATTTTTTTTTAAAATATTTTATTTATTTATTTGACAGAGAGAGACATAGTGAGAGAGGGAAACAAGCGGGGGGGTGGGAGAGGGAGAAGCAGGCTTCCCGCGGAGCAGGGAGCCCGATGCGGGGCTCGATCCCAGGACCCTGGAATCATGACCTGAGCCGAAGGCAGATGCTTAACGACTGAGCCACCCAGGCGCCCCGATGCCTGTATTTTTGACAGTGTTGTAAACCAGATTGTTTTATTACCTTTCCTAAGATAACAATTCTGTCTTTAACTGACAAAATTCAAGCAAACTAGGTTTTGAAATCCCCGACAAATGCCCTGGCATTTGTCACAGAAGGAGCATAGAGTCAAAAGACTCGGATTCAAATACTATCTAGTATATAATATTGAAGAAGTAATTTAGTCTCTCTAACCTCAGTTTCTTTCACTTGTACAATAGGAATAACTACCTATTCATCCCCTGGAGGGTTTCTGTGACTGATGAGATATAATACATAAAATGCCTACCACAGTCCAGGATATATAGCAGCTGTTCAATTATAATTATTTTTATTATTAGTTTTTATATTAAAAATTCTGCAAGCCAGGAACTGGGAAATATTTGTATTTCCTTTTTAAAACATTGCAAACATTTTAGAAAAGGAATGCATGCAATCAGTTTTTGTTGACATTTAAAACAAAAATAGCCACCAGACTATCATAAAATCACAATGTCAATTCCCAACTATATGTACCTGGAGTATTTAGAGATTTCAAAGTTCACCTCCACTGAAGTTTCTCAGTCAGGTGTGGCTACTTTCACTTCTCCCACCAGTTGGGGAAGCTTTCCCTTACTGACTTAAAATCCCCCATTTTGGGTTTTCTGTCCTGGAGACCTCTGGGGGTAATTCATCAGCTTTAACACATTTCATCCCACAAGTTTTTTCCACTGATTCTGCTACAGGACTGTTCATGACAACATTACACCTTCATTATATTTGTTGAGACACATGCTTGTCAAGACACATGTTTTCCAAACTGGTTAGAACTCTCCTTCTCCCCTCTCCTGCCACCCCCCTTGCCAATTGCAAACTACAAAAAAATGGTACAAAAACTATGAGAATGTCAACTTTTCATTTTACCCTCCTTTCACTTCACCCAATCTTTACTGACAAAAATTCCAGATTATCTACCAAGATAAAGATCCTCTCTCCTAATCCCCCAAGAGTGTAAATAATATGCATTTCATATACAAAATGTAAAAGGATTTTTTTATTCACTCCATGTATTAATTGTATGAGATATTTAACATATTTGGGGAATATTTAAGTGGGTACATGTAAGTACTAATAATTTTTTTAAAAAGCTTCAATGGAAGTGAGGAAAACATTGCTTCCTTCAAATAAAATGATCTTTCATTATCTTTTAAGGTAATTTTTAATACACTTTGGTTTATACCAAGCTACACTTAGAAATAAATTTTGAAAATCAACTATAATAGGACACAAGGTATATGGAATGTTATATTTTATTTATATTTATTTGAATCTACAGAAGTAAAAATTCTATTTAAAAAAAACAACACAAGCCTTTCTTCAGTAATGGCAAGGTTTGCTCTGCAAACTCATTTAATAGTTTTTCCATTGTGTCAACCACCTTTCAGTGACACAACTGGCTCATACCTATTTTTAAAACAGGCTTTACAGCATGCTGAGAGAGTGTTCTGAATCAGACATCTGACAAAGCACACCCAGAGCCACCCAAATTTCACATGAATATCAATAACAAGCATAAGTCAACAAATGATTCCATGAATAATTAAGATTATTTCCAAAGCCTTTCCAACTTCTTTGATTCTGACAGTCCAGGAACACAGGTTTACAGTCTATTCTCATGACACTTTGAACCAACTGTTTTAATGCTAAATTATGAAATTAAAATTAATTCACAGGAAAAGAAAAAGAGCATAGAAAGCTTACTGGGTACCTTGAATTGAGAATCTTAATCTTTTTTGATCAACTGATCTGATAGAAGGATGGGTATTAAGATATAGAAATAATCCAATTATAAAACCACAGAGCTAACTGTAGGCATAATATTTAAACCTTGGTATAGACAGTTACTCTGAGCTAATTCTCTCCTTGACACTGCTTTAATCATTACTCCTTGTCAAAACATCTGAAATTATTCTTTACCATGTCAAGGACCAGACAAAATGCACTGATGATGTAAAAGCCCGGGAAGAGGAAAAGGAGGACTACAAGGAGATCGTATGTTAAGTCTGCCTTTATAAAATCTCACTATCAAATAGAGTAATACCCAGGGGTACTCTTTGTAGCCAAAGAAATGGTCATGTTTTTAACCATTCCCTATGTTAGAAAAAAAGGCAGTCTATCAAATACTACATGTTACAATGCACTTCTCTCATTACTCTGAAACAAATTTCTCCGTTCTAGTAACGACTCTCACTGTGCTCGGAAACAACTTATGTCTGTCCCTGACACTTGGCTTTTGCTGTTATTCTCACTCCTTTTCTCCACTCATCCATCCTCTTAAGTCAGTTCAAATCCTACTTACTCTAAGATGAAGCTTCCTACAAGTGTTCACTTGGGAAAGAAGTGTTGAAGTCTGATGGCTCTTCTAGCACTTACCTGTACTGATAAATCTGGTATTTAAATAAAAACGAGGGGTGCCTGGGTGGCTCAGGTCATGATCCCAGGATACTCTGCTCAGCAGGGAGTCTGCTTCTCCCTCTCCCTGCTGCTCCCCCTGCTCGTGCTCTCTGTCTCTGTCAAGTAAATAAGTAAAATCCTAAATAAATAAATAAAAGCAGTATACCTACATGTCATTTGATTATATATAAACACCCTAGAGGGAAAAAAAGAGGCATCTTTCCTCCTTCATGATTCTAATCCTCCAGTACATTATAATATGCAGGAGAGGAAGTAGAGCAGAGAAAAAGCTATGACTAAGTGTCAGGAGAATGGGTTCTAGATCCAAGTTCTGACAGTAAATGCTATGTGCTTTTGAATAAATTTCTGAGTTTTCTGGGCCTTAGTTTCTCACCTAAGAGAATGTTTGCCATCTAGCCAAACATTCCACAAATCAATAAAGGCTAACAATTCCAATAACGTACAGGAGTTTCTCTGAATTCCTTTACTAACTCACCCAAAACACTACTATTAGTTAAATCAATGTTACATATACAGAACTTAATACAGCAGAAACTTTTAGAAAAAATGGAACACGGGCTATTTTTTTTTTAATTTTATTTTTTATTTATCAAAGAGAGAGAGCACAAGCAGGGGGAGTGGCAGGCAGAGGGAGAAGCAGGCTCCCCGCTGAGCAAGGAGCACGATGTGGGACTCGATCGAGCCACCCAGGCATCCCCGAACACAGGTTATTTTTAAAAGGTAGTTTATGTAAATCTCCTTAGGCCCTGATCTCGGTATTCTTTTCAACAACCTTAGATCACTCCCTACTGCCTTTAGAAAACTATTTAGACCCACTACCCTTTAGAATTATATTCAGACCTTCTAAAACCTCACCCTAACCTACTTACCAATATTACTGCTACCATCCATCTTCTCACACATCCTGTTTCAACCACACTACATTTCCCTTTTTTTTTTTTAAGATTTTATTTATTTATTTGACAGAGAGAGACACAGCGAGAGAGGGAACACAAGCAGGGGGAGTGGGAGAGGGAGAAGCACAGGCTTCCCGCAGAGCAGGGAGCCCGATGCGGGGCTCGATCCCAGGACCCTGGGATCATGACCTGAGCTGAGAAGGCAGACGCTTAACGACTGAGCCACCCAGGCGCCCCTACACTACATTTCCTACACTTTCTACCTCTGTGCCCAAATTAACACGTCTTTCCAAAACACAAGGGATTTCCAGAAGAAGGCCTCCTAAATTCCACTTTCTCTACGGGTTTCTCCCAAATTCCTCCACTAAAGATTGCTTATCCTGTTCTATGTTCCCATTATACTTAATATATTGTTTTGTTTTTTATGTACTTGTTGATATGTGCCCCCATCCCATCCATAAATTTGAGAGCAGTCTAATGTCTTCGTTATCTCTGAATTCTTCTGTAGCTTTTTTGTATATATTAAACACAATGTTTACAAACCAAATTTAAAAATTGCTAGCCAAAATACCCTCACAGATGAACCAATTTAAGGACCAGAACTGAAAATTCTACCTGTTCCAACTCCTGTACTACCGCGACCTGTGCATAAACACAAAAACACACTCTTTCCTAACACTAAGAGGTATAAAAATATTGTGGGGATGCCTGGGTGGCTCAGTCGTTAAGCGTCTGCCTTCGGCTCAGGTCATGATCCCAGGGTCCTGGAATCGAGCCCTACATCAGGCTCCCTGCTCAGCGGGGAGCCTGCTTCTCCCTCTCCCACTCCCCCTGCTTGTGTTCCCTCTCTCGCTGTGTTTCTCTCTGTCAAATAAATAAAGAAAACTTTAAAAAAATATATTGTGAGGTATAATAAATACGGCGGGTTTTTACTGACATGTCAATCAACCAATATGTAGATAAATCTGTAGATTTAAAAAGTACAATGAAAAGGAGTTAAAGCCAAACCTGCCACATCGAGTCTAACTTCATTTCTAAATGCTAAAATTAAATATAACTCAGTTGCTTCCTCCACAGCTAAAATAACCAATTTCTTTACTTCAGAAACTAGGAACAAAGCGGTCCTGTCCTTAAAAAGATAAGAAATGCTAAGGTTCAAATCAAAATTTTTATGCTGATACTGAAAACAGTGAAACTGTGGTAGAGGGAACATGGTATGGGCAAAAGGAAATCTACTAGTTCCCAGGCTGCTATTTTCTAATCATGTGACCTATAAATTGTTACAATTTCTTAGAAAGTTTTTAAGCTGGAATGAGGATATGATTTCATGGAAATCTTGTGAGGAATAAATACCACATACTACATGTTTAAAGTTGTTTTCAATCTTAGGATAGAAAAATGAAAAGCAAAATGAGGTCTAATAAAAAGAGCTATCTATTTCCTCTTACACCAACCAGTTCATAAAAAGAGTATTTATAATTTTTATTTTCCTGCATGGCACCAATGTCTGTGTATTTTAGGCTAGAGGATAAAAGCTAATTGGAAAATTATAGGCAAGTAACTTCTCTCTAAAGCTGTATGTTCAAAAACATTTTGGGCTATTGTGAAATCTAAGAGAATCTCTAGAGTTCTCATCTTAATACTACCCACAAAGACCTCTGTGAACTTCCTGATGGGTACAACCAACCCACCCTGTATGTCCTTTAATGCAACTCTGTAAATTTCAGGGTATCTTAACCTTAGCATATACCCACAACATCTCTACTATTTCTGAAGAATTCTTTTGTGCTTTTTTAAAAAAAAACACTTAATACTTTTATTTAACTGTTGTGCCACTTGGAAAAATCAAATAGTTATAATCCATTTAAATGGTTTAAATTCCTCATTTACTCCCAAGAAATTTTTGCCATCAACCAACCAGGCTCCATTCAAATATGGATATATTATTATTGGCCTCTAGTAGAAACATTAACTAAATAAGTGGTCCAGGTACTCTTTATCAAAATAATAATGCACTAAATAATATTCAAATGGCTTAAAGATTTAATAGATCTTAAAAATGATTTTACTTAGGGCGCCTGGGTAGCTCAGTTGGTTAAGCGACTGCCTTCGGCTCAGGTCATGATCCTGGAGTCCTGGGATCGAGTCCCGCATCGGGCTCCCTGCTCAGCAAGGAGCCTGCTTCTCCCTCTGGCCCTCCCCCCTCTCATGTACTCTCTCTCTCTCATTCTCGCTCTCTCAAATAAATAAATAAATCTTTAAAAAAAAATGATTTTACTTAGAGATTAAAAAATGTTAACTATACCTCATCAAAAATGCTATGAATAAAATTTGAAAATCATTACTTCAGAGATATTTAATCCAGTGTCTGATCATCTAATAAAAATACTTATTTACCAACATTACAAATACTGCACTATTCTAAGCACTGAGGATACAGTGAACAAGAAACAAGGTCCCCGTCATGATGAAACTTACACCTCAAAGAGAAAAGATAGAAAATGAACAACAAACAAGATAATTTTGTGCTGAAGAAGTGCCAGGAAGGACATAGGGAGAGATGACTGGGATGCGGTGGGAAGTTTTGAAAATAGTGGTCAAAGAAGTCCCCGTGAGATGACATGGGAATTGAGATCTGAAGGATGAGAAGAGCCAACTACACAAAGAATTGAGAAAGGGCATCCTGAGCAGAGGGAGGAGCAAACACAAGACCTTGAGGTGGGAATGAGCTTGGTATTTTTAAGGAACAGAAAGGAAGCCAATGTGCCACAAGTATAATGGACATAAGTGACAGTGGTTCAAGACGGAGTATGAAAGGGGGCATGGGATCACAGGTACCTGCTCTTTGGAGTGCCTTTCTATTTGCTAGATGGGATGCCACCCAATTCAAGAATCACTGAACAAAGCCAACTGAATCTTTAAAATCACTCAGCTGAATTTTGTTTTTTAACAAAACTAACAACAGTTGCACTTTTACTTCTGTTAGTCCTAACAGAGGAAGTAAAGGGAAGACACCCAGTTTCACTTCTTATAAATTGAAGATACTAAACAGAAAATACAGGACCATAAATTAAGTTCTGTGAACCCGTTACAAATACCTCCAAGAAAAAAAAATAAAATGCATTTTCCCTCCTCAAATTGATTCCTTTTTTACTGTCTACCCAATCTGCTCTTCAAGCACAGAACCCTAGAATCCTTCTTGTCTCTCTCCCTTTCCTACCACCACCCATTCGGTATCTGGCACATAGGAACCATTTAGTAAATATGAAGGAATAAATTAATATAGTCTATTTGTCATACTGCCAAAAACACCTCTCATATAACCCCTCCCTGACCCACTAGCAGACCTGGTGCAAGTCCACATCATCTATTTTTTTTTTTTTTAAGATTTTATTTATTTATTTGACAGAGAGAATGAGATAGAGCATGAGAGGGGGGAGGGTCAGAGGGAGAAGCAGACTCCCTGCTGAGCAGGGAGCCTGATGTGGGACTCGATCCCGGGACTCCAGGATCATGACCTGAGCCGAAGGCAGTCGCCAAACCAACTGAGCCACCCAGGCGCCCGTCCACATCATCTATTACCAGGACTATTCTAACAGCCTCTTACTACTTCTTCATTTTCTAAACTCCCGACCTCATCATGTCTATCTCCTCCTTAAAATTATCTAATGATTTCCCATTGCCTAAGAAAATAGTTTAATCAGTACAGTAAACAAAAGATCTTTTTTTTTAACAACCTAATCACAGATTTATCACCTTTACAATCAGTAGCATCTATCATCTTTATCTTCTCCCATGCACAACCTCTCACCTACCCTCTCCAATCTGCCATCCATATACATATCCTACAATCTAGCCATGTGGGCTTCTTTTTTTTTTTTTTTTAATTTTTTATTTATTTGCAAGAGAGAGAATGAGAGACAGAGAGCATGAGAGGGAGGAGGGTCAGAGGGAGAAGCAGACTCCCTGCTGAGCAGGGAGCCTGATGTGGGACTGGATCCCGGGACTCCAGGATCATGACCTGAGCCAAAGGCAGTCGCTTAACCAACTGAGCCACCCAGGCACCCGCCACGTGGGCTTCTTAATGGACCATACATTTTCATGCTTGCCTTCTAGTCCTTGCCATTTTTTCTCTGTCTAAAATAATTTTCTCTCTGTTCTGACCTACTTGACAAGTCATATCAGATTCTTCTACGCCACGATCATCAGGAAATTAAATTATAAGAACATATCAGCAGTGGTGTTCAAATGACTTAATTACTTAAAGAGTAATTTTAGATTTAAGCATTTCAAACTAGCAGGGAAAAAAAGGCAGACTAAACACAGGCATCTAACTTTACTCCTTTACAATATATAACTGAAAACAAAAGATGGGTTAGCTTGGTGATGGGTATTAAAGAGGGCACGTACTGAATGGAGCACTGGGAGTTATACGCAAACAATGAATCATGGAACTCTACATCAAAAACTAATGATGTAATGTATGGTGATTAGCATAACATAATAAAATAAAAAAATAAAATAAAAATTAAAATGAAGCTTGAAATAAGATATATGATTAGTAACTGACCTAGAAGGTCTGAGACAGCAGAAAACAACAGTAGACCAAGGAGAGTATCAACCCAGTTTACACCATAAAAACCAACAAATTTTCAAAGACTATGGCACAGGTTCCACTTGAAGTGGGAGTAAAGGTGGGACTGAAAGGAGGTCTAGTTGAAAGCTATTAAAACAGCAGATCCGCATTCTCACTGCATACCACTGTGTGACTATTTCTCCATGTTCCTGCAGATGACAAAGTCCTATGTGTATCTCTACAAAGACAGGTAAGTAAAATTTATCAACTAAAAAAGTTAAAAGTATTTGCCTCTGGAAAAGGGAAAATGTGGGTAAGGTGCTCTAGGGCTGTTATTTTTCCTAAACTTTGTATAACCATCTCTTTGTGATATTTTGATTCATAGTAAGAAATGTAATTGACCCTTGAACACAAGGGTCGGAGCACAGATCCCCCTGCAAAGCTGAAAATCCACACGTAACTTCTGACCTCCCCAACACTTAACTACTAATAGCCTGCTGTTGACTGGAAGCCTTACTGATAACATAAACAGTGGATTAACACAAATCTTGTCTGTTATATGTATCATATACTGTATTCCTACAGTAAAGGACACTAGAAAAAAGAAAATCATAAGGAAGGAAAAATTAATTTGCAGTACCATATTTATGAAAAAAAATTTGCATATAAGTGTACTCACGGAATTCAAACCCCTGTTGCTGAAGGGTCAACTGTATTTGGTCTTCGTTCCTATTACCAGCCCAGAGCTCTTAAAACCCTTTGAATTTCCTATGATGAGAGTGATAAAGGTGTGTTTTGTTGTAATAGGGTGACTTTTGGAAAGCACCTAAACAAGGGTACTGGCTGCCAGCGGAGTCAACCATGTGATTAAAGGGTTGGAACTTTCAGTCTTGTACTCCCTACCTTCCCCCAACCTCCTGCAAGCAGAGAGCGGCTGGAGATTGAGTTCAACTGCCAATGGTCAATGATTTAATCAATCATGCCTATATAATCAAGCCTCCATAAAAACCCAAAAGTACATGATTCAGAGAGCTTCCAGGTTGGTGAACATGTGGAGATTTGGGGAGAGTGGTGTGCTCAGACAGCATGGAAGCTCTGTGCCCTTTCCCCATATCATGTCCTATGTATCTCATACCTATCTGTTCCTAAGTTATATCTTTTTGTAAAAAACCAGTAATCTAGTAAATACAATGTTTCTCTGAGTACTGTGAGCTGCTCTAGCAAATTAACTGAACTCCAGGAGGGGTCATGGGAACCTCCAATCTATAGGTAAGTAAGAAGCACTGGTAACAACCTGGACTTGTGACTGGCATGGGGGCGGGGGGGGTAGCAGTCTTGTGGGACCGAACCCTTAACTGGTAGGATGTGATGTTACCTCCAGGTGATAGTGTCAGAATTGAGGTGAATTACAGGACACCCAGCTGATGCTAGAGAATTGCTTGATGGTGCGGGAAAAACATACACACTGGAATTGGTACCAGAATTATACTCTTAAGATACATATTTGCAGAACTTTGATAAAATTACAAGTTTTAGATTTCAATTTCCAAATAGTTACAATTTCAGTAAACTGGAATCCTAGTATTCATAAATATGACTTGGTTATATAAATATCTTCCAAAATATTCATTTAACATTTTGGACAACCACCTCTTACCTAATATAGTCTTCATTATTCACAGATTCTGCTATATACAAATTTGCCTGCTATCTAATTTTTAATTTGTAAGCTCAAAATCAATACTCATAGTGCTTTCCTAATCATTTCCAGACATGTACAGAGTAGCAAAAAAATTGAGATGTCTGATGTGCAGGTTACCAGCTGAGATCGAACAAGATGATGCTCTGTCTTCTTAAGACAGCTTTCATACTATAATTAAGTATCCTTTTTGTGGTCTGTTTTGTGACAATTTTTCAATTTTTGCTTTTTGTTGCTAATTTTTTTTTGTTTAAAATGGCCCCCAAGGGTAGGGCTGAAGTGCTGTCTAGTGTTCCTAATGAAAGAAGGCTTTGAGAGGAAAACACAGGCAGTAACCTCTTTGACCTTGGCTGCAGCAACTTCTTGCTGGACACGTCTCCAAATGCAAGGGAAACAAAAGCAAAATATGAACTATTGGGACTTCATCAGGATAAAATGCTTTTGCAGGGGCGCCTGGGTGGCTCAGTCGTTGAGCGTCTGCCTTCGGCTCAGGTCATGATGCCGGGGTCCTGGGATCGAGCGCCGCATCGGGCTCCCTGCCTGCTTCTCCCTCTCCCACTCCCCCTGCTTGTGTTCCTCTCTCACTGTGTCTCTCTCTGTCAAATAAATAAATAAAATCTTTAAATAAATAAATAAATAAATAAAAAATAAATAAATAAAATGCTTTTGCACAGCAAAGGAAATAGCTGACAAAACTAAAAGGCAACCTACAGAATGGGAGAAGATATTTGCAAATGACTTAACAGATAAAAGGCTAGTAGCCAAAACCTATGAAGAACTTATCATATTCAACACCCAAAAAGCAAAAATTCCAGTCAAGAAATGGGCAGAAGACATGAACAGTCATTTCTCCAAAGAAGGCATACAGATGGCCAGCAGGCACATAAAAAATGCTCAATATCGGGCGCCTAGGTGGCTCAGTTGGTTAAGCGACTGCCTTCGGCTCAGGTCATGATCCTGGAGTCCCGGGATCGAGTCCTGCATCGGGCTCCCTGCTCGGCAGGGAGTCTGCTTCTCCCTCTGACCTTCCTCCCTCTCATGCTCTCTGTCTCTCATTCTCTCTCTCTCAAATAAATAAATAAAATCTTTAAAAAAAAAATGCTCAATATCACTTGGAATCAGGGAAATACAAATCAAACCACAATGAGATACCACCTCACACCGGTCAAAATGGCTAAAATTAACAACTCAGGGAACAACAGATGTTGCCGAGAATATGGAGAAAGGGGAACCCTCTTACACTGTTGGTGGGGATGCAAACCGGTGCAGCCACTCTGGAAAATAGTAAGGAGGTTCCTCAAAAAGCTAAAAATAGAACTACCCTACGACCCAGCAATTGCACTACTAGGTATTTATCCAAAGGATACAAACATAGTGATCTAAAGAGGCACATGCACCCCAAAGGTTTATAGCAGCAATGTCCACAATAGCCAAAATATGGAAAAAGCCCAGATGTCCATCAACAGATGAATGGATAAAGATGTGGTGTATATATATGTATATGTGTGTGTGTGTGTGTACACACAATGGAGTATTACTCAAAAAGCCATCAAAAAGAATGAAATCTTGCCATTTGCAATGATATGGATGGAACTAGAGGGTGATGCTAAGTGAAATAAGTCAAAGACAAATACCTATGATTTCACTCAAATGTGAAACAAAACAGATGACCATAGGGGAAGGGAAGGAAAAATAAAATAAGATGAAAACTGAGAGAGAGGCAAACCATAAGAGATGCTGAACTTTAGGAAACAAACTGAGGGTTGCTGGAGGAGAAGTGGGTGGGGGGTCTGAGGTAATTGGGTGATAGGCATTAAGGAGAGCACGTGATGTAATGAACACTGGGTGTTATATGCAGCTGATAAATCCCTAAATTCTACCCCAGAAACTAATAATACAGTATACATTAACTAAATTGAATTTAAATAAAAAAATTTTTAAAAAGAAGGCTTTGCTATATACCTTATGAAGAAAATGTGTGTTAGATAAGTTTCATTTACATATGAGTTATAGTGCTGTTCACCATGAATTCAATGTTAATAAACCAACAATAAAAAATAAATAAGATGTCTTTAAACAGTAACACATATGAAACAAGGTTATGTATTGATCAGTTGATGAAAATGTTGTGACCGGTGGCTAACAGAAACTTAACCCTGTATTTCCCCTAGGAGCTATGCTTTAATGTTCACGAATTCAATGTTTGCTGCCACCTTATAGAACACAACTACTGTGAATAACAAGAATCAACTGTAATTGGACTTAGTGACTGGGCTTAGTTCTCAGAAAGCAGATGGAGAGTTAATGGTAAAGTAGAAAATGAGAACTAAATTGTGTTCCCTGAGTTTTCTTATCCTATAGTTACAGTGGCCAATTTAAAACTAGGATTTATGGCTTTTATGCACCAGAATACTTCTTAGAGGACAAATTATCATTGGAAACCAAGTCATTTTTAAAATGATGAACACGCTGCTGGTCAACAAATCTCACTATTTTATGTAACACCATTATTAATATGTCCACATCATCAAGTCAGGATTAATAAAAATGAAATCTGGGGGCTTTGTTCCTTATTACTACTAACTACCAAGCCAAGTGGCCTAAACTGCCTGGAAACTCAAGAATGCAACACAATTTAACAGCCACTAAACTTACAACATTTTTTTTGGTAAGATTTTATTTACTTGAGACAGAGAAAGAACATGAGCCGGAGGACAGGGGCAAGGGAGAGGAAGAGTGAGAAGCAGACTCCCCACTGAGCAGGGAACCCGATGAGTATCGTGACCTGAGATGAAGGCAGACACTTAACCAACTGAGCCACCCAGGCGTCCCTAAACTGACAATATTCTTCTAATCTGAGGGAATTTTCTATAAATCAAGAAACCAATAGTTCAATTTCCAGCCCATTCAAATCCATACCACAGAGAAAAGTACTCTATAAACATGCTACAACTACTACTTAAACCAGAATCATTAGCTCAACTACGTATAGTTTATTCTTTTCATTTTTGCCTTATCTTTTCAACAATAAAAGGCCAGAGTAGGTGCTCAACAACTGCAACTATTCCATTTCTCTTCTCTCTGTCACAGCAAAGCTTTGCTATCTCTTCCAATTCCTCCACCCTCTCTCTTCAATCCAACCATGCCTTTACTCCCCACACCCTACTGAAAGCTCTCTTTAAGGATACCAATGACTTCTAGTTGCTAAATCCAATGGTCATTGTACTCAACCTACCTGCAGTATATGATGTAGCCGATTATGTTCCCTCCTCTTGGAACACTTTATTTATGCCGCTTCTTATTTATGTAGCTTCTAGGAAACCTCTCTTGGGTTTGCTCCTAACTGTCTGGCTACTACTCAGTTTCTTTGCTGGCTTTCTTCTTCTCCCTGAGCTCAGCACTTGGACATCTTCTCTGGCTTTATTTAGTCCCTTGATGATCACTTCAGGTACCTTGGTTTAAATACCAGGTATGTAGATTCCATCGGCAGCCTAACCTGTCCCCTAAATCTACTGGTTTAGAAAAACTCAGATAAAAGTTTCCTTACTTAAGGACGTCTCAGAGCCTTCTCCTGTGCATTATAAATATCCAAAAGAAGAGTATGTACACGTTATGTCTTACACTTATTTAGAACAGAATCTTTTCCTCATGATGCATCTTGTGAGACATACAATTAACTAAGCCACTAAATATAGCATACTAAGCTGTCTTTCAAGTAGTTCCAAATTCCCACAGCATGAATTAATTATATAAAAATGGGCAAACTTTCCCTCTGATTTTACAGAGGTAATAACTGAGTTTGAAGTTTTCAAGGCAGCTCACTCCATTAAAAGAGTTTGCCTCAGTTTTCCTTATGCAGAGAGAAATTATGTCTCTCTTAAGCTCCATTCACCTGTATTAGCTATACACTCTAAATGAGTACAAAATATATTTACCACATCTTCAGGCTTCGAATAAAATAATATAATAAATATATACTATTGTTAATCTTTCTTTTCCCAGACTAAATGTTGGTAGCTCCTTCAACTGTTCTTCATAGAACATGATTTCCATTCCTCTCACCATCCAAGTCATCCTCCTCCCCAGATAAGATATAAATAATTCCTGAAATCTAGTTGGTCAACAAAATAATCTGTTTATCTGAAGAATACAAAACACAGTAGACTTATAACTTCTATTAATTGGGACAGGGTCACTTGGTTATGCAGCTTAAGAATATATTCACTTTTTTATTCTTAGCAGCCATGACACTGCTTAACTCAATAATCCTTTCTGAAAATAAAGGTGTATTACACAGATCCACACACAATACATACTCATATATACACATTTAGCTATGTCCACTAAGAGGGCCTAGAAGCAATGATTCCTTAGTAGCAATAAGCACATGTAGCAACCAGATCTCTAAATACCATTCTACAGTAAAAGAAACCAAGGCTGCTTAGAGAAATGTCTGATTCTAGTTGGCACAGAGACAGTACAAAATGATTCTGGAACATCTCATGGGGTCAGAAGTTAAGAAGGCTCAAAGAATGATAGGGACATTGCCAAAAGTTAAAGTAAGAATCAATGAGTCTATACTGATATGAATGAATGAATGAATGAATGAGAGGGAAGCTTTTTGATATAGCAGGAAGCCAGCTAACACAGAAGAAATTAGAGAATTAGGAAAAAAAAAAGTCACCATTTGGCAACAATCTTTTTTCCCAGTTTTACTGAGATATAATTGATACAGAACACTGCATAAGTTTAAGTTGTACAACATGATTTGATATATGTATATATTGTGAAATGATCACAATAAATTTGGTTAACATCAATTACCTCAATTACAATTTTTTTCCTTGTGATGAGAACTTTTTTTGGGGTAGGCTCTACACCCAACGTGGCACTTGAACTCACAACCCCTAGATCAAGAGTTGCATGCTCTACTGACTGAGCCAGTCATGCACCTCTATGATAAGAACCTTTTTTTTTTTTTTTTTTAAGTAGGCTTCATGTCCAGCGTGAAGCCCAATGTGGGGCTTGAACTCATAACCCTGAGACCAAGACTTGAGCTGAGATCAAGAGTCAGACACTTAGCCAACTGAACCAACCCAGGCACCCCTGTAATGAGAACTTTTAAGCAACCATCTTAATAATGGATTCATGTAAGAAACAGCAATAAATATTAAAGCTAACACACAAGTTTGAGAGTAATAGGATATTTACATAATCAAAATATCTCCAAAGATATTTACTAGCTACAAAGAGTGACTCTGGAGAAACCTGGCAGGTGTCACCTTAACTAAATGATCAAAGTTATCATCACCTGTAACATGAGAAATTGCAGCATTTGCTTCTTGATATAATGTACTGTGAAAAACACAACATTATATCTGTGGTATCCCTGCCCAAAGTATATAACCTGAATCCAATCATGGGAGAAAAATCAACCAAACTAAAACGGAAGGCCATTCAACAAAATAACATCTTAACACTTCAAAAAATGTCAGTATCATGAAATACAAAGAAAGGCTTAAGAAATATTCCAGTTTAAAGGAAACTAAAGAGACCTGAAGACTACATACAGAATGTGATCCTGGATTTTCTTTTGCTATCTGAAGAGTATTGTGACAACTGGTGAAATGTGAATAAAATCAGCAGATTAAATAATAGTTATTGTATCCATGTTAATTTCCTGATTTTTGATCACTTGCACTTTGCTTATGTTGGTGAATCGTCTTGTTTTTAGGAAATAAAACTGAGGTATGTGGAAGTAAAGGAGTATCATGACTCAAATGAGTCAGGAAAAAAATAATATATATATACATATACGTGTATGTGTGTGTGTACACATATGGATAAAAGGATAAAGCAAATGTAGGAAAATGTTAATATACAGTTAATCTTGGTTGAAGGGCACACAGAAATTCTTTATACTATTCTTTTTTAAAGATTTCATTTATTTTAGAGAGAGAGAAAGCATGAACAGGGGGAGGGACAGAAGGAGAGGCAGAGAGAGAATCCCAAGTAGACTCCCCACTGAGCGTGGAGCCTGATGCAGGGCTCAACCTCAGGACTCCAATATCATGACCTGAGCCTAAATCAAGAGTCAGATGCTCAACCAATGGAGTTACCCAGGCACCCCTATACTTTTCTTATATAACTTCCTTAAAGTTTGAAATTATGTCAAAATAAAAAAGAAATAGCTATAATAAGCTTTAATTCAGTTTTAAAATACCTCCTTTTTCATGTTAATTTTCTATACACAAACTATCAACTTAATATACATAAAGCCGTCCTCAAGCTTATTTTCTCATTTAGTATGGTTGCAGTGATGGAAAAGAATAGGATAAGCACAAGAGAACTATCCCTATGTTTTGATTTTACAAATTTACAAATCCACCTCCATCAAAAGAAAAAGGTCATACTCAGTTGCCTATGATCAATGAGGAGACAGATTTTTAGATACACTCTTCTAATATCTTAAAGCCCATTTCCTCCAGAGATTTTTAACAGTGTATTTAATACCTATTACTTCAAAGGTTAAGTTAAAATGATTGCTCAAAATATAAACTAAAACTCTGGATCATAGCAGCATTTTTAGTCATTGTTACAAGTATTTTCCAATGATGATAAAAACTGAATAATTATACTCTTAGAGAAATAAACACTTCTCATTAATTTCCCCTAGTAATAATCTAGTCACGTTTTTCACACTCACACAATTTTTTTTTTTTTAAAGATTTTTATTTATTTATTTGACAGAGAGAGAGATAGTGAGAGCAGGAACACAAGCAGGGGGAGTGGGAGAGGGAGAAGCAGGCTTCCTGCCGAGCAGGGAGCCCGATGTGGGACTCGATCCCAGGACCCTGGGATCGTGACCTGAGCCGAAGGCAGACGCTTAACGACTGAGCCACCCAGGCGCCCCACACTCACACAATTTTTGTCATGAGAACTGGGTTTATAAAAGAAGAAAATGCAATTAGTTGCTCACCTTTTAACTCATCATACTTTCATACATTTGTTTTAAACGAAATAGAAACGGTAAGGGGGATGAACATAGACACATTCATCCAGTCAAAACATACGGTATATTTTGGTTCTGGATATGCAAAGCTAATACATTCTGAAATCATGGGACTTAATTAAAACAATAAAAAAATGGTACTTTATGTACTTACTTTAAAACTTAATATACAGGGACTTCCATTTCTAACCATGATGGAGTATCAGGGACCAGATTAATCTCCCCATCTTAAATACTAAAAACATGGACACAATAGTGAAAAGTTTTCAGACATTGGGCAACAGGCAGCACAATCTCTGAAAGAGGCAATAAAAGTAAGCCGGATGACTTCCCAAGGGTAGAGTTTCCGGGATACAATACTAAGATAGGAAAATCAGATCCAGACAGACTCCCCAAATTGAGAAGACAGATAAGGGGGTTCAGGGATACCAAGGCAGCTACAGTTCCCAGGGCAAAGTACCAGGAAGGAGAAAAAAGCACAAAGAAAGCTCTGGAATTCTGTAGAACATTTCCTCTGAGTCTCCTGCTGAATACTGATCAGCACATGTATGCAAGGAAACTATCTGAAACCAGGGATAGAACCACCAGAAAGGAGCAAGGAGAACAATTACCAAAGTTCACCTAGGGATGATAAGAGTTCACAGAGTGAAGAAATCCTGTAACAATGGGCAATAGCTAGAATATCCAGAAGGGCATTGTGCCTGTACTAGGAACAAATTAGCCTTGTACTAAAGGATGCTCAGGTCTCACCTAACGAAACTTAAAAAACAAGCCTTAGAAAATTAAACTGTTTCTAAGTAACTTAACTATATCTCAGAAGAAATCTCAAAATATTAAAAATAATACAAAGGAAAGGCAGCTCCAAACAACAAAATTCACAATGTCTGATATCCAAACAAAAATTAGCAAGCATGCAAAGAAAAAGGAAAATACAATCCATCATAAGGAGAAAAATCAGTTCTAAAAACGGACCCAGGAATAACAGAAGTGATAGGATAAGTAAGGAAGGACATTAAAACCGGTGTCTTATATAAAACATTGCTGAAAAAAATTAAAGGAAGCAAAAGTAAGTGGAAAGCAACCTTATGTTCATGGATTGGAAGACTTAGTATTATTAAAGAAGTCCACACTATCCAAAGTGATCTACAGATTCAGTGCAATTTCTATCAAAATTCCACAGTATTTTTTTGCAAAAATAAAAAATCCATCCCGGGGCGCCTGGGTGGCTCAGTCATTAAGTGTCTGCTTTCGGCTCGGGTCATGATCCCAAGCGTCCTGGGATTGAGCCCTGCATCAGGCTCCCTGCTCAGCAGGAAGCCTGCTTCTCCCTCTCCCACTCCCCCTGCTTGTGTTCCCTCTCTCGCTGTGTCTCTGTCAAATAAATAAATAAAATCTTAAAAAAAAAAAAATCCATCCTGAAATTCATACGGAATCTCAAGGGACCCCAAATAGACAAAATAATTTTGAAAAAGAGGAAGAAAGTAGAAGGACTCACAATTTATTTCAAAACATATTACAAAGCTATACTAACCAAAACAGTGTACTACTGACATAAAGGCAGACAAAAAGACCAATGGAATAGAACAGAGTCCAGAAATAAACCCTCACATATATGGTCAAATGATCTTTGACAAGAATGCAAAGACTACTCAGTGCAAAAGAATACACTCTTCGACAACTGATGCTGGGAGAACTAGAGAGTCACGTGCAAAAGAATGCACGTGACTCTCTAGTTACAGAAATTAACAAAAAATGAATAAAGAGCTAAAACTATTAAACTCCTAGATTAACTAAGGGGCAAAACTCCAGGATTTTGGACTTGGCAATGATTTCTTGGATATGACACCAAAAGTACAGACAACAACAGCAAATATAAATAGGACTATATCGAACTTAAAACTTTTATGCATCAAAGGCTACAATCAACAGAGTGAAAAGCATATAGAATGGAAGAAAATATTTGCAAATTATATAACTGATAAGGAGTTAATAACCAGAATATATAAAGAACTCCTTCTTAACAACAAAAAATCACTCAATTAAAACACAGGCAAAAGACCTGAATAGACATTTCTCCAAAGATGATGTACAAATGCCAACAAGCATATGGAAAGGTGCTCAACATCCCTAGTCATCAGGGAAATACAAATCAAAACCATGAGATATCATTTCACACCCATTAAGATAGCTACTATCAACAAAACTGAAAATAACAACTGTTGGCAATGATGTAGAAAAACTGGAACTCTTTTGTACTGTTAGTGGAATGGTAAAATAGTGCAACCACTATGGAAAACAGTATAGAGGTTCCTCAAAAAATTAAAAACAGAATTACCTTATGACCCAGCAATCCCACTTCTGGATATATATCTAAAAGGAGTGAAGGCTTGGTCTTGAAAAGATATTTGCATACCCATGTTCAGAGCAGCACTATCCACAATAACCAAGAGGTAGAAGTAAGCCAAACATCTACCAATGGATCACTGGATACAGAAAATGATGTATATACGTACAATAAGATATTATTCAGCCTTAAAGGAAATCCTGTCATAAACTACAACATGGATGAATCTTGAGGACATTATGCTAAATGAAATAAATCAGTCACAAAAAGACAAATACTGTATGATTCCATTTATATAAGGTACCTAGTATAGTCAAATTCATAGAGACAGAAAGTAGAAGAGTAGGTACCTGGATCTGGGGGGAGAAGAAAAGAGGAGATATTTCAGATTTGTAAGATGAAAAAGTTCTGGGGCGCCTAGGTGGCTCAGTCAGTTAAGCATCTGCCTTCGGCTCAGGTTGTGGTCCCAGGGTCCTGGGATCAAGCTCTGCATCGGGCTCCCTGCTCAACAGGGAGCCAGCTTCTCCCTCTCCCTCTGCCTGCCACTTCCCCTGCTTGTGTGTGCTCTCTCTCTCTCTCTGTGTCAAATAAATAAATAAAATCTAAAAAATTTTTTTTTAAAAAAGATGAAAAAGTTCCAGACAGTTGTTTCACAACAATGTGAATATACTTAAAACTCTCAAATTGGTTAAGTAAAAAGGGTGAAAATGGTTAAGATGGTAAATTTTATGTGACGTATTTTTAACCATGATTTAAAAAAAAAAAAAAAAACCCGTCTATTATAGACTCCATATATTTAAGAAAGTAAAAGAAGAAAACATGACCACTGTTAAGGAAAGACATGGAAGATATAAACAAGATTCAAATCAAACTTTTAGAGATGAAAAATACAATGTTTAACGAGAAAAATACAATGGATAAGATTAACAGCAGATTAGAAATCAGTAGAAGAAAATGTTAGTAATTTTGAAGACATAGCAATAGACATTCAAATTGAAACAAGGAGGGGAAGAAAAAAACCCAAAAAACAAAAAAACCCAGGATCAGTTAGGTGTGGAACAATATCTATTTGTCAATGTATGTGTAACTGGAGTACCAGAATGAAAGGAGAGAGTGAAGGAAGAGAGAAAAACTATTTGAAGAAATAATGGCCAAAATTTTTCTAAATTTGATGACAATGACAAATCCACACACCCAAGAAGCTCAACTAACCCTAAGCATAAGAAACATAAAACTACACCAAAGCACATCATAATAAAAGTGCTTTAGGGCGCCTGGGTGGCTCAGTTGGTTAAGCGACTGCCTTCGGCTCAGGTCATGATCCCGGAGTCCTGGGATCGAGTCCCACATCGGGCTCCCGGCTCAGCAGGGAGCCTGCTTCTCCCTCTGACCCTATCCCTTCTCATGCTGTTTCTCTCTCTCTCTCAAATAAATAAATAAATAAAAGCTTTAAAGAGTGCTTTAAACCAGTGGTAAAGAGATCATTCTAAAAGTAGCCAGAGACCAAAAACACTTTCAGTATAAAGAAATAAAGATAACAGTAGATTTCATGTCAGAAAAATGCAAATGAGAAAATAGCGGAGCATCATTAAAGTCGTATCATTAAAGTCCTGAAAGAAAAAAACTGTCCATCTAGAATTCTATACCCAGTAAAAATACATTTGAAAACTGAAGTACAAAAAAAAAGGGGGGGGGGTTCAGACATATAAAAGCTGAAAAAATTCTCAGCAGTAGTTCAACTTACAATAAATGCTAAAGGTAATCATAGGCAGAAGGAAAATGATACCAGATGGAAAAGGAATTTCAAAGGAAAGAAGAGCCTTGAAAATGGGACAAATGTGGGTAAAAATAAGAGTGCTTTCCTAAATATCATTTTTAAATCCACTTAAGAGAACTGACCATTTAAAGCTAAAAAACTAAAACCATATTGTGGGATTTAAACATATGTACAACTAAAATGTATGACAACAACACAAGAATGAAAAGGAGAAATAGAACTATAGTGTTTTAAGGTTGTTATATAATATGTGAAGTGGTATTTTACCCAAAAACAGACTGTGATAAGTTAGATATATATAAACAAACAAACAATAAACCCAAAAAACAAACCAAAACAAAAACCTATAGATGATAAAAAGCAAAAAAAAAAAAAAAAAAAAAAAAAAGATATAAAGGAGAGTCATAAAAAATACTCAAATAATACAAAGTAGAAGGCAAAGAGCAAAAACAAAACAGATGGGACAAATAAAACACAAATCACAAGATAACAGATTTAAACCCAACAATATCAATAATCACATTAAATATAAGTGGTCTAAACTAAAAAGCAAGAATTAGAAAACTGGATTAAAAAACGAAGACTGAACTATATGCCATCTACCAGAAACTACTTCAAATACACACAAATGGATAAAAGTAAAATGATGGAAAAATATGCACCATGCTAATACCAATCAAAAGAAAGCTAGAGAGGCAATATTGTCAAAGTAGATTTCAGAGCAAAGCATACTACCAGAAATAAAGAGAGCCATTTCACAATGATAAAGGGATCCAATTCATCAAGAAATCACAACAATCCTAAATATGCATACATCTAGTAAGAGAACTTCAAAATATACAAAGCCAAACTGATGAAAGTATAAGCAGAAACTGGCAAGTCCAAAATGATATTCAGAGATTTCAATACCCTTCTCTCAAAAACTGCTAGAACAAGTAGACATAAAATCAGTAAGGATAGAGAAAACTTGAGCAATTCTATCAATCAAGTTGATCTGACGTTTAAACCACTCCACCCAACTTTCTTTTCACGTGCACATGAATCATTTACCAAGACAGACCATATTCTGGGCCATAAAACAGTCTCAATAAATTTAAAATGATTCAAATCTTACAATGTATGTTCTCTGAGCACAATGAAATTAAATCAGAAATCAATACCTAAAAAATCCCATGTGCATACTCATTTGTAACCAATGGGGTCAAAGAAGGAATCACAAATAAAATCAGCAAGGATTTCTGAACTGAACAAAAATGAAAATACAACGTATCAAAATTCACGGGATGTAGCCAAAGCACTATTTAGAGGGAAATTTTACAGCATTAAACATTTATATCAGAAGACAATAAATTAATGAGCTAAGTTTTTAAGATACAAGCAAATAAAATGCAAAGTGAAGAACAGAAAGAAAATAATAAAGAATAGAAATCAGTGAAATTGAGAACAAAAAATCAATAAAGAAAACCAAAAGCTGCTCCTTTGAAAATCAATAAAACAGACAAATCTCTAGCCAAACTGAAAAGGAAAAAAAATGAAAAAATACACAAATTAACAATCAGGAACGAGAGAGGGGACATAGCCATAGATCTTATAACATTAAAAATATAATAAGAGAATATTATGAACAATTTTATGCCAATTTAACAACTTAGATAAAACAGACAAACTCTTTGAAATAACCTATTGCTGCACCTGGATGGAGCAGCCCATTAAGCATCCAATTCTTGGTTTCAGCTCAGGTCATGATCTCAGGGTCGTGAGATGGAGTCCCGAGTCCAGCTCTGTGCTCAGCATGGTCTGCTTAAGACTCTCTCCCCTCTCCCTCTGCCCCCCCACCCCTACTCATGCTCTCTCTCTCTAATAAATAAATCTTTAAAAAAAGATACAAACTATTGATGTTCATTCAAATACAAATAAATAAACTAAGTAGTCCTCTATTGATGAAAATAAAGTAGTTGTTAAAACCTTTCCTACGGGGTGCCGGGTGGCTCAGTCGTTAAGCGTCTGCCTTCGGCTCAGGTCATAATCCCAGGGTCCTGGGATCGAGTCCCGCATCAGGCTTCCTCCTTGGTGGGAAGCTTGCTTCTCTCTCTCCCACTCCCCCTGCTTGTGTTCCTCTCTTACTGTGTCTCTCTCTGTCAAATAAATAAATAAAATCTTTAAAAAAATAAATAAATAAAACCTTTCTCACAAAGAAAACTCTAGGTATAGGTATATAAGTCACTTAGTACTATCTTAAGTTTAAGATACATGGACGGATCTAATATTTATTAATTATCATCATGTGCTGGCATTAAGAATATAATTTTAATAGGACTTATTAGTATTCAGCAACATCATTCTAGAAGGAAGTTGTGTGAAGAACTGATTAATATGAGGCTAAATTAAAACCAAGGAGACTAAATAATCTGGGGGAAAAATGATGAGTACCTAAAATAAGTCAGTGGCAATGAGGGGTGGGTGTTGGGACAGGGCATGGTTAAAAGATGGATAGCTAGTAAAGAGAAAGACCAGTAAAGAGAAAGACCAGATGAAGTTATTGACTGGATATGAAAGGTACAGACAGTGAAAGAGTAAGGATGCTCCATGATTCCTGGCTTGAACAACAGAAGAACTATTCATTAGGATTGGGAATACAGAGGAGAAACAGATCTGGGAACAAGAAGATATGTTTATTTTCCAACATATAATACATTTAGACATTCACTGCCCAAAAGATATATAGTAGGCAATGAGATATATGGAATCAATACTTGGGAAATATATGTAGTTAAATTAACCGGCTCTATCTCCCAAGATTACTTGCAATTAAAGCCTTCTCTATGACTGTAAAATTAATGGCTTTTATCTGTTGGAAGAATTTCAGAGATAAGAATGTGGCTAAGGGATTTGAGGAAAAAAGTCCCTTTCCGTGTATATAGTAAACTCACAGTACAAGAGACCCAATTTCAGTATTCTTTTTATTGCCATTTAGAATAGCAAAATCTTATTTACTTTATCTGGTTTAATGAGTCTGACGTACTTTCTTCAGGAAAAAAAAATTGAGAATATGACGCCCTTTCCCTATCTTTTCCCTTGTTTTGTATGTGGCTGCAATGACTTGTTTTTTTAATTCAACTGTGCCTATTGCCTGTGTAACACCCTATCGTCTCCTCTTAAGGTTTTATTTGTTTGTTTGCCATTTTCTGGCTCTCCTTACTCTGTTTGAGAATTGTATTTTTTTAAAAAAAAACACATCTGTTCAGGGCACCTGGGTGGCTCAGTCAGTTAAGCCTCCGACTCTGGATTTCCGCTCAGGTCACGATCTCAGGGTTGTGAGATTGAGCCCTGTCTCAAGATCCACAGCCAGTGTGGCGCCTGCTTAAGATTCTCTCTCTGCCTCTCCCTCTCTGCACCCCACCCTTTAAAATAAATGAATAAATGAATGAATGAATAAATAAAATAAAAATTACACCTATTCAACTTAGTCAAATAACAGCAACAACTGTTTTTTGAACATGTCTTATAAGCCAGACAATGTGTCAAGTACTTTACGTACATTAGCTAATTTAATTCTCAAAATCTTGCACAGTATCTCCATTTTATGATTAAATAAAACTGAACCTCGAAAAGATTACATAATGAGCCCAAAGTCACACAACTGATGGACTGTAGAACTGAGACTTGAACGTAGGTCTGCAGAGCACCAAAATTCGTGCCACACAACTTTAGTTTTTTGCTATCTGTAACAGACCTTTTATGGAATGTTTTACTAAGGTGCTTTCATTTATGCAACAAATATCAGTGCCTACTACATACCTTCAAAACTTCTATAGAAACACTTTTTTTTTTTTTGTAGAAACACTTTTAACAGTCCTTTCCCCCTACTGTTTCTGAAACTGGAAAGCTGCATACAGTGCACTTTTTCTCTCCTTTACTTCCTCTCATTAAATGTCAAATTCAATCATGTTATGATTATTATCAGGTAGTGGTTCAGCCACAGCCATTTCCTGCCCAGTTCCTGTTCACCACTCAGAATGAAGTCCAGCATATTTTCTTTCCTAGTACTCTAAAACTACCTGGTCTAGGAAGCAGTCCGTTTTTCTCATGTGAAATCTGATCTTTGTGTCATTTTAGCAATTTGTATGAGAATAACAAGTTGGAATACAAAAGCAGCTTTCCTAAATGGCATTTAATATTTTCAACTTAGATAATTCTGGTCATGAATTTACATGTCATACATGTACATACATACATTACATATAAATCTACCTTTATAAATCCAGTGGAAGTATTCATGGGTCTGTGCTAACCTGAAGGGAAGATTTACACATGGGACTTTTTCTCAGATTTTTTTAAGAACAGCCCCAATTTGAAACATTCTGTCTCACCGTTACATCTCAAATTTGGATTCAGAAAAGGCAGTCAGCATATATACAAAGGGTAGTTTGCAATAGTGGCCCTATGTGGCTACATACTCGGTAAAAGGGTTAAGGGAAGCAACAGTCACTTTAAGATTCTTCTTTTTAAAGTAATCCCAAAATACATTCCACAAATTATGTGCAAATGCCTCTAGTGGTGGTGTAAGTCTTCCTTTATAGCTCAGAATGAACTACTGCAATGAAATAATGAAAGTGCTTAGCTGGACACGTTTGGAAAAGAAGTTTTAATTGTCACTGGGGAAAAAAAGTCTTAAACGGTAAATATTAAATAAAAATGTAACAATTCCCAAACCGTTGAGGATTTCCTATAATTTTAATCAAAATTGGGTAGTACTCACCTTGCCTAGCCACATTTATACACAATTACCATTTAAATTTTGGCCTTCACAAATACTTTTTATACAAAGCTACCATTACTTGCCATTCCCTCAACAATCCACATTCCTGTTCTGTGACCCCGCCTCCTGTTCTATCTGTGTAGGATGCCCTCCTTCCCCAACCATGAAAACTACTACTTACCCTTGAAGGCTCCAGTGGTAGCCACACCTCCAACCCCTTCTCCACTCCGCCTCTGAATATTATTCAGTCTTCTTTATTCAGGGCTTAGCAGTGTGCCAGTACTCTACATATTCTGTTTAATGCTTAATACTCCGCTTTGAAGTAATTCATCTCACTTAACAGATAAGAAAACTGAAGCTGAAAAAGGTTTACTATCATGTTAAAGGTCACAAAGCCAAACAGGAATTCAAATGCTGGTATGCCTAAACTTCAACTGAATTCTCTTCTATTAAATCACAAACTCTATGGCACTCTTCTATGGTATACACTGTATTGTATTATGATTATTTGTTTATTTCTCTCCCCCACTAACGACAGGACAGGTGACTCCATCCTTACATCCCCAACAATACTCAACAATGCCTACTATACAGTGACTCAAAGTGTTACTGAATATGTACAATATTCTTACTCAGTTTATGACTTTGCAGCATTAGTTTTCACTGATTAGTCTCTCCTTTGTACCAGGTCTCTACGAAGCCACTGTGGTGGTAAAACATACTGGCTTGGAATTTAGGCTTTGTAATCAGATTGCCTGGATTTGAATCCCACCTCCACCAACTTATGAGGTGAGAAATCTTGAACAAATGAGTTAACCGAAGTTTTGGTTAACTCATCTATAAAACAGAACAGTAATCACAGTACATGCCTCACAGCATTATAAAGATTAAACAAGACAGTATAGAAGCAATCCAACTATTTTTCGACCCTCATTTTTTCTACATGCCACCCTAAATTGTCTTTGGCTTAGTCTAGTGTAGCCTTTTTAATTACAAATTCCTTAAAATTTTATTAAATGGGCTGGCAAAAAGGTTCATAGGTTTAAAAATTGTTCAGGCCAAAAAAAGTAAAATAAAATAAAATTGCTCAGGCCAGGATGCCTGGCTGGCTCAGTCAGTAGAGCATGTGATTCTTGATCTCAGGGTTGTGAGTTCAAGCCCCACACTGGATGTAGAGCTTACTTAAACCAAACAAATAAACATTTAAAAAATAATAATAGAATAAAAAAATAAAAATTGCTCAGACCACCTACTTGATTTTTAGGGCCAACTGTCCACTGCCAGTTTGGACTCAAAAAAGAGTTTACTCTGGGAGGTTTGACTATACAAGAGTGCCCCCATTATACTTTTTTCTCTTACTATGTTTTCATGGCCTATCAGAAAGTGGTAAAAGTCAGAAAAGACACTTTCTACCTGACTAACACCTAACTTAATACTATTTGATGCATGCACACAACTAACCTGCATGGGAGACAGGCTATTTCCCCAGCCAGAAATTTTCCTGGAACCACCTTGTGTCTGGTCTCAGGCATGGCTCATTCTCCTCAGACCTCTAGATTGCTTTCCTCTGGAATCTGGAGGCTGAGCCACTACAACTGAACATTTCCTTCTCTTAAACTTAGCAATGTTTACTCCAAGAAGTTAGGATTTCAAATTGTTATGCTATTTTACAGCTCTTTAGGCTAAAGTGCATAGTTTCCAAATTCTCAGAATGCTCCCTTCCAACTTTAAAATGCTATGAAAAAATCCAGCTGGGGAGGAAACAAAAATTTTTTTAAACATACATGATCTCTAATAACAAGAGCAAATAAAGTGGCTATGCCCAAAGTCTTAGGGGGATAAAGAAAGAAAAATCCTAAAATATCTAGTTGGCTCAAGCTAACCAAAAACTAAAATCAAAGCACACAATTAACAAAATAACCTCAAAGTAGGCAGGATATACCATAAACAAAGACAGCAAGTATAAATTACAAAATATTTAATAATTCACGAATTTAAAAACTACTTGGTATATAAATACTTAGATTAATATATTATTCCAGATTCTGTACTTCCCAGGCTGTACATGATGATATAAAGCAGTTCGTTTTTTTTTTTTTTTTGGTCAGGCTAAAAATAAAGAGTGATGGATCAGTGACAGAATGATCTCCAAAGTTATAGAAGGAGGTTGAGTTTAGAAGTCATGACTCGAAGGAACAATACCAAAATACTGGCTGTCAATATCAGGCAGATAAAATAAGAAAAGGTAAAGCAAGCCGATGGACTGCAGTATTGTTTCCAGAGGGGAAAACAGCCCTTAAGGCCCCCGAGAGAATTTCAGCACCCGCTCCGCAGTGCTGGAATCAGAACTAAACTGTTGCCTGCTCAGTGGGTGCAGGGCAAAGACCCTCCCTCCAGCCTGCGTCCTGCGTGCGCACAGTCGCCCCCTCCGCCCGAGCCCACTCCTCCGGCGGCTAGCTGGCCTCCCCCGCCCGCCCGGGCTCCGCCACCCGATGCCCCTGCACGCCCTCCAGGACCCGGCGCGCCCCCAGCACCGCGCCAGGGGAAGGAAGCGGGGGAGAGGGGCCGCGAGAGGGGGCGGAGGGGCGGGAGGCGGCGCCGAGCTTCGGCCCGTCACCATTTAGGCTCGAGGACGGCACGGGCTCGGGAGGAGGGAGGCTGAGCCTCTGCCACCGGTCAAATGATGGGAGGGGACCGCGGTTGCCCCCGGCACGCAGGTGCCAGCGGCTGCCGGGGAAGTCACCGGCGGCGTAGGGCGATGCGTTGGCCCCGGAGCCCGCACCTCCATCCTGCCCTCCGCTTTCGTCCCTCGTCCTGCTCCATCCCCAGGATTCTGTCAGAACCCAACGACCTCCACACGGCCCGCCCAAGCACGGAGGTGATGCCGGCTCTTACCGTAGGAGCGGGCGCCGCGCCGCTAGGAGGCGGCTGGGGTGCGCGCGGGAGACTCCGAGGCGAGCGCCGCCGCCGCTGCGGGAGCCGGAGGAGTCACAACGAGGCTGCCGGCGGGAGCGCTGCCTCCAGAGCTGTCGCCCCACCCCCTCTCCCGCAGGATTTTGCGCCGGAGCGGGCAGTCTCCGCGCGCGGGCGGGGAGGGCGAGAGAAGGGGCGGGGCGCCCCTCGGGGGCGGAGCCGAGCGTTGGCTGGTCTGATTGGCGTCTGTGGGCCCAATGGGACCACGGATACTCCAGGCTGTGCTTAGACTGACTTTCCTCCTAGCCCGTAGCGGTAGGGAGGCGGGCCTAGTGGCTTCTCGTAGAGCAGCCTTTTTGACAAACCCGAACGTAAGAAAAGGTCGGTTGGTTCGCACTGGTGGCCAAATGGTCCAATTACCACAGGGAAAAGGGCCTCTGAAACTAGATTGGCATCCTCTCTACCTATAGGTAGAGAGGGTAGACCCAGGGGCGGTGGGAACCTGCCCCGGATGTGGGTGTGGCCCTGAGGTAGAACACAGAGCCACCACCGCGGTGGTTTGGGGAGGCGGAACTGAGATCTTTTTCTTGATTATCATGTGACGGGTTCTGGATTTAATGGAGGAGAAAGCGTGGAAAAGGCCAAGGATCCAAACTGGCGAGTTTTCTGATCTTCGCGCCCCTCCCCGCTCTCCGGCCAGCGGCGCTGCCAGGTGAGTCCCGGCTCCAATGGGCCGGCATTCTCCCGAGGTGCGTTTGCCCACCCGGTGCCCCGGAGCCGGCTTCCCGATGCCTCAGGGGGTTTGTCGCTGCCTCCCACCCCTTTACGCTTCCTGCCAAACGTACAGACACCTGCTTGGCACCAGGCTTCTGCGTGCGTTTTGGATCGTGTGCAAGAAACCGCGTTCAGCTCCCAAAATGTGCTGGGCCCAAAGCGCAGAATGGGAATAGTCCGAATTAGGGCGAAGCGTAGGTGTTGGAAGACTGAGGGCGAGGATAGTTTAGGAACGTCCTGAAGTTCTAGGGACAAGTAGGCCCCCAAATCATGTAAGTTGTGAGCAGAACGCTGTTCCTCTGAAGGAGGGTTAAGTTCGACAAGGCTGTTGAAGCGGGCGCCTTTCGAAAGCGACTCGTTATTTAGAGGAATTGTGTTGTGGGCTCCTAAGCAAAACTGTCTTTGGGATGGGGTGAGTTCATTTGGAAGAGTGCTGGCAGTAGCCAGGGAAGGAAATGGGGGTTGTGTAGACCGCACCGTGGGCACATTAATGAGTGCACACACAACTGCTAGATGCTGGAATTGTGGGCAGAGCCCTTTCGATTTCCATCTTGGGACAATGCAGAAGATTTTGACAATGGATGAGAAAGCATATGAACTAATACTTAACTATCTTCCTGGTACCAGAAGTAGTCACCTCAAATAGGACTTTACTAGAGCAAATTTTTGTTTTGGGGCATGCAGCCCCCTCTGTTGAGACAAAAGACGGCCAGTAGTAGGAAATAAATTACTTCAATTAATGAAGATTTATGAACAAGTAAAATTGGCGTTGTAACGCCCTGCATCTAGAATACTTCAGACCTCATTTAAATATCGGCATAGTGCTTCCCAGTTGAGGGCATTTTAGTGTAAGTGCGTACAGAACTTTGTTGCATCCCACATTATAAAACTCGAAGCCACAGGACTGTGCTCTTTCTATCATCCTTCCATCTCCGTCCCTGAAGTACCTGTGTTGAGTGCAGCAACCGTTTCTATGACCAGTTGCTTACTCAGTCCTATATGCAAAAATTTGAACCCTGACTTACCCAATGGCTGATGGAAAAGTTGTGTTTAAACAAGTGTATTGGGGCGCCTGGGTGGCTCAGTCCTTAAGCGTCTGCCTTCGGCTCAGGTCATGGTCCCAGGGTCCTGGGATCGAGCCCCTCATCAGGCTTCCTGCTCAGTGGGAGGCCTGCTTCTCCCTCTCCCACTCGCCCTGCTTGTGTTCCCTCTCTCACTCTGTCAAATAAATGAGTAAAACATTTTAAAAAAATAAGCAAGTGTATTATCATAAACTTTTTAAACGTTCACAAAAAATGGTCAGATAGATTGGAGATCAGGTTTGAGCAAACTTGATTTCCAGCATGAAATCCATTTGTAGTTAATAATCAGTTCACACTCTTTGCACCTCTTCTTCCAAATTCAGCCCCATATCCCACCATGGCAGCCTTTGGTCAGGAAAGGCGACCTGGAGAAAATGCCCTCCTGGGAGCAAAAGCATCTGCTTTTCATACTGCAGTATGAAGCATCCGATCTGCCAGCTAAGTAAACAAGTGCTAGCAGATGGGTGTCAGGGGAAAGGGGATTTAGGAGATCCGTAAGTCACTATTATAGTAAAACAGATACGCACTCTTGCCCCATGATAGCCACCCACTCTTTAAAGTAGTAGAGGTGTAGCAAACAATATCAAAATTAGTTTTATTTTTTTTAAGATTATTTATTTGAGAGCGAGAACGAGCGGGGGAGGGAAGAGGGAGAAGCAGACCTCCCACTGAGCAGAGAGCTTGATGTGGGGCTTGATCCCAGGACCCTGCGAGATCATGACCCCAGCCAAAGGCAGATGCCCAACCAACTAAGCCACCGAGGCGCCCCTCAAAGTTAGTTTTAAAATATAATTAATTAAACATGCTAGTCTAGGGCATTTTATTCATCTAGCCAGTTTCTTCACTTTTTCCTTGTTTCTTATTTCTTCCTGCATTTTTACTCCTACCCCTCATGCTTTTGCTACCCCACCACCTTCTGATGTTTACCTCTTTCCATCAGGTATCCTCTCTCCGTCTCTCTCTCCTTTGTGGCCTATTTCCCTCAGTTTATAATCATATTTAGATTCTTCCTTTACTGAAAAATTTCTTCCTGACCCTTTCTCAATCTCATTATATGTCTTGTCTTTCATCTTCTCTTCTTCAAATGTTTCAGAGAAATAAAGTGTTGTCAACTGTTTACATTTTGCTAACTCCTCACCCAACTGCTGCAGTCTGGCTTCTGATTTCCATTCTACTTACCCTTTTTCCAAATGGTCACAAGGTTGTTATAAAAAGCTTGAACAAGTATAGAACATACTATCAACCTGTATGTGAAGACTAAATAAATGCTTATACCTATGTATTATAGATTAATGTGTCCCAATCAAACTTCCAAGTTTTTAAGAATTAATGGTTTTAGCAGTGAAAAAAAAATGAAAGGGCAAAATATTCTGGAAAAGAAATCCATGAGTAGTAGGCACTAGTCCTTTCAGATATTAGAGTATATCCTAGAACATACCTAATCACAGTCATATAGTACTAGTGCAAAACAGAAATATAGGTCAGTAGGACAGATCTATAGACAGATCTTATATTTTAGGGATGTAAGAAATAACTTTCCGTTGCCTGGCTGGCTCAGTTGGTAGATCATGCAACTCTTGATCTCAGAGGCCTAAGTTCAAGCCCCACATTCTTTAAAAAAAGGGAGAGAGAGAGAGAGAGAAAGAGCCTAAATTATTGAATAATTTAGCATCTAATAATAACAAAATGTCAAAAGTTTAAGTGGTCTTGATTATTGGATAGCAAGTAGCAAAAAATCAGGATTTATACCACAAACCAAAAAATATATAATGAGTAGTATTAAAAAGAAAAATTCAGACTAATAGGTATTTATAAGAATTGCAGTGAGAAAATTTAATTTAAAAAGACCCACAGACTAAGCTGTGTGAAAATCCAGTATTACCAATATATTTTGTATTATTTAGCCCAAAGATCTCCTCACACTCTTAATTCTATTTAATATCTGAATTTTTGTTAACCATTCCCTCCTTATTAAAACTCTCCTCCCTTGACCTGATAAGCACTTCCTTTTTCACTACTTTTTGAATGCTTTTTCTTAGTACATCTTGAAATTGAATGAAAATTTATAGATGTACAGATGTACAAAAAGAATTTAAGAATATCCCTGAGGTACAGGAATAAAGTCATGAGTACCTGGACTTGAGTGACAGCAATGAAAAGGAACAGACTATTCTTGAGACATTTTGAATAGAGCTTACGCCCAGATGATATACTAAAAGTTTTATTGTATTTTGTCATGGCCTATAAGGAATGATGAATGTAATGTTGTCAAAGATGTCTACAAATTTTACAGGGTTTGAAAGGAAGAATAGAATGTTTTCAAAATTAGGAAATCTGTGAGTGGGGAAGAACAAGCTTTGTTCACCAGGAATGGAAGTGATTTTTTTTTTTCTGGTATCAAAACAATCCTGACTTTTTTTCCTTCTCTTAGGGTATATTTCCCTTTTTTCGACTCTGCAACAGCCTCTTTAAACTGTTTAAATGAGAATGTCCTTGGCTCAGAGAGTACTACTCACCTGGCTTTTCACATTACTCTTCTTGATCATGTTGGTGTTGAAACTGGATGAGAAGGCACCTTGGAACTGGTTCCTCATATTTATTCCAGTCTGGATATTTGATACTATCCTTCTTGTTATGCTGATTGTGAAAATGGCTGGGCGATGTAAGTCTGGCTTTGACCCTCGACATGGATCACACAATATTAAAAAAAAAGCCTGGTACCTCATTGCAATGTTACTTAAATTAGCCTTCTGCCTTGCACTCTGTGCTAAACTGGAACAGTTTACTACCATGAATCTGTCCTATGTTTTCATTCCTTTATGGGCCTTACTGGCTGGGGCTTTGATAGAACTTGGATATAACGTCTTTTTTGTGAGAGACTGACTTCTAAGGACATCATTCATTTTATTGCCGTTCAACAAGCTATCATTAAAGTGTTCTGAATCCTTGCAAGCTTGAAGAATACCAGAGAACTGAGAAAATAACCAAATGTAGTTTTATACTGCTTCCATAAAATAGTCTTTGTGAATCATGGACTTCTAGTCAATCCAAAGCTTATTCAATATTTCAGTTATTAATATCCTTATTATCCCTATATAAATAAAGTTTGTTTTTGACCTTATTTTTCTACTTGACTCTTAATAATCTGTTGTACATATGTGGTCAATTTTTAAAGTATATAAATAAGAAGTCTTTAATCTACATTATTTGGGTAGAAGTTTTAATAGATCATAGCCTCATTATGACCAAAGTAAATGATCATTTGTGCTTGTAAATTACGGAGGAAAAAAACCTAGTTACTGAAATAGTTGTGCCACTTCATGTTTACATTCAGAAGGAATCTGAGAGTTTGACAGATTTTTATCTAAGCTAACATCATTGCTACTTCTCCCTTTATGACCCATGAATTACAGGTGGCATATTAAAACAGAGCAGAGGCTTGCCTCTTCCTAAAGTTAGAGGGACCTTTCATCATGGTTGAATCAGGACAGTTCCTATTTATGCCTTTGTCCTGGGGTTCAGGAAGTTAGTGCCCCTTTCACTCTTTCTTTCTTTTTTTTTTTTTTTTAAAGATTTTATTTATTTATTTGACAGAGAGAGACACAGCGAGAGAGGGAACACAAGCAGGGGGAGTGGGAGAGGGAGAAGCAGGCTTCCCGCGGAGCAGGGAGCCCGATGCGGGGCTCGATCCCAGGACCCTGGGATCATGACCTGAGCCACCCAGGCGCCCCTCCCCTTTCACTCTTAAAAGTGTCCTGGCTTGAGAATTTATAGATGATCCTACCAAGGCACTCAACCCATTCCAGTGAAGCATAGGTGACATTAACTATTCCAAACAGTCTTATGGACATTATAACTCTAAAGCAGGTGATTGTTCTTGACCTATACAGCCCTCACTTTTAGCTTTGGGAAGAACCCAAAGTAGTATTTTGTCTGTTTTAAAAATATCTAACACACAAGAAAGTGATTTCTGGCTGCTAGTACTTGAGAGGATTGCTTTGAATATAGCACTTTGGTCTAGTTCTCCTTTGTAAAGCAGATAACATGACAAAGTTTAAGCTACAACACCACAAATTAATATAGCTGAACTCCTTGTTTGAAACTACAGAGCTACGCTAAATAAATAAAAATTGATCAGTTACAAGCGTTTTCCTGTCTTACAATTGGTATATATTCCTATTTTGAGCATCTAAAAATAGGATGGAAAAGGATAGTTAATATGGGGAACATAATGTTCCAGACTTGATTAGATATTCCTAATTCAGCTGAGAGATCCAAAAAAATTTGGTCTCTCTAATGATAGATTCAAAGTAGAAGAACGCTTTCATCTCAGTGAGAAACCAGATAGGAGGATTTTGAAATTCAGCAAAAGCTGTATTTGTGCAAGTATTATCTAAGTATGATCTCTCACAGGGAAAAGGAAAAGGACAGCACCACGTGCAAACAATTAGCTGGGTCAGGAGTCAGCAAAATTTTTTCTGTAAAGGTTTATCTAGTAAATAGTTTAAGCTTTGTGGGCTATACCATTTCTGTCTCAACAGCTCGGATCAGCTCTGTGATGAAAAAGAAGCCATAAACCATGGGTTATGTTCCAATAAAACTTTATGGACAATGAAACTTAAATTTTGTAAAATTTCCACATATCACAAGGTAGTATTCTTTCGACTTTTGTTCCAATTACTTAGAGCTATAAAAACTATCCTTGCCTCACAGCCATACAAAAAACACCTCTAAGCTAGGTCATAAAACAAGCAAAAGCAGAAATTCTGTGTGAGATTTCTAAGAGAAAAGGTGGGACAGGTCTCCAAGGAAATAAGAGAAACTGGTAAGAATTGTATCTAAAAGTCAGCACAATAACCAACCTGTTAACCCACTAGGATCAATTAATTGTAGTAGTGTCTGAGAGGTTCCCAGAAAGTAGAACTTTTTCTTAAAGTTAGTACACTGACAGCCTAAGCAAACAACTTGCAGCAGCATTGAGTTATTGACGTGCACCTCCTTGGTTCTGGCACCAATTCCAGTGTGTGTGTGATCCCCATACCACCAAGGAATTCTTTCAGTTCTGACACTACTTGGAAATATTATGTGATCCCACAGGTTAAGGGTTCGACCCCAGAAGACTCCTCCTCCCTCCAAACTTCAGATACCAAATACAAATCCAGCTATAGATTGGATGTTCCGACTTCCTTGATTAATCTGCTAGAGCAGCTCACAGAACTCAGACATTTTACAGACTAGATTACCAGTTTATTATGAAAGAATATAACTCAGGAACAGCAAGATGGAAGAAATGGTAAGGCAAGGTATGGGGAAGGGGCAAGGAGCTTCCATGCTCTCTGGGCATACCACTCTTGCCCCATCTCCTTGTGTTCACCATCCCAGAAGCTCTCTGAACCCTGTCCTTTTAGGATTTTATGGAGGCTTGATTACATAGCATATAAATTAAATCATTGGCCATTGGTGACTGAACCCTATCTCCAGTTCCTCTCCCCTGGGAGATAAGGAAGGAGGAAAGTTCCAACCCTTTAATCATTTGGTTGTTTCTCCCTGGCAACCAGCCCCCATCCTTAGGTTACCTAGGAGTTTTCCAAGTCACCGCATTAACATAAGCTCAAAAGACACCTTTATCACACTAACAGGAAATTCCAAGGAATTCCTGTGCCCAGAATAAGGATAAAGACCAGATGTATATTTCTTATACATTACAATGTCACAGTCTCAGTGGTTGGAATACATTTAAAACATTAAATAATTAGACAGAGCAGAAATTATGCTCACAGAAAAAGCAAAACTAACGGAATAATATATAAACAATATTGCAGAAAAATACTTTCCCATTTGTTTTTAGTTCTAGGATATTTCCTTTATAATACAAAGATTTAACTTAAACATGAAAGGTTCCTTATGAAGCCAGTATTTTCCAGGTCAGTATGGACAAGAAGTAACTTATTCTGGTTTGGGGCAAAAGATTTATCAAAAATTCTGAGTAAAAGCAACTTGTAAACAAAATAACTTTTTTAAGATTTGAAAATATGAAAAGTAGAAAATATTCAAAGAATTCACAACTTGTTCAGCAATATTTCATGAACACAGAGGCTGGGTGTGGTGGTACCATCAATCCACCACATGAAACATGAACACAAATCCACCAACAGAGAGCTTTCAAGCACCAAGAAAATTTGTTGCTCACAGCTTCTAGAAGTAAAGATCCATCTGTGGGCTAAAGTTTACTGTGATTTTAAAAGTTATTAACCACCTTACAAATTAGGTCATCTGCTTTCCTCTCTGCTGTTTTACAGTGCAGCAAATAAGAGAAACGGATGTGACCGATGAACAGAAGTGATGGCCAAAAAAGGAGAGGAAACCACAGAACTTTCATTAGAGGCAGGCATATTACTATGCACCTGTGTCATCAAGAATAGTTCTCTTTACTGAGAGAAAATTAATCAGAATCCTTTTAGCATTATATTAAGAAACAGGCCACAAACTACAAAAGGAGTTTCCTTTAATCTTGATTGGTCATGTTTGCACAGTAAATGTCAGTTGTTTGGTGTTCTTATAATTCATGACGTAGTGAAGGTACACGGGAATTAGTGTTAGAAACAGGATAAAACAAAGAAAAAACCCTCATTATAATAATGATGGAAAAACTAAAGCACAGGTAAATGAAATGAAATCAGTCCCTGGTCATTGATAAATGGAGAAGTTTTAACTCCAAATGCTATTTCCAAAATAGGTTTGCTATTGAAGAAAAAAAAAATAAGAATTCATCCATGGAAGATACATACCAGTTATCAAATATGCCAAATAAAGTAACCCTAGGCTAAAAACTTTTATGAGAGGGATCTACTTTACACTTCAATGTTTTACTCTCATTTTGCTTGTCCTATGTTCAAATTACCATACTGTAATCATACTGATATCTTACACCACAAAGTAAATTTACTACCACTATCATCTATATACTACAAACCCAAATTTGTAATCAGGAAAAGGCAGTCTGTAACATGATTTTTGAATTGCTGGCCCTGGGCAAAATAGTGAACTAGGAACAAGTATGTTTTGGAAATCTACCTACCTCCACCATACCTCATGACCCCTTGATAAACATCTTCCTCTTCCCAGATGCTTATCCTTTGCCCAAAATTAGAGGAATACAGAGAAAAGATAGTGAGAAAGGCATAAAATGATTAGGCTGACCCAGAACATAGCTCTTCTATTCTTTTTACTATGTTAATTCCAGAATCAGAAGCTAACATTTGTAGTATCTGCAATATATAAACCAATGCACTAAGCCTTGGGCATGTTCTGTCATTTAATTTTCACCACCAATTAGCAGAATAGGTTATTCCCTCCTCCCCTTTTACTGATATGAAATAAAAGCTAGGTGATTTCTCAACGTTATACAAGTGTATTCCCCTTTCATGAGCCATAGCTGTACTGCTCAAATGCCCTCAGCATAGTATCATACTAGTGAAGAAGGTCTGTGAAAATGTGCCACCTTTATGTCCTTGTCCCACTCCTGCAACAGAATGGATATTGACTAAAAATATGAGTGCATGTTATCACCTTCAATATTTTCAATTTTTGAGTATTTGTATCAATAGGGAGGCTTTATCTTGCCAAGTTAAGACTTAGCACGCTAAAAATCTGATTCAGACTATAAGATATTAAGGTGCTTCTTATATGATATTTGCCATTTTAATCACTTTAGGTCTAGTTTAAATTTACCCTCAATTTGTAATGAGTGTATCTCTAGTTAAAGAAAAAAGTTGGGTGAGTTTTACAGGTTTAACGATCTTTACAATACTTTCTCCACATTGCCCAATGGGCCTAGATATTTAACAGGTAGCTTCTTAAACTTTATTCATAAGACTGAAGTACAAAATAGAAACTCGGTCTCTTTATAGTGCCTGCTAATCTAATTTTCTCCACTTTTCTATTGCAATTCTAGAATTACATTACGAAATAAAGTCAGTTTTTATATCATAGAAACCCACATAGTTTTTCCCACCCCAGTAAAGTTAAGGTACAACTTTTGTTCCTTCAAATATTTATTGAATACCAAGTGTATATATTAGGTGTCAAGGATACAAAGGGATTAAAAAAGAAAAAACTTGTAACTTCTAGTTCATGGTTTAGGTAAAGCCCAACGTGTACTTAACTAATGTGTACATTAAATGATATGAACAAAGGGACACAAGAAGCAGAGCGAAGAAATGGTTCTACACCAGCTTTGGGGTGAGGGGACAGTTGGAACAGATGAACTCAGTAAAAGACACAGAAGAGAAGATGTTTAACTAGAGTTTTGAAAAAAGATTTCATGGTATTATATTCCAAGCAGAGATTTCCCCAGCAAAAGCAAAGAATTTTAAAAGTACACAAAGGAAATGGCAAGTCCTGGCTCCTGGTAAAGCTGAAAATTGGGCACATTAATGGAAGACTGGTGGATGAAGCTGGAAAGGAAGGGCCATATCATGAAGGCTTTTTGGTGTGATACTGAGATTTGGCTTCTAGACTTTAGGAAAGGAGCCACGGAATATTTCTAAGCAAAAGAGTAACAATCATATCTATCTTAGATTAATCTGGTAGTAACAAAGAATGGATTGGAATGGGGGTAGAGGCAGAGGACTGCAGGCAGCCTGGAACATTTTAGGCTATTTTAAGAGTCCAGGTAAGATGAACATCTACTATAACAAGAAAGTAGACAAATTATGAACATTTCCAGGGTCAACTCAAGAAAATCTCATGACACATTGTATATAGTTAGAAGAAAAGAGAAATCAGATAACTGCAATGACTAGGTAGAGACATAGTGATGCCGATACCCAAATTAGGAGGGAAAGGAAGAGCTAATGCTTGGGGGCAAGGGAGAAGAGAAGGATTTAATTCTGATTACACAGATCCTTAGAGCTGAAGTGAGAAATCAAGGCTAACTGAAGTCATGAGGTCACGAAGATAATTCGGGGACAAAGTGTAGAGACCTAAAGAACCTGAGATTGCTTTAAATAGTGGTGGCTAAGGCAAAAGAAGACATCCAAAGAAATGGAAAAGCAAAACAGAACAGATAGGTCATACATAGAGTTTTAGGGAGTAAAAGATTGCTAACAAGTGCCACAAGGATTAAACAGAAGTATTAAGGGGTGCCTGGGTGGCTCAGTCATTAAGTGTCTGCCTTCGGCTCAAGTCATAATCCCAGGGTCCTGGGATCAAGCCCCGCATTGGGCTCCCTGCTCAGCGGGAAGCCTGCTTCTCCCTCTCCCACTCCCCCAGCTTGTGTTCCCTCTCTCGCTGTGACACTCTGTCAAATAAACAGAAGTATGAAATGAAGCCAATGAATTTGGCAGTCAAAAGGTGACCTTTGAGAGAACCACTTCAGCCGGGTGATTAAATTTGAGGATTAAGACAAAATTATAGTGAAATGAGGAAGTGAAGGCAGACAGAGTTTTCTAAGAACTCAGGAAGAGGTATGGAACAACAGCATAAACAAAAGCCAGACTAAAGTTTCTGTTTTTGTTTTTTTAAAGAAGATAGAAGACTCGAGATTTTTCACATAAATGTCTGGCTCAGTTAAAAACAAAAACAAAATTTCAAAGAAAGAAGAAACTTGGGTAGAGGGAGGATGTAGAACTGCCTGTCCAAATAAAATTTTAAACACCATATTATGCAAAATATTTGCAACTATACTGACTTGTCTCTGAATCTGCATACTTTGTAGTCTTCAGTAGTACCAAGGCAATGAACTTTACAGAAAAGCATACAGACTTAACATTTTAAAAATACAGATGCATAAATTCTGAATTTCAAAATGTGTAGAAGGATCCAGAGTGCTAATATTTTAATAGTGCAGTTCTTGGAAGGCAAATAATAGTAATAAAACATATAAGTAGTATGTTTTAATTTTACTTTTAATTTCTAGTTAACATAAATTCTATTTGCCTACATTTTATTCTCAGCTCATTCACACTCCCTGATTGGGCCTAAAATCCTAGAAGGGAAGATAACCTGAAATGCAAGATGTTATCCCCTCCTTTTTCCCTATCTCCCAGTAGAGATATGACCTAGAACATCTGTAAACGTAAAGAAGAAAAGCCATCTCTGCTTTTAGCCTCTTGTGCTTGACATTCTAAAAAGTGATGGTTTCCATCTGCAATATGCAGTATGTTAAAAAAAAAAAGCCAGAGCAGAGATAGAGATTTATACTTCTTCTGAGTTGTCCTTTTAATTATTTTATCTGAGGTACACTGTCAGTGCCAAACATGTCAAACATAACTCTTTCATGAAATAGAAAAGGCATTCTAAAACCAGTAAAATTCTGTTTACATATCAAAGTAGTTACATCAGGTGGAATATTAATAATCAAGAGCTCTTCTATCACTCTGAAGACCTAAAACCCATCATGTCACTTTTTACCAGCTTAAAAGTATCTTGAAAACAATGCACTTTTGTCCTCCCCTCCTGGGACAGAAATAGTCCTGTCTAGAGAGAAGGGAAGTGATTTAGCATGCCATCCCAGCACCCACACTGAACTAGTTTAACAGCCTTGCTTAAGGTAATCCTCAATATTCTAGGTTGGCATGAATCAACTTTTGATAATTTTTAAGAGAAAAAAAAGACTTTCAGATTGGAATCACTTTCAAGATCTTATGGTTTCATTTGAAGACAAAGAAACAAGAACTTTTGAAGATGACGAGACGAAAATAAAATGTCAAATATAAGAAAATAATACAAAACAAAGGTAAAAAGATTACAGTTATCAATTTTAGTATTTATTGAAAGATGGAAGACAAGGAAAATTCCTCTCACTCTAAAAACAAATCTTGCATCTCTGCTAAATGTAAAATGAATTTTTAGATATTTGCTTTACATGACAATAAACTTGTCCAACAAAATAACTGAATGCAAATTTACCAAAACAGTGCTAATCTATTATTTACAAAAATGATCTCACCTGCCATTATGTATTTGGGGAAAAAAACCGTTTCACACTCAGGAACACTAATGAAATACCTTGAGGACATAACACAAGAAATAAAATTCGTCCTACCCTCTCTGGCCCTTCCCTCCCTAAAGTTATAGAATAGATTGAAAATGAATATATGTGGGAATAAACATAGTATTTCCAATAATCTTACACACACACACACATGATTGAAAATGAATATATGTGGGAATAAACAGTATTTCCAATAATCTTACACACACACACACCATGAGTGTTGTGCCTGATCAACCTAATTTTTATTTAAGGTCAGCAGCCTTAGGGACAAGGGAGATAATGAATAATGAATATGGCTTTAGTCAAGTTTTCAACTAAATATCACAAATGCTTAATTCTTTTGCTAGCTAACCAGCTAACCTGAGAATGGAAAAGATTCTACTTCTTCAATAGCTAATAGGTATGAACCAAAGTAATTAAAAAAAAAAAAAAAGCACTGTAGCAGACACCACTGAGGTACCTTAGTTTTTTTTAAAGGTCTGTGTATCGATTTAATAATTTACGTAATAACTGTTTATATAGCATAAGATCATATAGAAACTACATCTTAAGTGCTTTATCGTTCTGGTCCAAGAAATTGGAAAAATCAACAAAAAAACGTGTGTTCAGGTAAAGAACTGGAATGTAGTAACTAGGAAACCATTAATATAAAGCAATATTGAAATAGAAATTATGTGTGTTTAACAAAGATAATCAGCAAGTTCTTAGATTGCATCCAAAGAGGATTTTAAAAATTATAACCCGTAAGACAAGGGATGTAACATTATTCAAGGTGACAAAGCTGTATCTTGAAATCTTGAGCCCACTGATTTATGTTTCATATATTTATATTGTAAAATGCATACATATATGTATTTTACAAAACTTTATAAATTTTCAAAATATGGAGAAGTTTGAGTATTGGTTATATAAGAAACTCTACCTAAAAGCAACCACTGTGGTTGTTTTAGATATGTCTTTTAGTTAAAAGTTTAAGGCTCAAGATTTTGGAGGGATACCCTAAAGACATTTTATTACTGTATGATCTCATGTATCTACGTGTATACTACTGGAAAACTAAAATATTGTTAAATATATCACCCTACAATTAAAAAAGAAAACATTTTAACCACTTCAATTAAAAAAGAAAACATTTTAACCACATGCTCTCCTATTTCTCAATACTGGTTTGCTATGAACTTTTATATCCCCAAAAAGTAGATGCAAATGATAAATTTAGCTTAAAAGAGAAGATTAAAGTGGTGAGGAGTAGGCTAAGACGGTAACATATAAAACAAAATCCCTATTTACATTATCATGATTTATACCTTCCTTAACCCATGAAAATTCCTATATTGCAAATATATTGATTTCCTATAAACCACTGAGATTTCCTACAGTATTTGCCTAACCCTTTTAAACTGCGGGCCAGAAATGATGTCACTGCTGCAACTGATTTCAGTGGCTTCTCCCTAACCATAAAGATAAGCAGTTTTATGGGTACCACAAATGAGGCTGGAGCAGAAACAATTTCAACAGCAACACTAAACAAAAGACAGCACAAAGAATCTCAGTTAAAAGTCATCAACCAAAGTATGAGCCCAGAAAAATACCAAAGATAAATAAAATAAATGTGCAATGAGCAGTGTTCCTTACACCAAAGCATACATTAAAGACATTTGTTTGACTTTTAATTACAGTAGTGGAAGCAGTCTCAAATAGTGCTGAAGCCCATCACTGAAGAGATCTATTTTAATCTTTAGCTAGGCAATCTTTAGCACTGGCAATCCTACCCGAATTTTACTTTCCAGGGCTTTTTTGGGAAAAAGGTAGGGAGAAGGATCCTTAGAAAAATGAGGTAACGCATCTTATTTTGTTAGTTATATCTCTGTATATGGCAGTTGAGTCATGGCCCTTAAGGTTTTGTATTTGTCAGACTTTCCTCCTGTTCTGCGAGAAAAATGTAAAAGAGGATTTTAACTGCTCACAACTAAACATTCTGTAACTAAAGATTTTTACTCAGCTACTATTAAATATAGTACAGGTGCTTATTAGTAAGAACATTTTCTTAACTTTTTCTCATTCCAGACACTCTATATATATAGAGAAGATTTACATTAGGGCTATGTAATCTGGCCACGTAACTTCATGAGTTAGAAGAGTTCAATACCACTCACAGACCTTGTTTCTCCCAACTTTATAAAACTGCTTCTATTACCTAAACTGCTTTCTGAATGTTGAATATAAATATTTTAAAATGTATTCCAGGGAGTGAGGCTAGGAAGTTTCACATATTCATCTTATTCAGCAATTTAAGAAGTTATGCAAAATATGATATACATATCTATATATATTCCCATACATACACGCATTACATAAATATGCTTTCATAACTGAATCTTGTTTTCAAAAATGCTTACACAGTGTGGGGAATTTAAATATTCACTAGATTCGAATACTTACATTTGCACTCCATTACCACTCTAAATGGATACACCAGCAGAAACGTAATAGACCAAATAAATGACTTAACTGAATTGTCAGTTTGTCTTTTTGCAGACCCAACAGAAAACATTTTATTATTATGAACCTTTATTAAGTGGCTCCCATTTCAGTATAAATCACACTAAAAAGATTTTTTAAAAGCTATTTACACTACAGTGCTGACACATTAAAATGAAAAAAAAAATTGGTATAAATAAGCTCTATGGAAAAGCCTTAAATTGTCAAAAAAGAATTCTGGCTCATATTACAAAAAATATATATATATATGTTAATGTCAGCTCTATTCTAAAACCTACAATTCCAAATCAAATGATTCTTTAAAGACTCCTTTTGTTTAAACCTGTAATATTTACAGTGCATCTGGCCCTAAGTGCTTTGATCCTTCACAGTTATGGACAGGCACTGAGGAATGTTACAAAGCTACATAAACTCTATTTTGTAACAGACTTGGGAGCAAGTCCTTGGCTTGCTTTCAGAATTCATGAATCTTTATTACATTATTAACTTTAAAAAAAAAAAAGAATTTTAAATGGTATGTACAAATTTAGCACAAAATGTCATCATCTTTTCTATCTTGATTTGAAGGTGCTGAACTATGTTGCCTTGTATCAACTAGACTTATGAGACTTCCAGGGCACAATTCTTCCTTTAAATCTTTGTTGCTATTTTCAAATTTAGAGTCCATGTCAATCTTAAATTCTGTAAATTGAACATGATCCAATTTTGCTTTAACATTCTTGCCATCCGTATTATTCGGTGCTCTAGTCTTTTCAGGAATATAAACATTCACAGGTTCTTCCTTGATTCTTACAGCTGCAATAGGTTCATGTTTAATCGGCTGTAATTCAGATTTAGAATGAAGTTTGTCTGAAAAATTAGAATCCAAGGAGGTTTTGCTTACAGCACAAATCACATGGTCAGTGTGAGGTCCAAGAACTGATGTTGTGGAATCTGGTGATGTGCCTGTTTCGTGAGTAGCTGTATTCTGAGCAGTCTCCTCCTCTGAGTGATACAACTTGAGCCGAACATGCCATGCTAAACTGCATACTGCTGAAACTGTCTTGAACTGATGAACAACATTCCTTGGAATAAAATAAATGTCATTATCATACAGCTGAATCCTGGCATAGCGGATGCCTTCCCTCCTCAGTTGATTAAGTTTTGCATCATCAACCCACTGGACACACTAAAAAAAAGAAACAGGAATACCATTAAGTCTTTTCTACAATAAAAATTAAACTGAAGACAATAATAGTTTAAGATATACCTGGGACAGTGGAGGTTCATGTAAATCTAACTGCATTCGTTGAACTACTTCTAAGAAATCTTCAGCATGAAAACAAATTACATCTTTGGTTATTCGGGGTTGAGCAGGCCTAAAAAAGAACATGAGATAATGAAGAATCTTCCATTAATGTTTCACTCTGTTAAGTCCTTATTAAATTTAAAGCAAAAATAGTTTGTGGTCAAAACAAAAGTACCTAGAAATAAAGTTAAAATGTAATTAGAAGATCACTCTACATATTTAAACAAAGGGATAAAACCATGAGTTTTGACCTAAACACAAATAAAAACTAACCTCATTTTATTATAGCTATGTATATAACCATATTTTGAAAAATTAAAATAATCTGAATTGGTTAATTATGCAAATCAAAAAACTAAGGGCTTTGTCTTAAAGGTCAATACTTCAACAAATTAAATGCTAAAGATGAAACTACTACATAAAAATTAGAGGTAGAGGGGCGCCTGGGTGGCTCAGTCGTTAAGCATCTGCCTTCGGCTCAGGTCACGATCCCAGGGTCCTGGGATCAAGCCCTGCATTGGGCTCCCTGCCCAGTGGGGAGCCTGCTTCTCCCTCTCCCCCTGCCCCTCTTGCTGTCTCTCTCTAAGTGAATAAATAAAATCTTCAAAAAAACAGTGATAAAATCTAAATGTTAGGGCTCCTGGGTGGCTCAGTCGGTTAAGCGTCTGCCTTCAGCTCAGGACATGATCCCAAGGTCCAGGGATCGAGTCCCACATCGGGCTCCCTGCTCAGCAGGGAGCCTGCTTCTCCCTCTCCAGTCAAACCCAAAGAGTAAGACTACATTCTAACAACTGAAAACCTTTGGTGCAATTATACAATTAGGATATCCAAATACAGTGAAAAATGAACCTTACTTTCCTTACAGTAAGGAGAATTACTGAGAAACTTCCCAAGAAAAATTTTAGAAGCCAAAAAAACCTATCATTAAAATAGCAATAGCTCAAAAACAAACACAAAAAGCAGTAGTTAATATATACCACTCTCCACAGTGCACAGCTTTCAACACTCCGACAGCAGCCGTAGTCTGTCGTTCAAAACCTTGTCCTATATGATCTGCATGGGCTCTTGTTCTGTCTTCAAAGAGCATCTCACGGGGCTCACTGGTTCGAGGTAGGTACTGCAGGTTTTTTATCTCATTGGTAGTTCTGTTAAAATAAAATTACATATATATAATATAAAGTGGAGGTGGGAGAGAGAGGCAGGCCTATGTATTAGGGCTTAATTGCCTTCAAACATTTGTATTGATGTACTGAGACTTAATTGCCATGAAGCATTTAGATCACGTAATTCAGACAGAAGGAAATTTTAAATCACCTGCTCCCAAATCAGGTTCTATTTTTAAAATGAACAAGTACAAACAAAAACATATATAATCCCCTCCTTTTTCTAACATACGCTTCACAAAAGTGGCAGCTGTAGTGTGGATAGACTACTAAATTACAGATGGTGTGGTTTACCCGAAAGTTCCCCTGTCCAGAATCTTTACCTGAGGTTTGTTTGGGTCTTACCTGTAGAACCATGCCCCCACTCAAGTCACATGGCTAACGTAAGATATATATCTGGAACAAACAGGTAACTTTAAAAATGGATTAATATTTATAGAATACCTATTATATACCAGGTCCTATCTAGGCACTACAGCTAGTGAACAAGACAGTAATGAAAATAACAGACAAGTTTCCCCACTTTCATGAGAGTTCATACTCCAGTGAGAGAAAGACCAACAAATACATAGCAAGAAAACACCAAATGATAACTGCTTCCACAAAACACGCAGGACTTATTGGAGGCAGAAAGAAAACCTTAGCTCTCTCTTGAAGGACAACCACCTGCCACCGGCACTCTCTCAGAGCTACTGCTCACCTAGATATGCACACAGAAGCTGCTACTTAGCCTCACTCAATGCAAAAACCCTCTAATTTTGCTGCAGAAGGGAAAATGAGTGAGAATTCCTTTGGGAGTCATCATCTTATTTATCCCTCTGTAGAGTTTTTCTGTTGCTTTCAGAGACAATTCCAGATTGCCCCCACAATTTTCTCCTCTCATCCTCATCTAAACCCCTAGAGTCAGTCGCTCTTCCTTATACTTGTTCTCTAATTTCCCTAGAATCACTCTTTTCTTACTAGTTCTCTAATTTACCTAGAATCACCCTTTCTTACTAGTTCTCTAATTTCCCACTCTCAATCTCTACTACTTACTGCTCTTTGTGCACTCTTGTATTACAGTCGTATTACACACTCGCACACACAGGTGATGCTACAACATACCTTTTTTGCCCTTTGTGATTGATGTTCTATAGGTGTCAGAAAGCTAGATAATGACCTTAATTCCTATGGAAAGCTAACAGACTTTCAAGCCTACAACTTTGGTCCCATTAACACCACTTTTTTTTTTTTTAATTTTATTTTATTACGTTATGTTAATCACCATACATTACATCATTAGTTTTTGATGTAGTCATTAACACCACATTCTAATGATTTAAGACTTTATATGAAGCCGGGCACCTGGGTGGCTCAGTCAGTTAGGCGGCTGCCTTCGGCTCAGGTCATGATCCTGGGGTCCTGGGATTGAGCCCCATGCCCGGCTCCCTGCTCAGCGGAGAGCCTGCTCCCTCTCCCTCTGCCTGCCACTCTGCCTACTTCTGCTCTCTATCAAATAAATAAATAAAATCTTAAAAAAAAAAAAAAAAGACTTTATATGAAGCCTTTAGCACCGTGCCTTGGGCAGTGTTAGTAGTTGCTCAGACTACAATGTGATGTGAAATCACATTACATGGATGCTAATCCCTGAAGTACATACAAGCAGGTTCCTCAGAGGCCTGGTGAACTCCCTTAAATTACATGTAAAACTCTGTGGATATCTGTACTTGTTCTGGGGAGAGGCTTTCAGATCTCTAAATGATTTATAAATCCTAGTTAAGAACCACTGAGAAATACGCCAATTTTATCATTTACTACCAGCTTATAAATTAACTTGTAAAAATTTCATTCAACAGATATTTATTAAGCAGCAGGCACTCTGTTTATGTGCTAGAGACACATTAAGTAACAAGTACAACATGGGCTCCTGTCCTCATGCAACCTACAGTTTACTCAGTGACCATTTTCCCTGGTTTTTAAGATTAATAATCACTGTAATTAATAATAAAACATCTTTATAGACCTAAAAAAAGGTATCACCCACTCCATTCCCACCAATGTTAATTCTGTGTACATTTTTTCCACACTTTTCTGTGTTCACATAAATATACACTTAACACATGTTTATTTCTTTTCATACAAACAGAATCATACTGGCCATATTACTCTATATTTTGCTCTTTTCAAATGTCCTGAACAATCTTCCTGATCAACACACATAAATAACTCATTTATTTGAACTATTTCACCGTATTTTTTTTTAAGATTTTATTTTTTTAAGAAATCTCTACACCAAACATGGGGTTCGAACTCACAACCCCAAGATCAAGAGTCACATGTTCCACCAACTGAGCTAGCTAGCAGCCCCAAAGGAATGGATACTGGGGTTTTGGGGTTGTCTTTTTTTTAAAGATTTTATTTCGCCATATTCTTAATAGGAATGTACCAAAATGAATTCAACCATTCCACTGTTTATGGGCATTCAGACCATTTTAAACTCTTTCTCTCACTCCAAATAATGATGCAATTAATATTCTTATACATTTACCTTTAGTGCTTTCATTTCTTAGGACAGATTCCCAAAAGTGGTAGCACTGGATCAAACAGTGTATGCATATATACATGTGTTAAACTTCATGAGCTACTGTTAAATTACTTTTACAGAATGATTATAGCAGCTCATCTTTCTACCAATAATATATAAATGATCCTGTTTCCTCACATACCTATGAGTCTAATATTATTGTTCTACTTTTTTTTGCCAGTGTAATAGGTAAAAAATAGTATCTCATAATTCTTTTAATATAACTGGCTGAGGCCTATTTTTCTACTGGGATATGTTACATTTTTCTTATCAATTTGGGAATGCTCTATGTCTATTAACTTTAGTCTGTCACATGTTACAAAATGTTTTAGTTAAGTGTATCATAGTTCTGAACTTTGTTAACTTTTCTCTAATAGTATTGTCGTTACATATTTTTATATTGCTTAGAAAGGTCTCTCCTAGGTTTAAAAACTTTATTCTTATATTTTAATTTTTTTCTCTATTATGTTCAAATCTCTAACTTACTTCTTTATTATTTTCTTTCAAATGGACTTCAATTATGCCACCCTTACTCATTAAATAAATCTTCCTTTTCCCATCTATCTCATACATTAAGTTCTCAATATACTTTGATCTATTTGGGTACTCTACCCTACTCCAGTGATCTTTTTGAGCTTTCTAATAATTTTTAGTATCTAGTAACACAAGGCCCCCCTCACTTACCTTCTCTTTCACAGTTTTCTTGGCTATTTGTTGACTTTACTTATTCTTCCTTCTAAACTTTTTTTTTTTTTTTTAAGATTTTATTTATTTATTTGAGAGACAGAATGAGAGAGAGAGCACATGAGAGGGGGGAGAGTCAGAGGGAGAAGCAGACGCCCTGCTGAGCAGGGAGCCCGATGTGGGACTCGATCCCAGGACTCCAGGATCATGACCTGAGCTGAAGGCAGTCGCTCAACCAACTGAGCCACCCAGGCGCCCCTTCCTTCTAAACTTTAAAATCATTAAATCCAGTGCTGAAAGTGTGAGTTCAACTAAAATGCCAAAAATTTCAAAGGACTATCATTTTTACCCAATCTGGAACATAGTAGGGTTTTTTATTTGTTTCACTATTATTTTATACCCTCCAGAAGATGTTTACGCTTTCTTAGTATGGGTTCTGAATATTTTTTATTAAATTTATTCTAAAAGCTTACAATGTCTTTGTTGTGAAGGACATTTTTTCCATTCCTAATTACAATTTATTGTCATTTGCCCACATTTTTCAAGCCTTATTTATATTTGATCTATTATGAGAAATTTCATTAGCATGTGTAGCCATTTTTGAATTCACATTCCAAGTATGCTCTAAACGTTCCCTTTCTTCTTTCTCCGATTTTCAACACACACACACACACACCACACTCACCCAATGTACATCTATCCCTGGCAATAAAAATTGGTATTCAACATACCTTTTCCTTTTGAAAGGTGACTTTGGCATATCAGCCACAGGGATCATTTGTTCTCCTGGGCGTACCCACATGATGGGACCATCATCACTGTCTTTTCGACTCTCCAATTTTAGACTAGACAGGGTCCCCCATGGCAGCGTACACTAGAGGCAAACAATTACACAGAAACCAATTATTTTCAAAATGCATCTTCAAGTATACATTACATACTGCCCCCTTGACAAACCTTCATATGTACCTTTAATACTTATACATTTGAAATACAAACCTACATTGAACATATTCCTATGTAGTCATATATTTTCCTTCAAAAGTAGGATTTCAGACATACCAAGAGTAATTATTCTTGGATGGCTCCCTCCTTTTAACCCTGCCAGAAATATGATTCACTATATTCATCATTTGTTATTCTTCCTTCTACCAAATATAATAAGGGTCATATGATGTTAGTAAGTTGGCAAAATAAGCAAGTGTTCTCCATGAGAATCTATAAAAATGAACAATTTGTTTTAAAAAATAGAAATCTCAAAAAAATGGATACCTCTTTGATTCGCTATAATGAAAATTTAACAAAACAAAAAGGGAAACCAAATCAAAATCAAAATTTATTTGTTTAGTAGTTTCTTAAAGAGTTTGCTGGTCTAAAAGCAACTTTTCTTAAAAAAAAAAAAGAAATGTCTAAGGGCCATTGTCCATGGAACAGTGAGAATGGTTATTTTAAAAAACCATTCATCCCATCCCCTTTTAAGAAAGGGTAGAACTGTCACATGAAATTTCTCCTAAAAGAATGCATTTAGCTCATTTGTCTTTAAAATTAAAATCTGAAACATAAATATTTAAATAATGGTATTTTAAAAATACCACTCAAAATAAATGCAATCAAATTCCATAGTATTACTAGTTGGGAAAAAGAGAAAAGTAACAAAAGGTTTAAAAGGAATAAAAAAGGAAATGAAAGGGGAATGGATTGGAGTCAAAAAGATAAGTTAGAAAAAGTTAGAAAATGGAACAACAAGAAGTGAAAAAAGAATAGATCTATAACAGATTACGTGGCAAATATTAGAGACAAATGGATTCTGTCACATTCTGACCTCTGAATTACTGATTAAATAACTACACAGCTCAGAAATTTCTCTCTCAATGGGATAGCCCCAGCAGCCCACAAGAAGAAATATTTTCTAGAATGCACAGATTACTGAAAAAATAAAAAGAATTTGGCTAGAAATCATTTAAAGAATTCAAAGGGGCCTTAAAGCTATGTAGCCTAAATGCAATGTTTCATGGATGCGGAAACTGAAGTCCAGAAAGTTTAAATGGCTTGCCCAATCCAGCGAGGTAGAGCCAAGATTGAAATACAGATGTACGATTTCCCAAGCCAGTTTTCCACAATGCCAAATTGCCATTCTTTTGTCCTAAACATTTAATTTAGTAGGCATCCTTCCTATACTTCTTAAATCCTCTGATACTCAGCTTATAAAAAGTTAATAAACAGATGGAACCTAATTTCCTAAAGTGGCAGCAACAAGCGTTATTTTTTGGTTCACCACTTAGCTCTGCCATTATAATTAATATCTGAGTCACATGCACACACACTATACAAGAATTATATTTCTGAAACAACTATGATTTGGTCACCAACAGCATGTGAGTGACACCCACAATTTAGACTGCTTGATATTGTTTTCTCTTACTTTTAAAAACGGTGAATCTTCCAACATGTCAAGGAATTCAGGGAAGTAATCTCCCACCTCTTCATCAACTGCTCCCACCAAGCTGATCTGTCGCATTGGGCCAGCTCTGTAAGTACCGTGAGAATATGTTCTTTTTACCTGAAGGATATGGATTTAATTAAAGGTTATAAATAAGATAATGCTTGCTATCACTGTGTAACAACAAATTATATTGTCTGAGAATATTAGAACATAATGTGAGGTAAGCAAATCAAAACAAAAAGGCCTTTACAAACAGTAAAAAAATAAAATAAAAAATAAGGCCAAAAAAAAATCCATACCAGAGCAAGCTATTTTACCTTCTCTAGCTATTCCTATACACTGCTTATGAAAACACAGGTAAGATAAACAGTACAATTCTAGATAGCAGACTATAACTTCTCCTCATTATACAGTTTATTATTTGATCTATAAGGCCAATGAAATTTATAGTCAAAAGTTCATATACCTACATTTTCCTAAACGGTTCATATCCTTTTATCAGAATTTCTAAAAGTAGACTGCCTGAAATGTTACATTTAACCATTACCAGTGGTTTGTATGTCTGAAAGGCCGCCAGGAATGATCTTCCCTTCTAGATCATACCATATTAATTAGGATCCAGTTTATATTTCTATGATTAACTCTGAGAAAAACTACTAGAGATTGAGAATCAGGAGTGCTAGGTCCCAATGCTACCTTTACTATCTAGCAGCTATGTGACCTTCAGAAATCACACAAATTCCTGTATTTTAGTTTCCTTAAGTGGAATGATCTACCTCAGACTGCTGAAGGAAATTTAATAATTACGTAAAGCTATAAAGCCACCCGCACAGTGCTAGCAGGGTAGCATTCAAGTATCAACTGAAATAAAACCACCTGCACCTCAAGAATCTTGATACATGGGTAGGGGAGCCTGGGTGGCTCAGTCGTTAAGCGTCTGCCTTCAGCTCAGGTCATGATCCCAGGGTCCTGGGATTGAGCCCTGCATCAGGCTCCTTCCTCAGCGGGAAGCCTGCTTCTCCCCCTGCTTGTGTTCCCTCTCTCGCTGTGTCTCTCTCTCTGTCAAATAAATAAATAAAATCTTTAAAAAAAAAAAAAAAGAATCTTGATACCTGAATTCTGGCAAGCACATTTAAATCCTGCAAAGAAATCTATGCCTTTTCATACCCTAACGTTAGGAAACAAGAATCTTTATAAAGCAAAACAACTTCCTTTCATGGGGCGCCTGGGTGGCTCAGTAGGTTAAGCATCCAACTCTTGATCTTGGCTCAGGTCATGATCTCAGGGACATGAGATCGAACCCAAGTGGGGCTTCATGCTCAGCGGGAAATCTACCTGAGATTCTCTCCCTCTCTCTCTCTGCCCCTTCCCCCTCCACATGTGTGGCATGCACTTCCTCTCTCCAAAATAAACAAACAAATCTTAAAAAATAAAGTACACTGTAATACTTTTACTTATATACCATTTAACCCAACTTTCTAGTTTAATAACCCAATATTCAAACATTCACTAAGTCAGTTGGAATCATTAATTTAATGTTTTAAACATGGCAAATTACATAAAACAATGCAACTAAATTAAAAAACATGTATCTCTTGAGAAAATATACAGATGGCACTTAAGCAGTTAAAATAAAATATAAGAATACAATCCACACACCTTTCAGAAAAATAGAAATAGTTCTCAATTTAGGTGACACCTATTTTATTAAATACTATATAACAAATATCCCCTACTACATGGAATGAAATAAAATCTACAATATCATAAGATTAAAAAGCCTCAATTCTCCAAAAATCATCTGTCCAACTACTATTACACTCAAGGGCAATGGGCAGGGGAGGAAAAAGATAAGGGTTTAAAGAATCTCTAGATAGCCAAAATAAATGCCGTAAGACCATGACTCATAAAAGGGTCTCTTCTGACACATGTTTCTACATTAGGCACAATTCTCACTAACCTCTAAAATCATAAAGGATAAGAAACTACAAATTTGAAGGGGGAGGAGTAGCAGGAAGCAAGCATACATAGCTGCAGCTCCCCTAGGATGTATTATAGCATCATAATGACAAACCTAGACTGAAAAAGGATAGCTTCACTAAAATCTTGGTACCCAAAACTAAAGACTTCCATTATCTAGAAAAATCACCTATCTCAAAAACCTCACATCATGGTAATACTAGACATGAGATTACTGTATTTGCTTTTTTTCCACTTCAGTAAACATTAATCAAACCATCAGTTTTCTGATGCAATTAAATTACTAGAAAATATCAAAACATGTCACTGTTTTAAAACATTCTATATGCTTCCTAAAAGAAAAATGCGTTGTTACAAAGAGTACACATATTTTTCCTCCCAATTTAGGTATAGCTCTTTCAAAAGACAACACAGTAAAAGAAACAATACTTATTTATGTATTTGCAAATACTTATATTTCAATAGTTTACATTTAAATAGTGCCTGTTAGAACAGATAGATAGATTTTAATCTAAATCTCCTCCCTACAGCTCCTCCCCTTGCCATCCCCAGCCCTGGTAAAAAACCTACCAATATCGGGGCGCCTGGGTGGCTCAGTCGGTTAAGCGGCTGCCTTCGGCTCAGGTCATGATCCCAGGGTCCCTAGGATCGAGCCCCGCATCGGGCTCCCTGCTCGGCGGGGAGCCTGCCTCTCCCTCTCCCTCTGCCTGCCTCTCTGCCTACCTGTTCTATCTCTCTGTCAAATAAATAAATAAAATCTTTAGAAAAAAATAAAAATAAAATAAAAAACCTACCAATATCATAACTGCATGTTTACCTTTCCCCTCATATATTCTCTACAAATGTTATAGAGGGAAAGAAAAAAACAGGAAATAGGAGACTTCTTGTACCCACTGCCAGTAAGTGCCAATAACAAAATCTCAGAAATACTGGTTAACAAGAAATGAACTATTTAATTAAATTATATTTAAACTAAAATCCTAGGGGTGCCTGCATGGCTCAGTCAGTTGAGCATCTGCCTTCGGCTCAGGACATGATCCCGGGGTCCTGGGATTGAGCCCCTGCATGGCTGCCCCACCTCCGCTCAGTGGGGAGTGTGCTTCTCCCTCTGTCCCGGCCCCCACTCATGCTTGTACTCTCTCTCTCTGAAATATCTTTAAAAAATAAACTAAAATCCTATTCATTACTTGTTCTATGAAAAGTAATCTTTAAAACAAACAAACAAAAGACCTTATGATTCTGAGGTCAGCCCGCTATAAAAAGAATAAAGTAGCTTTTCTGACAGGGAATACATTGCCAAAAATAAATCTGTTAGACTTAAGACTGTTTTATGTATAAAAATTGCTACAACAAGGGAAGAAGCAAATATGGTAATAAGTAATTCAAAAAAACCATGAATGACTCACTTGAAACGACTTGCTGTTTCCGAAAATATGTTTCCTTATATGGCAGCCCCTGAAAAGAGGATTCTATACAGTCCACTAAGTTTGGGAAACTCTTCTGTTTGGGAGGTTTACCCACACAACACTATTACTGAGTTTCTGAGAGGTCTTAAATGGTAAACATAACTTATTTGGCTCAGTACTACACAAAGTATTCTGACTTCAAAACCTGTTTTTCTCATAGTTGTTTTAGCATACCTATCAACATCTCAAGACATTAAAAGTTCCACAGGACAATGGTGAACCATAATAAATACAGAAGATATTACAGATGTTCCTACCTAGCATAAGCATCAATCTGAAGAAAATACAAAAACAGGATAGTTATCAGAACAAAAATTGAGGGGGTGAGGGCAATTCTGGGTGTTTTGTGGGGAGGGGTGAAGGTGAGGGAAAGTCTTATCTTAAAAAACAAGGTTTAGCTCATCACACTCTTTCTGAGGCAATCTAAAATCTAACATAAATGAGTGTGCCACAAGAGGGAGCCATTTCCCATCACATCTGGCATATTCTTCCAAATCAAAATATAATAGGTAATGACATTTAGTCAACATTCTATTTCAAAAATATCCATATAATTTCATGTAAAATAAGGATGAAAGTGTTATTATTCATTTTAAAATCAGTACAATAAAGGAAAAAGTCCCCTTTCTCAATTAGAGCATCTGGTACCAGCCACAGTAATATTTTGTACAGATCAGCTCATAAGCTTTCAAGGAAGATGTGACAGGCACAAATGGTCAAAATGAGAATTTAGTGCAAAGGTAGCCAATGGTTCAAAGATGGCATACCAAATTATCTTTATTGCCTAGCACAGTGAATGATTCTAGCAAGAAGTTAATTCTCCATTTTGCAGAGGGGCAAAGCTTAACAGATCAGATCAGATTTAATAACTGTTTAACTATTAGATATTAGCCACTTAGTCATGATTAGTTAACACCTTGACCTAAGTTACCTGATACAAACAACTTAGAACCAGGATAAAATAAAAACAAGATTTAGAGTTTGGGGGAGGGGAAAAGGTGGTGAGAAGACAACTGCTCCGTTTTCATATCCTTACAGCTCTAACTACAGGGTTCAGAGTATATGCTGCTTAAATACTGAGTAACAAGAAAGAAATCTTATTTATTCCTTGACAGACAAAACTCCTATCTCACTTGCCTTTTTGTTTCCCTACTATCAAATGAATATTTGAGCCAAGTGGAGATGGTAGAAAAATTAGAACAAATGTGGGGTTGCAAATAGCCAAAAATTCTTCTCAAGTATGTATGCTCACTTCTGAGCAACATGACTGCACCAGTCCTATCATCATGAAGTGAATGTGGTTTTGGCCTTTTCACTTCCTTTGGCCAATGGACATTAGCAAACACAGCACAAGCAGAGGCTTGTGCACTGGGGATTGCTCTCTTTTTGCTCCAGGGAACCCTACAACAAGCATCATGTGTATGAGCTCAGGCTAACCTGCTACATGATTAGAGAAATGTGATCATCACTCCAGGTGACACTGCACCAACCACCAGACATACAAGCAAGATCTCCTAAGACCAACTGACCTGCCAACCACCAGACATGTAAATGAGGCCACCCAGCCCCAGACAAGATGACAAAGACCCTAAGAACTCTCCAGACAGCCCAAAGAACTGTGAGAAATCACTTTAAGGCATTAGGTTTTCAGGGTTTTGTTTTTTACAGCAAAAGAACGGATACAGATAGGTTACAAACTTACGATAAAAATCGGGTATGTTTCTATTCTCAAAGACTTTTATCATACAGTTTGACTGACACTGTGACTCAGAGCCACAACTCAGAGACATGACATGACCTATTAAAACAAGATATAATTTCACATGGCCTTTAAATTTTTCAGGCAACTTGCAAGGATACAGATGAAGACGGAAAACATTACAAGTAAAAAGAATTCCATAACCAAAAGAATTCAAAGGCTAGGATGTCTTGATCCTCTGTCACTGCCGTGTGTGTGTGTGTGTGTGTGTGTACTGTTGTATACACATGTACACACATATCCACCAAAAAAACTCAAACTAACGTTTTAAGGATAAAGGCTAAACAGGTGCAAAAATGAGTTTTTGTGACAACTACAGAGTAATTATTACAAAGATAAACACTATCACTATAAAGATCATAGAAATAGCTACATAATTTGTCATCTTTTAGTTTCCACAGAATTGAGGGCAAATGTATTTTGGTTAAATTTTGGTTGCTTAAAATTTTTAATTGGGAAGGAAGGAAGGAAAGAGGGAAGGAAAGAAGGAAGGAAGGAAAGAGGGAAGGAAAGAAGGTAGGAAGGAAAGGAGGAAACAAACTAGTCTCACGAGGATGGACTTAGTTTGGGTTCCATAAGCCAGTGGTAGTCAGGGCCACCAGGTTGCATTATCAAGAGTTGTAGTAACAATTTACATCATCAAATACAGTGGCCCTGCTGGTGGTATTAATTCTTTGGGTCTGATCTAAACTTGGGCATATGAGGACGTGTTTTAAAGTTGAAATTAAGGAGGTTTTATTTACATTTCAAGCTTCAATATTTACACAGAGTACAATATTAGAATGCAAGAAAACAATCAAAAACTAATGATGTAATGTATGGTGAATAACATAATAAAAAAAATGCAAGAAAACATAGAACATATATTTTAAATTATTATATATACTATTTTATCCACTAAAAAATTGTGCTAATTCATTACATAGATACTCATCATCATTATCATTATGAATTTCTTTAATGCTGCTAAATGTATTTTCTAAACTAAGATTAAATAAAAACAACGAAGGTCAGATTTCTTTTTTTTTTTTAAGATTTTATTTATTTGACAGAGACAAAGCGAGAGAGGGAACACAAGCAGGGGGAGTGGGAGAGGGAGAAGCAGGCTATCTGCGGAGCAGGGAGCCCAATGTGGGGCTCGATCCCAGGACCGTGGGATCATGACCTGAGCCAAAGGCAGACACTTAACGATGGAGCCACCCAGGTGCCCAACAAAGGTCAGATTTGTACCCTTCTCTATCAACTCATTCAATTATCTCTTCTCATGTTTCTAGATCTTTTGAATACTGCTTTTCAGACTGGTTTTGATTGGATCAAAGGTTTGTCAGAATATAAAAGGTAGAAAGGGGAATTAAAGGGTAGTTACTGGATTACAAAATTTTATTTTTTAAAGATTTTATTTATTTATTTGACAGAGAGAGACACAGCGAGAGAGGGAACACAGCAGGGGGAGTGGGAGAGGAAGAAGCAGGCTTCCTGCAGAGCAGGGAGCCCAATGCGGGACTCGATCCCAGAACTCCAGGATCATGACCTGGGCCGAAGGCAGACGCTTAACAACTGAGCCACCCAGGCAGCCCTGGATTACAAAATTTTAAAATTCAAAACTTCTCTACAGCTCTGCTTTCCTCTGCTCTGTAAAAAGCATTCTTTCTCATATAAAGCAGGTTCTACTGAACCTAACCCCTTGAACTTTGTTAACAAGAAGTTATGACCAAATCATCAAGCTGGAACATGAATTTGGCTTTATTTCCCACAACTTGTCTTTGTTATGGTTGATATTAAGTGAAACTACATTCCAATACTGATACCTCCTTTCCTTTCTCCCCTAGAAGACTAACACACAATTAGTTCAGTTAACGTTACCTCAACCAATTCTTTTGGTGAAAACAAATTCACGTGGCATCATGTAAGCTAATTCATTTAACATCACCAAAATACATAGCTTCACTATGTGATTCTACTAACAAGTGTGCATGATGCACAATAATACCATAGATAAGGGGGGAAAGGATGCTGGAAGAGAAATAAGGTACAAGATACACTTTCAATTTCTCAAGATGAGTGTTAATGTCATATTCTAAAAGTACTCAGAGGGCACCTGGGTGGCTCAGTCGGTTAAGTGTCTGCCTTTGGCTCGGGTCATGATCCCGGGGTCCTGGGATCGAGCCCCGCATCGGGCTCCCCACTCAGCAGGAAGCCTGCTTCTCCCTCTCCCACTCCCCCTGCTTGTGTTCCCTCTCTCGCTGTCTCTGTCAAAAAAAAAAAAAAAAATTAAAAGTACTCAGAGCTTCCAAGTTCTCAAAAAGAGTGATCAATAAAATGAAGTCCTCAAATACCTAGGAATAAATCTCAAAGGATGTGTAAGATCTATAGGATGAAAAAAATATATTATTGAGAGAAAATAAAAGACAAATGAAGGGAAATACCATGATCACAGACTGGAAGATTCAATATTGTAAAGACATCAATCCTACCCAAACTTGAACTACAACTTCCATGTAATCCCAATCAATATCCTAAGCAGATTTTTCTGTGGAACCAGACAAACTGTGAAGTTTATATGGAAATATAGAGAGCCAAGAAAATCTTGAAGAATAGCAAAACTGATACTTATTCTACTAGAGACCAAGTTTTATTATAAAGTTAAGACAATTAAGACAAATAGAATAATGAAATTAGAGGGAGTCCAGAAACACCATATATATGATTCAGATGATTCATGGCTAAGATGACATGACACTGTAATGTGGAATGGGTGCCTTTTCAATAAATGATCATGTCCACTGAGTACCTATATGGAAAAATATGAACCTTGAAGTTTACCTCATACCATACACAAAAATCAACTCCAAAAGTACTGTAGATTTAAATGCAAAAGGTAAAACAATGAAAGTTTCAAGAAAAAAACTTTAGAGAATACATTAATGACCTGGGGTAGGCAAAGATTTCTTAAACAGGACACAAAAAGCACTAATCGTAAATGGGGAAAAAACTTACAAATGAGATCACATTAAACTTGAGAACTTCTAGTCATCAAAAGACACTCTTAAAGAGTAAAAAGGCAAGCCACTCAGTGAGAGGGCGTATTTGCAATACACATATCTGACAAGATTCTTATCCACAATATATTAAGAAGCCCAACAAACCAATTAGAAAGAAAAACCAACAGGAAAATGTACAAAAGAGTACACTAGTTTTAGAAAGAGGATATCCAACTGGACAATAATTACATAAAAAGGAGCTTGACTTCTTTAGTCATCAGGGAAGTGCAAATTAAAACAATGAGATACTACTACACAGCCACCAGAATGGCTAAAATGAAAAAGACAGACACTATTAAGTGTAGCCAAAGATGTGTACCACTGCTGGTGGGAATGTAAATTGAATTGGTACAATAACTTCTGGAAAACCTGTAGTAGCTAGTAAAGCTGAACATTTGTGTACTTTCTGATCCTGAAATTCCAATCTTATATACATACCCAACGGAAACAAATACATTATGTCCACTAAAACACATGTACAAAAATATTCACAGCACCCGTTGTAACCGCCACAAACTAGAAACAAATATCCATCCACCATAAACAGAATAAATTGTCGTTTATTCATACAACAGAATGCCATACAGCAATGAGAAAATAAACTGTTATTATATACAAGATGGATGAATCTCACACACATAATGCTAAAGGAAGGAAGCCACATACAGCAATTCACATACTAGTTGATTCTATTATAAAAGTCCAAAAACAGGCAAAATTTATCTGTGGTATTTGAAGTCAGAAAGTGGTTACCTGGGTGTTTGTGTATGTATGGGTGGGGGGCACAAAGTAGTGATAAAGAAGGGTTTGGAGGAAGCTCTGACTACTAGTAATATTCTACTTCTTAAAATTATACATGTGTTCATTTAGTAAAGCTTCATTAAGCTATACATTTATAATGTGTGCATTCTGTGTATGTATACTTCAATAAAAAGTTTATTTAAAAAATCAGTTTAACTGGGGGTGCCTGGGTGGCTCAGTCAGTTAAGCATCTCCTTTCGGCTCAGATCATGATCCCAGGCTCCTGGGATTGAGCCCCGCCATTGGGCTCCCTGCTCAGCAGGAAGTCTGCTTCTCCCTAGCCCTGTGCCCCTCTCCTCCCTGTGTTCTCTCTCTCTCTCTCTCTGTCAAATAAATAAATAATAAAATCCTTTTAAAAAATCAGTTTAACAAAAGCTTCAAAAAGTTTATCTTTAAAAATTTTTTTAATTGAAAATGAAAAACAAAACTATCATATGATTCAGCAGTTTCACTTCTGTGTATTTAACCAAAGGAAATGAGATCCTATCTTGAATAGATAGATGCACCCCCTATGTTTACTGCAGGTCCCTTTCCCCCAGGTCCTGGCAGTCACCAATCTGCTGTCTGTTTCTATAGATTTACCTATTCCCATTATTTCATATAAATGAAATCATACAATATGTGACCTTTTGCGACTAGCTTCTTTCACTCAACATAATGTTTTGAAGGTTCATCCGCACTATGTATCAGCATGTATCAGTATTTCATTCTTTTTTTTTTTTTTTAAGATTTTTTATTTATTTATTTGAGAGAGAGAATGAGATAGAGAGCATGAGAGGGAGGAGGGTCAGAGGGAGAAGCAGACTCCCCGCCGAGCAGGGAGCCCGATGCGGGACTCGATCCCGGGACTCCAGGATCATGACCTGAGCCGAAGGCCCAACTGAGCCACCCAGGCGCCCTATTTCATTCCTTTTTATGGCTCAATAATATCCCACTGTGTTCATGTATTGTAATTTAGTCAATTCCTTATCAGTATATAAAACATTTGTGGTAATTTTTGATCTTCAGTACTTGCTGAACTCCCTACCCTAAATTAACACACTCAAAAATCCTCATTCAGGGGCACCTGGGTGGCTCAGTCATTAAGCATCTGCCTTCGGCTCAGGTCATGATCCCAGAGTCCTGGGATCGAGCCCCGCACTGGACTCCCTGCTCGGCGGGAAGCCTGCTTCTCCCTCTCCCACTCCCCCTGCTTGTGTTTTCTCTCCCGCTGTGTCTCTTTCTGTCAAATAAATAAATAAAATCTTAAAAAACAAAACAAAACTCCTCATTCAGAAACTAGCCATCACCTATTCAACCAAATGGAAAGTTGTAATATTATATACCAAGTCAGTGTAACAACTCTCTTTGTATAACCTGTTAATATTCTATGAAATATTTCTAACCAACAGCCCTGTGAATTGAGCAATATTATCTTTATTTTGTATGTGAGGAAACTCAGACATACAGCTTAAGTAGCTGTCTAGTGTCACAGCTGGTAAACGACAAGACCAGGACTAGCTCCCTTCTCTTTGCATCCACCCCATATCAGAGCTCATCCAGCTACCCACACTAACCCAGTCACACTACAATGACTACACAAAAATTTGGAAGAGAGGTTCTCACATTCAGGACAAGAAAAGCCTCAAGTTATAAACTGGTTTAGCATGTAAGTTAGTCCCTGTAATTCATAAACCATTTTCCCAAATTAAAAAGCTCTATAAATATGGTTAAAAAAAATCATTCTCTGGAGGGATACCACAAATTAGATTAAGTGACAAGCTTTTCCTGGGAAGAATGAAGAAATTAGAAATAAAAGTATGTGTGCATGTGACTGGACATCCAGACTACCATTTAAGGCGGAGACTATAACTTAAACACGTATCAAAAAAAGAAATATACTCAGAGTAAGTAAAACAGTTCTGGATGAAGACTAAGGAGATTGTGTTCTACTCCTGGTACTGCTGCCAACCTTAAAGTAGAAGTCACTCCTATCTATGTTTGTTTGCATATCTGTAAAGTGAGAAAGGTTGGGATAGATGATCACTAAGATCCCTTTGAGGCTTTACTTTTTTCCCTCCTTCCAAACTAGAATGCTGTCAATTATTCCTTAGAAAACTGGGAACTTTAGCACCCATAAATATGAAAATTGGCTGATCTCCTGGCCTAAGCAGTCCCTGATCTGAGAGTGGGTAACAAATGGCAATGGCCTTTTAGATGCGCCCACATTGACTTTCAAGAGCAAATGGACTTGACTCTGCCTCTGCTTTCTAAAATAATGTATATTCTACACCATAGAGAAGGGTAGGAAAAGGAAGTCAGCTCAATAAAAGCACTGCTACACTAATCTCCTCACATAAATGCAGAATTAACTGACTCCTTTGTACCACAATATATTTAACAGCTAACATTTACTCACCACCCACTATCTGATGCATCCAGTGTTAAGCAATTTTAAGGCATAAAGCAAAAAGACTTTAGGTCATTTTTAGGTAAGAGAACTGCTTACATGGGAAATACATGGCTGAATTCATCTCAGTCCTTTCATTTCCAAAATAAATACTTGCAAAAAAGGACAACAAAATCTTATTTCATTAATTATCTTTAAGAAAAAAAGAGACTAAGTAGACTCTGAAATTTAAAATCTTACGTTCACATCAAGAAGGTAATTTATTCTTAATATTCCGAAGAGTTGTCATTATATTCTTACCTTTTTATTTCAAATCTATAACAAAATGAAAAACTGAAACTTGTCTAAAATCATGTAACTAAAAGTTTAAAAAAAAAAAACAACTAACTAAAAACCTCTTACCTGAGCATGAAAATTGGACATAGTTGTCGTTTCTATATCCTTCTTTCCTAATATCTCCATTTTCACTGGCGAATTGGGAAAATTAAATGAAAAGTAGTCTAAAAAGTCAGGTAAATAAGTAGCTGCCCCATGAACAATACCCATTACATAGAAAGCTGCAGAGTTTTCATTTTCACTGAACACCAGATCCACAAACTCTTCGGCAAACCTCTCCATCTCCACAGGAGAAAGGTGGGAGAGTTCATTACTATAGGCATGGATAACGGATGCACCTCCATTAGGCTGGTGCTCAATATGAATGAGCTGTTTGAACTCCAAAGTGTCCAACCTTTTGAGGTTATTCTGAACCCGTGGCTCCTTTAATGAGACAAATGGAAACTCACTATTCTCAGGAATTTTGGAATCATAGTTCTTGTTATCCAAACTCTTTCCACTGTAATCCTTTACGTTATCATGTAGCATGCCTTTGGCTTCTTGATCTTCAACGTCAGATAGCAATCCTGAGCAGATGGTTTGAATAGATTTGCTATACATTTTTGGACGCTTCCGTTTTTCATTCTCTTTGTGTTTCTTTTTCTTTTTCTTCTTTACTTTTTTAATTTGTAAGTCTTCAGCATTTGCTTTTGGTTTCTCCTTCCCACCTGTTGGGAAAAAATTTCTTTAAAAACTCCGTACTTTAGTTACTTAGAAAAATCACACTTAAGGAACTGTCTTAAAATAAATAAGCAAAGTTTACTCAGATTTAGGCTTATATTTGGGACTTGTTTCACACAGTATTGGTAATCATAATTTAGTCTCTTTCCCTTTCTCTACACACACACACACACACACACACGAAGGTCTAGGACAAACTCACACCTATAGTGTGCAGGTACCATTCTGACATGTAGTAGATGCTCAGTCAGTGTTTACTGAAGTAATGAATGGAAGTTTTAGAAAGCATAATCTTCAAATTTAAATGTAGAAAATCAGAAATGGGAAGGTGAACAGACGTCAATATGAATAATGCCCTCCAGATGTTTTCCACTGATATATAGCGTCATTTTTATTCATCTGAGTTCTCCAAAATTGCGTATGTGTCAAGACTTGTAAATCACAATGGGAGAAAATGACTTGCATAATAGAAGAGTAACAAAACACACCAATTCCTTAGCTTTTTACCGTATTTCCTCCTTAGTAAACTACTCCTGCATCTAAAATGGGCTATTTTAGAGATCTACTGGAGTTTGCAAAGTTCCTGATGAAAACCCAATAAGGCACCATAAAGAAGATGACAGAATTAGAATAATTTCTCATGTCCTAAGCATAAATGATACCATGTACTAGTAAAGAGATGAATATAAAAGTAAAAGATTTGGGGCATTATAAGTTTATATATTAATGAGCTTCTGTAACTGAATTCAGGTAGACTCTGCACCCAGAAATTTAGAACTCCAAAAAATAAAAGAGTAATCCACGGAGTCTATACAGCTATAGACTAAGTGTACATATAAACACATAACATTATCACAATATATTTCTGTAAAATGAGAAAAAAGGAGAAAGTAAACATCTTCGCAAGAAAATATTATGCTTCCTAAGATAATATGAGAAAGCCATTAAGGTAAGAGTTAAGAAAAGAAGGCATTCACTGTTTCCACCTGTTATTTCACTTTTATAGACAACCTGTTATGAATTAAATCTTCCCACTCTGCTTCCTTACCTGAATTTTTCCATATTCACGTATGTCTTTTATTCCTGTCTCCAGTGAGTGAGATGTCCTGCCTACTTTTCAAAATAAGTCCTTCCCACCAATTCCAAAAACCCTTACAAAAATAGTTCCCTCTCCTCTTCTTTTGACCACACTTCTCATAAAGAACCCTCTATGCCAAGTGTCTTCCGTTTATTATCTTATCATTCTTGTTCCTTAAATTCTAGGTCTGCTTCCAGTCTACTCAAATTTACTTTCCCATAATGTTCAAATATCAAATCCAGTGATATTATTTCAAATCATTCTTCCTGGTCTCTCCAAGGTTTAACAATTATCCAGTTCATCCTTGATTTTTTACTTCTTTATAAATTTTTGGTCTAACAGCTTCATGACCAGCATCCTGAATTCTGGAGCCATATTAATCTTTCTATAAGTTTTATATATTGTTTGATCATATTCATCCCTTGAGTAAACTTCTTTCAAGTGTTCTCAATACCTACCAAATAAAATATAACCACTCTAGTATGGAGTCCCAAGACAATGCTCTCAAGTACTTTATTCTCCGGTCAATCTGCATTACTTAAAATTTCTTATAAAACACTTAGTCCTGCCTTTTCTTTCTACTACTTGCAAAGGCATTTCCTCTCCCTAAAATACTCTTGTCCTGACCTCTCTCTTACATATTCTTTAAAAACAACTCATATCATTTCCTTCATTTTGCTTTCCCTCATTTCTCTAGCTGGAACTGGAATCACTTCATTCTAAATTCATATATTTTTTTCACTCATAGGATACCTATATATCAGATGTCCTTCCACATATTGTATGAGTGAAACAAGTCATTTTTATATGAATTCAGAGTGAAGTGATACTTCTCCCCCGTCATTGTAACCTTTGTGGCATTTAATATATCATTACAGATGAATATTTAATGAATCCATGAATGAAAACATTTCACTCACCAACAAACTAACTGAGGTTTGTGTAATTTTTCCTTGTCCCCCTTTCAGCCAAAGTTTTCCACAATATAAATGCCACTAAATCCTAATCTTGGAAACAAACATAAAAATTCTCTCAAGTTGGGGCGCCTGGGTGGCTCAGGCTCTTGGTTTCAACTGAGGTCGTGGTCTCAGGGTCATGAGATCAAGCCCTGCAACGGGCTCCACGCTCAAGCTTAGAGTCTGCTCGGGAGTCTCTCTTCCTCTCCTTGCCCCTCCTGCTTGTGTGCACTCTCTCTCTAATAAATATTTTTTTAAAAAAGAAAATTCTCTCAACTTGATGGCAATTCTAAAAAGGGGAAGTTTACTGTTAAAAGCAAACCATCACTTCTAAAAATTCATAAATAGGGACGCCTGAGTGACTCAGTTGTTAAGCGTCTGCCTTCAGCTCAGGTCATGATCCCAGTGTCCTGGGATCGAGCCCCGCATCAGGCTCCCTGCTCGGCGGGAAGCTTGCTTTTCCCTCTCCCACTCCCCCTGGCTTGTGTTCCCTCTCTCGCTGTGTCACTCTCTTTCAAATAAATAAATTCTTTAAAAATAATAAAAATAAAAATTCATAAATATTCAATGAATACTGACTTGGTATAATCATGAAAAGCAAAAATAAAAGCCTTTCAACTTTATTGATTACGCAGATTTGTAAACTCATAAAATTCTCTGAGGAGTCTACTTAGAAGTAAATATATTAACAAATTCATACTTGCTACCTAGGATGAACTATCAAAACATGAGATTCAGGTTAATATCTTAACAAAATTAATGAAAAAAATTAAAATAGGGAGGTAATCAGAATAAAAGATAAAAGAGGTTTTATATGTAAGCAAAATCAAAAATGTGTCAAGGAAAAAAGCAATGAATTAAAAAATACAACTTAAAGTTTAAAAGGCCTAAGTATAATAACTAAGTTGAAAATACATGTAAAATTATACAAATGGATTGCCAAAATAAACAGAATTTCATTTGAATGAAAATATAAGCTTAATATCCTATTACATTTATGCCTAACACATGTTTAAAAAGTAAAATAGAGGGGCGCCTGGGTGGCTCAGTCATTAAGCATCTGCCTTTGGCTCAGGTCATGATCCCAGGGTCCTGGCATCGAGCCCCGCATCGGGCTCCCTGCTCCGCGGGAAGCCTGCTTCTCCCTCTCCCACCCCCCTGCTTGTGTTCCCTCTCTTCGCTGTGTCTCTCTCTGTCAAATAAATAAATAAAATCTTTAAAAAAGTAAAATAGAAAATATCTAGTCAATAGGATATATGTTACTTTGAAATGAAATAGGCACAACAGTCTATCTATTCTCTAGTCACGAGGATGGATGAAAATAGCAATAGTATTAAATAGTCAGATGAAAAATGCAAAATAGTAAAAAAAAATCAGTTAAGAGAGTCTCATAATGAGCATTAAGGAATTAAATTCCCAAGACAAGCTGCTCTGTAATTAAATACTAAAGTGAGCACAGTATGCAGAAGAGAGTTAACATAACATGGCTGAGGAAGGCCTGCTTGCAAGGTTGGCCCTTGGCTGGCATCTGAGTAACTTGTTCTTTGGGAATGTTCCCACAAATCCCTGATAAGAGTGGCTCACTGTACCTAAACTTTTTGTGTAAACAATCTGTTTTATACTGAACACATGTTTTCCTTCTGAGAGCCTGGAATTTTGGTACATGCTAGACAGAAGGTGCCTATGTAATCAACCCCCAATAGAAACCCTGGGCATCAAGTCTCTAACGAGCTTCCTGGTAGACAACATTTCACATGTGCTGTCACATGTGTATCCTGTATGATTCCACTTGGACAGTACTCTTGGAAGCTTATGCCTGGTTTCCTCCAGACATCCCATGTGCCTTTTTTCTCTACAGATTTTACTTTGTATCCTCCACTGTAGTAAATCATAGCCATGAGTACATCTCTATGCTGAGTCATATGAGTCCTCTTAGCAAATCACCAAACCTGGGGGTAGTCTCGGGGACCTCTGATGGACACAGGTAAAATGCATTCTTTACATTTAAACCAAACCGAGGCACTAGCATTTACTAGATAGGTTTTTAAAGTTTTATATAATCTGTCATTCATTTCCTGTCTTAGAATGACATATGAAATGCAGTAGATATATAATGAGAAAATTTTAAAAATACTTTAAGGAAAACCAAAAATAAAAATAAAAATAAAAATAAAATAAAATAAAATACTTTAAGGAAATTAGACAATTTTGAATATCAATGTTCTTCTATTACACTAAAAAATACTTAAAGTACACCTTTCTCTAAATCCTGTAAATCTTCAAATCAGACCTATACTTTATTAAAAGGATCCTAATAAGCACCCATAACAGAAAGAATAGAAGTGTTGTCAGTAATTTGGACCCTCAAAAAATATAAAGGTATAAGGTTGATAGGGAATCCTCCCTCCACAGATCCACAGATCTATGCACACAGTGGACCCCAGACAAATACACATAACATGGCACCACAGACACACAAATGCAAACAGAGGCAAAGAGAGATTCAGACACAGAGAAAGGTGCACACACACAGCCAGAGAGAAAGAGACTGTCACTCAAAGAAAAAAACACACACAGAAACAGAAACAAAAACAGTGTATGTTAATGGCTAATTATACCAAAAAAACCTTTAAAAAAATCACAAATTTACTGGCATTTATTTGCACCACTAGCCTTAGGATACTTTGTGTTAATAGAAAAAATAAAGGCTGTCCAGAAAAACTGGTTCTGATTTCATGTCTAATATGAGTTAATATTTATATATAACTCCATTCTCATACATAGAAAAAAAAGTAGTAATTAGCTTAGCTATTTTCAATGTCTGGTCTTGGGGGAATGACTTTGCTTTTTTTGCACAGCAATATTTTCACTCTTCCTGACAAGAATTACCCACCTATGACCGACCGACCGACCTTTGGTATACTACCAATAATCTTGGATATTGGCTTCTTTTAACCCCCATGCCCACTGCTCACCAACAAGCTTCTTTGATATACTAGAATGATAAAACTTACTCTCAAAAATACTATAATCATAACATCTCTGTTCTTACAACTTTTCACAACAAAAAAAATGGCTGGAACATATAGCTGGCAGACATTATAAAAGGATGAGCTGATAAGCTTATGTGTCAAATATATTTGTCCCTTTAAACTATTTCTCATAAAAGAATCCTATTTCATCAGTGAAAAACATTTACAGGATTTCTGCATTAATAAAAACTTTTTAGGGCGCCTGGGTGGCTCAGCCGGTTAAGCAGCTGCCTTTAGCTCAAGTCATGATCCCAGGGTCCTAGGATTGAGCTCCTCATTGGGCTCCCTGCTCAGCAGGGGTCTGCTTCTCCCTCTCCCTCTGTGCTCTCCTCTCTCTCAAATAAATAAATAACCTTTTTAGCATGTATATAATTATGTACATATCTCTAGTATACTCAGTTTGATGCAGTTTTTGATAAAAACCTGAAGGAAATGAGGACTGGTGTGAATTAAGAGTTAGCATCTATTTTAGATGTTCGAGTGCTGTCATCAGTCAATGCCTGAATAGCCACAGCCTGCAACATTAGTCTTATCAGAAGGAGAAAATTGTAAAGACAAAATAAAGGTTAAAAGCCATGAAGGAAAAAGGGGCACACAGTAGTAAGTAACAGCACACCGCCCCCACCATATTGATTCTGTTGTTGTTGCATGACACCAATAACAAAGAGGGCCTTTCCCTGATCATAAATTAGCAGAGCAAACTGTTTTTACTAGACAATAACAACAGCTAACACTTACTTGCTGCTTACAAGGGGACAGGCACCACTGCCCAATGAATCGTGTTTTATTCATTTAATTATCTGCATCTTACCCAGGCAGGAGATAATTTTGTTGTTTTGCAATCACAAGAGTTAATCTTTCATACATGTTTACAAACAAGATTCATATCCACTTCTTGAATTATCTGTGGGCCAAACACATTACTTGGCACTTCACCATACCTTACCTCATTTAATCTTCACAACCCTGTAAGGCAGTAATTAAATTATTATTTACCTGTTTTACAGGAAATACACTTTCCCCTGGTCATCTCAGAGGTCACTAATTCATTTCCAAAACTATCTCATTTTTTCCCCTTTATCATCACTAGGTTTTCAGTTTAGCTCAGTTCAAAATATCTCCTAGATTTTTCACTTACTTCAAAGTCAAAGTTATTATTGCCTATTGCTGAAAAATCTCCATTTTCTGGGGCTATTTTAAATTTTATTTGTATATGTAATCTCTAGATTCACATATTTTACATTAATGGTATGTAAGGAATCCCACATTCAACCCAGTAACATCACTGTACATTCCATTGGATAAGAAAATGATTATATGACTAAACCAGTAAAAAATGACTATTTGACCAAACCAACAGGATAAAGTTAAGTAAACACTTCAAGCATGAATCATTAGCTGCTGTACAGCACTAGGGTGGTTAGACTTGACTCCTTCTTCAAAAGCTTACAATCTAATTGGAGAACACAACAAAAACACAATGTCAAAAGAAACAGAATCAAAGGACCATGAGCATTAACTAAGTAGCTATCGACTTAAGCTCTGACCTGCTTCTTCCAAGGTCAAAAGAATTTTATAAAATATAAAGTTCTGACAAGTAGAAAATAGAGTTTAAAGTGTGACCAGGGAACATGACAAAGAATGAAATGAAAATACAGAATCTAATATTCTGTTTATCTTAAATAATATAAATTTTAACCAATTATTTCATTATACATACAGTACTACAGCCTTTTCTTCTTAATGTAGATATAATGGTTTATTAACACGTAAATTCAACATCCAATTAATCAATGTGTTCTGATCTACAAATTGTCAATAGGGGCAGGTAATGAATTTGTTAGCTGCCTAACAACCAAAGTGCCACTGATTATCTTGCTACCAGAGTGAATTTAAAACTGTCCTGGGGCGCCTGAGTGGCTCAGTTGTTAAGCATCTGCCTATGGCTCAGGTCATGATGCTAGGGTCCTGGGTTCGAGCCCTGCTCCTCGGGAAGCCTGCTTCTCCCTCTCCCACTCCCCCTGCATGTGTTTCCTCTCTCACTGTGTCTCTTTCTGTCAAATAAATAAATAAAATCTTTAAAAATAAATAAATAAATAGGGGCGCCTGGGTGGCTTAGACAGTTAAGCATCTGCCTTCGGCTCAGGTCATGATCTCAGGGTCCTGGGATTGAGTTCCGCATCAGGCTCCCCATGGGGAGCCTGCTTCTCCCTCTGCCTCTCTCTCTCTCATGAATAAATAAATAAAATCTTTAAAATAAACAAATTAAGTAATTAATTAAAATAAAACTGTCCTTACTTCTATTTCTACCACACATATTCCCTGATAAAGTTCAGATTTACTGATAGGATTTGTATTATTCCCCAACCACCCCCCACCATGTATAAACAGCAACTGAAAACAAATGTAACAATAGAAAAAAAACAGCAAACAAAAAGAAGATGTTCTTTAAGCCTGCAAGAAACACACAGTAAAACAATATACCTTTTTTTTTTTAAGATTTTTATTTATTTATTTATTTGACAGAGAGAGAGAGACAGCAAGAGAGGGAACACAAGCAGGGGGAGAGGGAGAAGGAGAAGCAGGCTTCCCGCGGAGCAAGGAGCCCGATGTGGGGCTCTATCTGAGGACCCTGGGATCATAACCTGAGCCGAAGGCAGACACTCAATGAATGAGCCACCCAGGTACCCCAAAACAGTATACCTTCTAATTCAGCTCAGAATAAAATGTTCCCTCTATGATACCAAACTATGATAGGGTGATTACATTCAAATATTTTTAAGCTCACTTCTTCTACCATCCCTACCATACTAAAATTGTTTTAGCCTGTTTAGATGATCTAAATATGGGTAAAGACTAGTAATGCAAACAGAATTAGATAACCTATGTTTAAGGAATCTAATAGTTTAATGAAGGCTAACCTTTTCTACTTTTTCATAACTCACTAATGAAATATACTAAAGACATTACTATACAGATTAGAACTCCACACTATTAGAAAACTTTCCATATTCTTACCATTAAAGTTTATTCTCAGCAAAATTCAGCAACAAACATTTCTTATTTGAATCACTAAGCCAGTAAGTACACTGAGCAATATAATATAGTACAACTAAAATCACTGAATATAAACTTACTTTTCAGCAAAATCTTTACTTCTCCATTTTCTTTCTTGATCTCATTCATTACTTTATGCTTTTTCTTCTCTCTCTCTTTTTCCTTATCTCTCTCTTTAATTTTGTCTTTGATTTTATCTGAAAGACAAAACCAAGTAAATATTTAAAACTATTTTATAATTTTTCCCCAAGAACTATGTGCAATTTCTAGAATACACCAAAAATCAGAATGAAAAACAAACATGCCTTTTGTTCTTCTTCTCAGGTCTGGGGAAAGAGATTTCCAAACTTCCTGTCGTATATTAACATAGAACACATAACATACACATCATAAACTATCAAAATTTATCATTATATATTTCATTCTAGAGATTCTTCTTCTTTAATGCATGTCAACCACAATATTAGACTAACTTCAAGTCATTTAAAATAACTTTAATCAAGATAATAAACTACAATGGATAAAGTGCTAGTTTTGAAGTTGGCCATATCTGAATTAATACCATAACAATGGAAAAATTACTCAATCGCAGTGTCTTAACCTATAAAATACTGGTTATCTTTCTCACAGGTTACCATAAGGATTAAATGAAAAAAAAAAATAAAATGACTACCCAGACCCTGGTATATATATGACTAAATGTTAGTTCCCTTACCCTTACTCCTTTTAAAAAGGATATGACTGATCTGGCTACCTGGTGATATTAGGATGTTAAAATAAAAGGTATAAGAACTCTAGGAATCACTGATCTGCTTTCTAAAAATTTAAATTTGCATTTATAAGATTATTTGATGTCCTATTCTTGCTTAATCAAGCTACTATGCACACAGCAAAACAGAAGATGTAGAGGAGAATTTTCAAATAGTAACATAGCCTTTGCCTTCAAAAAAAAAAAAAAAGCTTACTATTGATTACAAAGTCATGACTGAAGCACATAAAAACTGTAAAATATCTTGTAACAGAGATTATACAGTGTATATGCATACTGCAGAATTTCTTAAAATCCTCCCTTACTTTCCTTTCTATAAATACTACCCTAATTCAGGTCCTAATCACCTCATGATTAGATTACCGTCTAGATCAGTACTGCCCAGTAGAAATAAAATGCTTACCAGATACGTGAATTTGAATTTTCTAGTAGTCACATTAGACACAAAAACCAACAGGTGAAATTAATTTTAACAATACATTTTATTTAACCAATAGATCTAAAAAATGTCATTTCAAAATGAAACCAACACTAACAAATTATTATTGAGACATCTTACATAGTTTTTCACAATAAGACTTCAAAATCCAGGGTATATTTTACACTTAACAGCACATCTCAATTCAAAGTGTTCAACAGTCACATGAGACTGGTGGCTACCACACTGAACAACTCAGGTCTAGGCTACTTAAGCAGGTAATTCTCAAAAAATTAAGTACATGTACTTAATAAACATTTTAAAACTTGCACTCATTAATAATAAAAAAATACAAATTCAAATAAGATACTTTACCTTGAAACTTACAAAGTGCTTTTTTAAAAGTGATAATACTCAAAGCAGAAGAAAGGATAGTTGATGGGAGAGCAAACAAAAACAGGGATTCACCAATTTAACAAATATGCATCGCTGAGTATAAGAAAAGGCTTAGGGAGACAGAAGTGAGTAAATAAGGTCCTCATCTGTTCATATACAACTTAAATTCTAGAAATAGATTAAGCGGTTCTCATGCTTCAGACTAGTTTGCTACTCTTACTTTTTAATGTCTAAAGTCCTTGAAATCCTGTCACAGGCTGTCGTCCAGCCATCAAGTGTTACTCCAAATAGCTGGAGCTTAGACACATATATAAGTTAATATTTCCTAAGTAAACATACAATTTTTTTTTTTAAAGATTTTATTTATTTATTTGACAGAGAGAGACACAGCGAGAGAGGGAACACAAGCAGGGGGAGTGGGAGAGGGAGAAGCAGGCTCCCCGCAGAGCAGGGAGCCCAATGCGGGACTCGATCCCAGGACCCTGGGATCATGACCTGAGCCGAAGGCAGTCGCTTAACCAACTGAGCCACCCAGGCGCCCTAAACATACATTTTTAATGAACTATTTACGTATCTTTTAAAAATCACAACTGAAGAAAAGTCACCTATCTCTACATTTCTTTTCCCAATCATCCCTATTAACTTTATTAACCTTGTTATTTCAAGTACTGAACTTTTAAAGTTTATTAAGATATACATACAGAAAAAACATGTAAGGTATATAGCTCAATTTTCACAAAAATAAACAGCACCTCAGGACCCCTCTGTCTTCCCTTCCAGTCTTGATGCAACATCCCTAAGGGTAACCACAATCCTGACTTCTAACCACAAAGATTAAAATAAATATGGCATATATATAAAAAATTATGATATAATATAACCTATCAGTCACAAAATATAAATATTTTTCAGAATACAATTAAACTAGCTTCTCAGGAAATAAAATTATAATATGGTATTACCCAATTTTTAATAAACTTTATTTATAAATATATTTATTACATTACAGACCTTATTTTTCTTGTTTTTTTGTTTTTTAAAGATTTTATTTATTTGACAGAGAGAGACACAGTGAGAGATGGAACACAAGCAGGGGGAGTGGGAGAGGGAGAAGCAGGCTTCCTGAGGAGTGGGGAGCCTGATGCGGGGCTTGATCCCAGGACCCTGGGATCATGACCTAAGCCGAAGGCAGACACTTAACAACTGAGCCACCCAGGCACCCCGATAGACCTTATTTTTTTAAGATTTTTATTTCTTTATTTGAGAGAGAGAGCGTGCACACACATGCACGTAAGCAGGGGGAGGAGCAGAGGGAGAGGGACAATCAGACTCCACGCTGAGCAAAAGAGCCAGATGCAAGGCTCAATCTCATGACCCTGAGATCATGACCTGAGTGGAAATCACGAGTCAGACATTAACCAGTTGAGCCACCCAGAGGCCCCTAGACTTTATTTTTTAGAGCAGTTTTAGGCTCTCAGCAAAACTGAACAGAAAGTGCACACAGATTTTCCATATATAACTCCTGCCCCTATACATCCCTATCTATCTATCTGTCTACCTACCTACCTACCTATTTATGAGAGCAGAATGTGGGTGGGGGGCAAAGGGAGAGGAAGAGAGAATCTTCAGCAGACTCCACGCTGAGCATGGGGCTGGATCTCATGACCCTGAGATCAGGACCTGAGCTGAAACCAAGAGTTGGCCACTTAACTGCTTAAACTGTACCACCCAGGCACCCCAATTATCATCCCAATTTTTTGAAATTATAATTAATACACATTCAAAAATCAGACTGAAAAATAATAATGCAAATTATTAAAAGCCATTATTTTTTTAAGGTAAATTCTACACCCAATGTGGGGCTTGAATTCATGACCCCAAAATCAAGAGTCACAAGCTCTACTGACTGAGCCAGCCAGACACCCCTAAAAGCGATTATTTTTAAGTAGCAAAAAGTTTCAAAGTTTCTGCAATAGGACCATATTAGTTTCATAAAACAGGAAAAAGGGTCCTAGAATATGCCTTCCGGTATAATATTAGGTAAAGATAAATTGAAGATGTTAAGTCATTATATGAAAAACATCTAGAAACAAAAACAATGACATAGCCAAGACAAGAAGAGTGACTGACAACATAACTAGTTACCCTCCCACCCCACACTTAGAACCTTCTAAGGAAAGGAAGCAAACACAAATCATCCTATATATTCATAGCAGAAAAGCGTTTTTGGGGGGTAACTGCTGTCCCAACCTACACACCTGTCTCAATCTTTCAATCTACCTTCAACCTTCCTAGAATTTTTTGCTTCTTGTCAGGGCATATACTTTTTCAAAATCCAACTTTAAATTCCTCCATTAAATGTTTCATAAATCATGTTACAGATAACATAAAGATGTTGTAAGACATGTTTATATGTTACAGGTAAACATGTTACAGCTATAACAAAGTGGAAAGCCTACAAGTTCAGAAGACCTAGGTTCAAGTTCTGCAACCTTGATAACAAACTTTCAGATCTCCTATCTCAGCTGTAAAATGGAGTTTAAATAAAGATTAAATAGGAAATATATACAAAAGCGTACTGCAAAGATATGAGCCTTATGAATGCAGAATATTATCTATGTCTATCCATAATATTGAGCCATAATAAGCATTTTTTGTCATAACAATTTAGAACACCGTCTATAAAATCGCAATTCTGCTGTTACTATATTTTAATGCATTCATAGTCATAAAAGCCACTTCTACATGTTTTCACAAGGAAAACAGCTCCCTGGCATCATGTTTACTGTAAAATATTGTTCTTTAAAAAATGGTCATTCTTGGGCGCCTGGGTGGCTCAGTTGGTTAAGCGACTGCCTTCGGCTCAGGTCATGGTCCCGGAGTCCTGGGATTGAGTCCCACATCGGGCTCCCGGCTCAGCGGGGAGCCTGCTTCTCCCTCTGACCCTCTCCCCTCTCATGCTGTTTCTCTCTCTCTCTCTCTCTCTCAAATAAATAAAATCTTAAAAAAAAAAAATGGTCATTCTTAAAAAATCATTTCTCTTCATGACCAAGAATTTGTATGGTTTTACCCTTCATGGTCTAATCTAAGGTTTAGAAGGAATTTTTAGCTAATTATTGGGATAAAAGTAAAAATTATTCTACCATAAGAACAAGAAATTATCGGTTTTGAAAAGTCCAACTTAACATAAGGACTGCAAGTTTTATTTAAAAATAAAGGGGGGGGGTGCCTGGATGGCTCAGTTGGTTAAGCGTCTGCCTTTGGCTCAGGTCCTGGGATCTAGCCCCGTATAGGGCTCCCTGCTCAGCAGGGGAGTCTGCTTCTCCCTCTCCCTCCCTCCCTGCTCATGCTCTCTCTCTCATTCTCTCTCAAATAAATAAAATCTCAAAAAAAATGAAAATAAAAAATAAAAAAAGATAAAAATAAAAAGGGGGCGAGGGGAGAGAGGAAAGACAGATATAAACAGACCCATGATAGAGTTTGAACCTACAGAAGCAGAAGGAATATAAGAATGAAAGAAAGGAGAAGGAATAAATGACTAAGTCATTATGAAACCAGAACAAACTACAAATTACACGTGTGGAAAAATACACGTGAAGACTTACACTGTATGTAAAAGTTATGATATAAAAAATAAAATTGATTAAAATAATTTCAAATAAGATATAAATGGGATTTTCAAACATATATTCAATTTACTGATTTAACAATATATTTCAGATTTCATGCACACAATATATTTCTATTGAGCACTTATATGCAAGAGATGAAAATGAATAATAGTGCTGTACTAAAGAGTCTTAACATCGATATCATTTGATTCTTATTGGTACCACTATGGAAAACCAGCTCTTAAATAAAAATCATTGTTTTCATTTGGTTATAATAAAATTTACTAGTCTTCACCTGTATTAAAGTCATTATAATAATATAGAGATGAAAGCACATACACAAATATTAGATGAATCACTTCAGTAAGGAGAAAGTCAAACTTATAAAAAGCATTGTTAGAGAATCCTTTTAAGAGATATTTTTAATTTTCTTAGAGAGGAGTGAGGGGGAGAATAAGAGGGGATAGACAGAGGGAGAAGGAGAATCTTAAGCAGGCTCCACACCCAGCATGGAGTCTGATGGGGGCCAGATCTCACAACCCTGACTTCATGACTTGAGCTGAAATCAAGAGACAGACTTGATTAACCGACTGAGCCACCCAGGCACCCCTTAAGAGATTTATAATACAACAAAAATCCATTTATCTGCAATCTTAAGAATTCATTCATAGTTTCTAGATAACAGAAGATTGGCACTATTTTTTAATCATTCTAATAATTTTCAAAATGTATTACATACTTCCCTGTTTACAAAAATCTAAGAAATATAATTTAGTCTTTTCATTATGACAAATATTTAAACTCATTATCATATTCATATTGATGAACTCAAAAGCAAAACAAAATTCACCTGTTCAAAACTACAGGATTTGAGCATCATTTAATTTTTATTGTCTTGGGTGTCATTTATTATTCCACATATGAGAGGTGACAGTTATAACTTCTGGCAGTCATCAATAGGCTCATTCTCATCTGCTCTGTGCTAAGAAATCAGACCAGGTCCATTAAAACTATCCTGTATAATACAGTAGGCAGGTTCTCTCTAGCCTTATTACAGCAAATTTCACACTGTATTCTTTCTGATATAAATGTATCTTTCTCTTTATAATCATTCCTCCCCCCACCAGAGTACAGTGTATGTTCCTTAACGGTAGAGAAGGCTCTAACCCAGTAAGTGCTTGTTGGATTCATGAAACAGGTCCTGCGATATAGTAAGAAATTACTGCATTACTTTCTACAATACATGGTAACTTTCTTTCCTCTTAGGTGCTCTATGTTGATCTTTGTTAATTCTTCCTTCTTTTCCTAGTCATACCACAGCAAGGAAGGAAATTCTTAGTCCTTACAGCCTTCCAGAAGTAGTTCCTCAAATTTATTTCCCTTTTCTAACGGGCCTGGTTGTTTTTGACAAAAAAAAAAAAAAAATCCTAAGATTTAATGAAGCTACTCCTCCAAAAATGTTAGGGATCCACAATTTTTCTATGTGTCTCAATAAAAACAAATAATTTTCCTTAAAAGACCATGGGGTAATTTCTTTTTTATACAGATCTCTTTTTATAGGAAGAATTCTTACAACTTAGTATTTTTTTAAAAATAAGAAAAAATAGAGAAAGAAAATAACAGTGCAGGGGTGCGTGAGTGGCTCAGTTGGTTAAGCATCAGACTCTAAGATTTCGGCTCAGGCCATGGTCTCAAAGTCTTGAGATGGGCCCTGCTCAGTGGGGAGCCTGTTTGGGATTTTTCTCTCCCTCTTCCCCTCTGCCCCTCCCCCCCACCCCTGGGAGCACAAGCATTCATGTGCGCTCTCTCTCTCAAGTAAATAAATAAATCTTTTTTTAAAAAAATAGAAAAAGGTGCAAAGGACATAAAACAAATTCCAGAGAATGTTAATGTCAAGTAAATATTAAAAAAAAGTTCAACCTTATCAGTCTTCAAAAAAAACCACAAATTAAAACAATATAAAACCATTTTCACTTATCAAATTGACCATTTTTCTTTTTTTTTAAAGACTTTTTTTTTTTTAAAGATTTTATTTATTTATTTGACAGAGAGAGACACAGCGAGAGAGGGAACACAAGCAGGGGAAGTGGGAGAGGGAGAAGCAGGCTTCCCGCGGAGCAGGGAGCCCGATGCGGGGCTCGATCCCAGGACCTGGAATCATGACCTGAGCCCAAGGCAGACGCTTAACGACTGAGCCACCCAGGCGCCCCCAAATTGACCATTTTTCTTAAGAGTAATGGCAAAGGTTAAGTAAAATAAGCACTTCTACAGAATGATAAGTATAAACTAAAAAGTCTTACTGGAAGGCAATTTAACAATATGATGGAAAGCATTAAAACTGATCATTCCTGGGACACCTGGGTGGCTCAGTCGTTAAGCGTCTGCCTTCGGCTCAGGTCATGATCCCAGGGTCCTGGGATCAAGCCCCACGTCAGTCGGGCTCCCTGCTCCCGAGGGAAGCCTGCTTCTCCCTCTCCCACTCCCCCTCTGCTTGTGTTCCCTCTCTTGCTGTGTCTCTAATAAATAAATAAAATCTTTAAAAAAAAAAAAACTGATCATTCTTGGGTGACTCAGTAGGTTAAGCATCAGACTTTTGATTTTGGCTCAGATTATGATCTCAGGTCAAGAGATGGAGCCCTGCGACAGGCTCCGTTCTGGGCATGGAGCCTGCTTGAAATTCTCTCTCTCCCTCTCCCTCTTCCCCCCACAAAAAACAAAAATAAAACAAAACAAAAAAAGCCCAATCATTCCTATGATCCCAGAATGCCACTGCTAGGATTCAATAAAAAGGAAATAACAAGCCAGCACAAACATACATGCCCAGGAGTCCTCATCTCATATTATTTATAATTACGAAAAACTGTAAATATCTTAAATGTTTAACAAATGGAGACTGATTAAATAAATTTGGGTATATTCATTAATGGGAAAATACGAAGCCATTTAAAATCATGTTTGAGGGATGCCTGGGTGGCTCAGTCGTTGAGCGTCTGCCTTTGGCTCAGGTCATGATCCCAGGGCCCTGCTCAGCGGGACCCACATCAGGCTCCCTGCTCAGCGGGAAGCCTGCTTCTCCCTCTCCCACTCCCCCTGCTTGTGTTCCCTCTCTCACTGTGTCTCTGTCAAAAAAAAAAAAAAAAAAAAATCATGTTTGAATAATAGTTAATATCATGAGGCAGGGATAATGTTCATGAAATATTAGAAGAAAAAGGCAATTTAACATATATAAATGTAAACATATAAAATGATCCTATGTATCATATATATATATATCTGTGTAAATATATGAAAACTCATACACATATATTTAGGTATATACATCTGTGTATACACACCACACACAGGAGTCTTTAAATAAGGGAAATCGTTTAAAAGTTTACATAAAAAACAGTAGGACTTCCCAGTCTTCCCACCCTTGTCCCAAAGAGTCAAGTAATCATTCAATCTCACTCCTTAAGGCAAACATCCACTTTTCGTTTTCAGGAGAAAATGAACAGGCTTGAACCTCAGGTACCCCAGGCAAGGCAAAGGGTGGAGCTAAAAACAACCTGATTGTACTTCTCTAAAATGCTTAAACTGAATTGAATTGGGAAATTAAAAAAAAAAAAGAACTTTTAGAATTTAAAAATACAAAGGCAAAACTGAAAAACTCAAAAAGTTGGAAGGTAAGTTGAGATAATCTTCCAAAAAGAGAGCAACAAGACGAAGAAGTGGAAAATAGCAGAAAATAAGGTAACCTGGAGGACCAAATTCCTAAAGGATTCAGGAGATCCATTATCAAATTAACTGAAATTTCAGAAAAGGAAAATAAAATTTTATAGGGAAGAAAAATACCAAAATAAATAAATAAAAGAAATTTTCTCAGAAAAGATCAGTCACCAAAATTAAGATTCCATCAAGGGATGAGTACAAAGAATGGAATTCACAGTGGTAGCCCCCCTTCCCACACACACACCAGGCACACCATCATGAAATTTCAGTACACTAGAGATAAAGAAAAGATCCAGTCTCCAAAGGAATTAAAAAAACAAAACAAAACCAGATCACATAAAAGATCAGGTAATAGCGTGGAACTCTTCAACATGACAGTAGATGCTAGAAAGCAATACAACAAACAAGTGCCTTCAGAATGCTGAATGAAAATAATTTTTAACTTAGAATTCTTTAATCTGCCAAACTATCAATCAAGTATGAGGGAAGACATGATCAGACAAGCAAAAATTCAAATATTTTTATCATACACGCATCCCCTCTTAGGATATGCTCAAGAAAATTTTAAGGACTAAACAAAGAAGGAAGAAGGCATAAAACCAAGGAAGCAGGAGACCCAGCACAGGTGGGCACACAAGGAACTACCTGTATGAAAGCTGTGCAGGTGGCTTAAAGGGTAGCCAGTTCAGACTGAAGGACAGCAACAGAGCACTGCAGAAAGTACCTCCAGGAATAAAGAGGAATTGCTATATCATCTCTTATCACACAACACAGAGAACAGGACAGAAAATGAAGATGTAATAGATATAAACAGAGCTTCCTGACTTACAAACAAGGGGATTTCATCTCAATAAATCCATTCGTTGTAAACTGAAAGTATCATTAAGTCAAAAATGCATTTAATACACCTAATTCACCAAATGTGCTCAGAGCACTTACATTAGCCTACAGTCAGACAAAATCATCCAACACAAAGTCTATTTTATAGTAAAGTGTTGAATATCTCAAGTAATTTATTGAATATTGTACTAAAAATAAGAAAAAGAACGGCTGTATGGGGACAGAATAATTTTAAGTGTATGGACTGTTGACCCTTGTGATCCCATGATTGACTAGCATTATGGCTCACTGCCCCACCCAGCATCACCAGAGAATATCCTACCACATATTGCCAATTCAGAAAGTACAGTTCAAAATTCAAAAGTACAGGGACACCTGCGTGGCTCAGTCATTAAGCGTCTGTCTTCGGCTCAGGTCATGATCCCAACGTCCTCGGACTGAGCCATGCACTGGGCTCCCTGCTCAGCGGGAGGCCTGCTTCTCCCTCTCCCACTCCCCCTGCTTGTGTTCCCTCTTTCACTGTCTCTCTCTGTCAAATAAATAAATAAATAAATAATCTTAAAAAAAAATTCAAAAGTACGATTTCTACTGAATTGCATCACTTTCGCACTATAATCAAGTCAAAAAATTGTAAGTCATTGTAAGTTGGAGACCATTTATCTGTGTGTAAAGAGAGCCAATTCTTTATTATGAAAACCCAGAAGACCATACAGAAAAGGATCTCTGATCTGCACTCAACAGTATTTGCAAAGTCATAATTAACACTGATTATTATGTTTCAACTAAGTTTTATGAAATTACTGGGTAGGAAAGAAGCTAGGTTATAAAAGTGCTAAATTCTTCTTAATCTTAAGAAGAATGCAATATATGTCTAAAACTGACCAATAAAAAATTAAAAGGCAGTATGAGCACTTTATTTAGAAATTTGGAATTAAAAGAGTTAACAGCTGGGGGCCAGGGCAGGGACTAGAGAGAGTTAGGGCCAATTCTCATTATAAACCTTTCAGTACTGGGACACCTGGGTGGCTCTGGGTGGCTCAGTCGGTTAAGCACCTGCCTTCGGCTCAGGTCATGATCCCAGGGTCCTGGGATCGAGAACTGCATCGGGCTCCTTACTCAGTGGGGAGCCTGCTTCTCCCTCTCCCACTCCCCCTGCTTGTGTTCTCTCTCTCTGACAAATAAGTAAAATCTTTAAAAAACAAAAAACAAAAACCTTTCAGTACTACTTGATTTTTTTTAAAGATTTATTTATTTGAGAGAGAGAGAGAAGAGAGTGCATGCACGTAAGTGGGGGGAGGGGCAGAGGCAGAGAATCTTCAAGCAGACTCCCTGCTGAGGGGGGGATAGACCCCAAGACCCATGAGATCATGACCTGAGCTGAAACCAAGAGTTAGACCAATAACCATCTGAGCCACCCAAGCACCCCTTGATTTTTTAAATTAAATTTTATTTTTAAAATTTACAAAGTCATGGGCCTTCCTCTCAAAAACCGATAACCCCATTCTAATCATGAGAAAAACATAGGACAAATCCCAATTGAGGGACATTTTACAAAATGCCTGACCAGTACTCCTCAAACCATCAAGGTAATCAAAAGCAAGAAAAGTCTGAGAAACTGCCATAGCCAAGAAAAGCCTATACAGACATGATGACTAAACGTAATGTAGTATCCTGGGTGGGATTCCTTGAACAGAAAAATGACACTGGGTAAAAACTAAGGAAACCTGAATAAAGTATGGCTTTAGTTAATAATGATAATGTGTCAATACTGACTCATTAATTGCGACAAACGTATAATACAAATGTAAAATTTCAGTAAGAGAAAGTAAGTACGGAATACATGGACACACTCTAATTTTTCTGTAAATCTAAAACTCTCCTAAAATTAAGAGATTACTAAAGGTCATATATATAAATTTATAAAGGCAAAACTTAATTAAAAGAAAGAAATACAGTGCTTACTTCAGCAGCATATGTACGAAAATTGGAATTGAAACCATACAGAGAAGATTAGCATGGCCCCTAAGTAAGAAAGGTATCAAATTCACGAAGCCTTCCATATTTATGGGACAGACGGTGGCTTCCTTGTGGTGAGCACAGCATACGTATAAACTGTCACATCACTACTGGTGTACCTGAAGCCAATGGGCCATTGTGTGTCAACCACAGTCAAATAAGTAAGTAAGAAATACAGTTTGTGTGCATGAGGCTACCGTGGCACTGGTGTCAACTCTACCTACATACGTAACACAGACACACACAGTTTGTGTACATGTGTGTATAAATTTCACTCTGTGTAATGGACAGAGCTCCAAGACACACTGTTAAGTAAAACGAGCAAGTTATAGAAAAATACATATAGCATATTTAGGTTTTCAAAAACTGGCTACATATTCTTTTCTGTGTGTACATGTATTTATGTATATATGTAAATGCATAGGAAAAAGTCTGGAAGGAAGAACACAAAACACCTAACAGGGTTTACTCCTGTAGAAGGAATAAAAGGAACTCTTGATTTTTATTTCCTTTACTTCTAAACTTATATTTATTATTATTATTAATTATAATTTCTACAACAGAAAGGGATTCATATTTATTACTTATGTAATTGTTAGCCTACATCTCTTTCCTGAAAGAAAAACTGATAATTATGTTCAGACAAGTACTTTTTTTAAAGATTTAGAATCACTTAAGATCTATCAGAAGAAATAAGAAAAAAGCACTTCAAAATAAAACAATGAATATATAACCTAATACACACATACATGAAAATACTCTTCCTTTTTACAAAGTCCTCCCTTCATTACAATTGTTCAAGTGCATTTCTACCTCACTTTATATACGTTATGTCAAGTTCACGCTATAGTTAACAAAAAGAAGAATGAAAGGAGAAAATACGATACAATTATATATGTATTCTGAATATGTATATATACATGCACTATTTGTTACATTTAATAGATTTTAAGGAAAAGACAGAAATCCCATACTATACCATGACTCATTAAACCAAAGATTTTTGTTTAAAAAAGGATCTTTAGGGGCGCCTGGGTGGCTCAGTTGGTTAAGCGACTGCCTTCGGCTCAGGTCATGATCCTGGAGTCCCAGGATCGAGTCCCACATCGGGCTCCCTGCTCAGCAAGGAGTCTGCTTCTCCCTCTGACCCTCCTTTCTCTCGTGCTCTCTGTCTCTCATTCTCTCTCTCAAATAAATAAAATCTTAAAAAAATAAAAAATAAAAAAATAATAATAATAAAAAAGGATCTTTATATAAGTTCATTTAAAAAAAAATTTTTTTTAAGAAGTGTCACGGGGGGCCTGGCTGGCTCAGTCAGCAGAGCAACTCTTGATTTCAGGGTCATGAGTTCAAGCCCCACGCTGGGCATAGAACTTACATAAAAAAATAAAAATAAAAAAGAAGTGTCCTAAAAATCCACACTTACTTCTTAAGAAGTGTTGGTAGAATTTCCTGCTAAAGCTTTCAGCCACAATATATTCTTGTAGAACAAACCTCAAATAGGCTTCATGCTATCAGTTTTGCCTGCTTTGGGTATGTGCCATGATTCACACTGTAATAATGCAGTCTATGAAATCAGTTAGTCTGAACAACAACACTGATCTTCCTGATCACCCTCCCCAGACAGAAGTATAGCTAGAAATAGATCTGAAAACAAGCAGGAAACAGGAGAAAATGAGAAATAATACAGAATTGAAGTGGGGAGGAAGAGGGAAAGTAACATTACAAAAATGGAAAGGAAAAGATAAAAGATATAGTAAAAAGGAGTGATGCCTTCTCAGTCTTTTTTTAAAGATTTTAATTTTCTTGGGAGCCTGCGTGGCTCAGTTGGTTAAGCGACTGCCTTCGGCTCAGGTCATGATCCCAGAGTCCTGGGATCGAGTCCCACATCAGGCTCCCGGCTCAGCAGGGAGCCTGCTTCTCCCTCTGACCCTATCCCCTCTCATGCGGTTTCTCTCTCTCTCTCAAATAAATAAAATCTTAAAAAAAAAAAAAGATTTTATTTTGCTTGTACAGAAATATTTATTGAAAATCTCATCAACAAATCACTGAGCCATTCTATATATGACATAGAAGTAGTGTTTGGAACACTTGTTTTTAAAGAGACTTGCTTTAAGGCTAGTTTTCCGTTTTTTTATTTAACTCAATTAACCAACATATAATGTATTATTGGTTTCAGAAGTAGAGTTCAGTGATTCATCAGTCTTATTATAATACCCAGTGCTCATTACATCACATGCCCTCCTTAATGTCCATCACCCAATCACCCCATTCCCCTATCCACCTCCCCTCCAGCTACCCTAAGTTTGTTTCCTATGATTGAGTCTCATATGGTTTGTCTCCCTCTCTGGTTTCATCTTATTTTTTCCTCTCTTCCCCTATGATGCTTTGTTTTGTTTCTTAAACTCCACATATGAGTGATATCATACGATAATTGTCTTTCTCTGATTGACATATTTCACTTATCAGCCTTTTTTTTTTATTGGTCCTCACTGCAAGAGATATTACTAGCCTCTTACTCAAAACTTCTCCCTAAAGTCAGTGGAACTCCACTATCGTGACGACTCCATAACTCATGATCCTACCATCAAAACCTGCACATTCTCCTTAGGATTTTATCTTAGGTGTACCTCCTTTCTCTATACTTGTCTAAAAATGCATTCCTAGGATTTAAACTGTAACCATTAGGCAAATGAATCCCCAAACTAATCTCTCAACCCAACCTCTTGGCCAAGCTTCACCACGTCATCTCCGTAAGAGATATTTAACATCCTGGGGCACCTGGCTGGCTCAGTCAGCAGAGCCCGCAACTCTTGATCTTGAGGCTGTGAGTTCAAGCCCCATACTGGGTAGAGAGATTCTTAAAAAAATAAAAAAATTTTTAAAAATTTTAAAAAGAAAAGAAATATTTGGGGCGCCTGGTTGGCTCAGTCGTTGGGCGTCTGCCTTCGGCTCGGGTCGTGGTCCTGGGGTTGTGGTCCTGGGGTCGAGCCCTGCGTCGGGCTCCCTGCTCAGCAGGAGGCCTGCTTCTCCCTCTCCCACTCCCCCTGCTTGTGTTCCCTCTCTCAGTGTCTCTCTCTCTCTCTGTCAAATACATAAATAAAATCTTAAAAAAAAAAAAGAAAAATATTTAACACCAAAATTATCATCTTTCTTATATAAATAAGGTTCAAGCTCTCCTTTTAATTCCCTGTTTAGGTTAATGGCACAACAGCCCCTGACATCCAAATTCAAAATTCTTAAAACCTTTACACCTCCCTCTTTAGTTTTTCCCCTAACATTAAATCACTTGTTTAGTTCAGTCTACTGAAATACGTCCATCTTCCTTTCCCTTTCCACAGCTATTACCATAACTGATTAATTATCTTTTGAAAGAAGTGATCTTCCTACTTAAAATTTCTCTCCTCTCCACCAATCCACTCAGCAGTGACAAAAAAATATTCCTTGAAAATATAGTTTATCATGTCACTCTCCTCTACTTTAAACAAGTGAACAAATCCACCCTATGTAAAAAAAGAAACTTCCCACAGTATGCCATTCAAGAATCTGTATAGTGAAGACTCATACTTTAATCATTTCTTCTACTATTCAACCATATGTATATGTACACAAGATTCCAGATTGTTTAATTCATTACTACTTGAGTCTTACTCCATTCACTTAGAATGCCTTTGCCCATCCCTACTCTTGCCGACCAGAATCCTACACATCCTGCAAGATCCAGCTGAAATTCAGCTTTTCATTAAGGACTCCCTGATCCCTACAACTAGAAATGACCCCACTGCCTCCTTCTCCCTCTCTTATGATTTGAATTCTGCTTCTTTGTGTACCTGTTCTATCTGCCCTGCTGAATATAAACTCTTCTGCAGTTTTTTGGTTTGTCTTTTTTTTTTTAATTTTATGTTATGTTAATCATCATTAGTTTTTGATGTAATGTTCCATGATTCATTGTTTGTGTATAACACCCAGTGCTCCATGCAGTATGTGCCCTCCTTAATACCCATCACCGGGCTAACCCATCCCCCACTCCCCTCCACTCTAGAACCCTCAGTTTGCTTCTCAGAGTCTATAGTATTTCATGGTTCGTCTCCCCCTCTGATTTCCACCCCCCTTCATTTTTCCCTTCTTACTATCTTCTTTTTTTTTTAATATATAATGTATTATTTGTTTCACAGGTTCAGGTCTGTGATTCATCAGTCTTACACAATTCACAGCGCTCACCATAGCACATCCCCTCCCCAGTGTCCATCACCCAAGCCACCCCATCCCTCCCACCCTGTTTGTTTCCTGAGATTAAGAATTCTTCAGCAGTTTTTGTATCTAACACATCTTTGTCTTCTTCTATAGAATCTAGAATAGTGTTTTGCACATAAGATGCTCAAAATCAATGAAGTTTCCGTGGGGCAAAAGAAGAAAAGAGTTAATGTATATAAAAGCAAATTACTGATAATCATCTGAAGGGTCAGCAGTCACAGAAGATAAAAAGAAAAAAGCAACATTCAGAAAAAGAAACAAGATGCGTAATAATACAAAGTGTCTCTTACATTGCAGCTAATAATCTTTCCAATTAAATTATAAATTCCTGAAGTCAAGAAATATAAACAGCTTTCCTCTCTGCATTCCCCTACACAGTGCCAAGCATATAGCAGGCAGTAAACGTTTGTTGAATCATATAAGAAGCAGAGGACAAATTAGAGAAATTGTGACGTAATTTAAGAAAGTAAATGCTCTTATAAGACTCTAGAAATAAACAATAAAAAATAGCAGAGGTATGACAACAATCAATAAGATAGTGTTGAAGTGGGGCAGCTGCCAGAGAAGTTTCAATAAAATTAGTTTTTTCATAGAAACAAATTAAAGATTTTACCTACTCTCCTCGTCAAGGCCCAGAGCATTTAAGATTTTCTCAGGGACAGAGACTAAGTGGCAGAAGTAGGAAAAGTCCTAACCAAGTCCCCAAATTTCCAGTTAAAAGCTCTTATACCACACTTTAGGGGAAAAAAAAAAAAACATAATGAGAATTCTTTGGACCACAAATGTTTCATTGTATTTAGCTAATAAGGGATAGTTCCTAACTTATAACTGGCACATACAAGGAGCACTACTTCTAGCTCTTCTGCACCAAATCTTCTCCAGTAGATAGTTATATAATAGGGGAAGGAATGACATAGAAATGGGTTCCAGAAAGTTGGAAGGCAAAGAAGAAAAACCCTTTCTTCTAATTAAGGGATGGCTGAGATCTGACAGGCATGAGGCAGACGGTATTTAAAATACCTGACTCCTCCTCTAGGGTTGTCTGCTCATCTATACTGAGGGCAACTGTTAAAGGGTGAAAGGTCCTTATGGACTTAACTGTAAAAATTGCTGTGTTAAGAACCCTGAGATATGAAAGATGTGTGCAGTTCCAGTAACTTAGAACATAAGGACTTGCGAACTGCTGAACTGAAGGAGTGTTATGGAGCTTCTGTTGCTTGTACTTGTAAAATCAGGGGCTTATGCTATCTCTGATGAACCTTTCTTTGCTAGTATTTTATGATTCTACGTTTCTGCTTTTTTTAAGAAGGGGAAAAATTTAGTATAATGACTCATAAAGCAAAAACGTCCTATGTTTTGTACAGTAATGCAAAAAATGTTTCTGCCTGAAGATATTATGAGGAAGTTCAAATTGTACAATACTTATCTCTCTTACTATTCAGGAATAGGCAGTTTGCTCTAAATACTGAGACCAAAAAAAACAAGGAAGAGAATGTTGAAAATGATGTAGTTTAAGACGGCTGTGTATTAAGAAATTCTAAACATACTATAATACGTTGGAAATAACTCAGGCTTTGTAATCAGACATACTTAATTTCCAGCTGCTCCTGCCACCAACTGGCACAAAACAAATTACTTATTAACTATGTTGTGCCTCAGCATTCTCACCTGTCAAAGACAGTAGCACTTATCTTTTAGATTTTTATGAGGATTAAAAGCAACATATGCATTATTTCCAACACTATGCCCAGTATATATCACAGGCACTTAACAAAGGTAGCTAGCATTTTATTAAATATAAATAGCAGAATTGTATTAAGAAGGCATCTAGTAACACACATAGAGTGACAAACAGTATAGTAACAGTCGTCCCAAAAACACAGAATCACTAAAAGGAAAACAAAAAATAAATATATATATACCTACATGAAAGCCAAGCCAGATATAACATGAAATAGTGGTCTGGGCTCCCTCTCCTACCCTAATAAAAAATTTCAGGTCAGGCTTACTTCACTGACCGACCACGAAAGATCTGCCTCCAAAACAGAAGTACAAATAGCTTTCCTCCTCTCAAAATACTGTAAAGGCAAGATATAAAAGTACTGAGGCACTCTACTTGGTATCTAGATCACAGACTTAAATCATTCTAGTCACTGAACTTTATACTATAGCTGTCATATAAAATGTGATTCACACATGAACTGGGGCATTCTAGACCTCTGAAGTCAACATTATACAATTACATTATTTAATTACAATTATGCTCTATAATGCAAACAGTAAGTCATATAGTTTGTAGTTAATGATAACAGCATATATGGGAACCACTGCTCTTATTATATACCCTTTATGTTTTTCATGCAACCAATTAAAGTTCTAAATTTTAAAAAGTTATGTATTGGGCGCCTGGGTGGCTCAGTTGGTTAAGCGACTGCCTTCGGCTCAGGTCATGATCCTGGAATCCCTGGATCGAGTCCCGCATCGGGCTCCCTGCTCAGCGGGGAGTCTGCTTCTCCCTCTGACCCTCCCCCCTCTCATGTGCTCTCTCTCATTCTCTCTCTCTCTCTCAAATAAATAAATAAAATCTTTAAAAAAAATAAAAATAAAAATAAATAAAAAGTTATGTATTTAGTTAATATCATTAAATAATGCTCCTATAGGTGCTTTATCTATTTTCAATTTAGAATGTACTCTAAGGGAAATTTTACAAAATATACCTATTATATTATGTAATGCATTACAAATTTTTATTTTAATTTATTTAAATCATTTTAATATATTAAAATTTGTAATACATTATAAATATTAATGCCCTACTATATGTACAGGGAGGAAATGATTCAGACTTCTAAAGCTAGGTTATAAGAAGCCTCGCTGTTTCCACTCAGGTCTCTTGGAGTCCTGAGCTGCCATCTAAGAAATCCAACTATCCTGATGAGATCACGTGGAAAGGACCCAAGATAACACAGAGAGAGAGGGGCTCGGCTTAGCATCTAGTTATCAGAGGGATGAGAAAACATCCAAGTGAGTAAAGCCATCTTGGGACCTAGTAAACAAGACCAGCCACCAACTGACCACCACTGAGCAACCCCAATCAACCCCACATGAAGCAGAATCACCTAGTCAATTCTGCTGGAATTCCTGACCCATAAAATCACTAAATATAATAAAATGGTTGTATTTTACGCCACCAAATTTTAAGTCTGTTACACAGCAAAAGATAATATATCCTTCACAAAGTCTTAGAGTCAATGAAGAAGTTGTTTGGTATAAGTTACGTATGTATAAAACTTGCACTGACTTCAGGTCAATGTTAAAACAGAATTTGTCTTATAAAACACGCTGATATTTAAAAATCAAAAGTGAAGGGCTAGAGGGGTGCCTGGGTGGCTCAGCTGGTTAAGCATCTACCTTCGGCTCAGGTCATGAGCCCTGGATCCTGGGACTGAGCCCCACATTAGGCTCCCTGCTCAGCAGGAGCCTGCTTTTTTCTCTCTCCCACGCCCCCTGCTTGTGCTCTCTCTCTCTCTGTCAAATAAATAAATAAAATCTTTAAAAAAAAAAAAGTGAAGGGCTAGAATAAAGATGCTTAGCAATATATAATGTCAGAACTATAATCAAACATCTCGGAATTATTTTCTTCCTTAAGCTTTTATGGCACTGCATCGTTGTTTTCCTATCTAGTTCGATGAATGTTACACTTCAAATAATGCTCTCTACCTAGAATTCCTTCATTTTTTTTAAAAAAGATTTTACTTCTTTACTTGACACACACACACAAACACACACACACACAGAAAGTGTGCACAAGCAGGGGGAGTGGCAGAGGGCGAAGCAGGCTCCCCACTGAGCAAGGAGCCGGATGACCTAAGCCAAAGGCAGACACTTAACTGACTGAGCCACCCAGGCGTCCCAATTCCTTCATTTCTTTACTGATAACCTACCACACTGTCCTTCAAAGGTTCTCTCAAGCATCCCCTCCTCCCTCCTGCATTCCTTCTCCCTTTCTTAATATCTGCCTACTCCCATTTCCACTAGTATCAACACTACTGTCCATCTGTCTTGGGGTATTTAACTTAGAGCATTAAATATTATAATTACTTTTTCTGGTATACTGCTAGATTGCTTAAGGTACTTGAAGGCAGAAGCTTTATATTGATTTTGTCATTTTTACTAAAACCTACCAGGACACCTAAGCACTAAAAGTGTTTGTCAAGTTGAATAGTTATACTCTGCTAACAGAGATCTCAGATTTCAAAGACAAACACAATGTTTGAAGAACCACAAAGAAATCATTTCCTGAATATTACAAAGTACCTTATTGTGATTCAATCTGTTCCTTAGGGCCCCTGGTTGGCTCAGTCAGTAGAGCATGTGACCCTCAATCTCAGGGTCATTAGTTCAAGCCCCACATTGGGCACAGAGCCTACTTAAAACAAAAACAAAACAAAAACCTGTTCCTGATTATGAAGAATTGATAACCTTTCAATACTACACACTTAACATACCCAATTATCAAGTATATGTAGAAACAACAAAAGCTTTCTTATATACCAGTAACAATCTGGAAAAAACTCCCCAAAATGAACAAAATACCAGAAGAAAACTCATAATCTGTATTAAATATCAATAGACTTTATGGAGATATAAAAGAATATAAGAGTAGGTAAAGACATACATGTAGCTTGTAAGTATAAAGAAAATTCTGTAATTACAATCTGCCCCTACTTTAATCAATAAATTTAATGAAAACCCCTAGGTGACTGGAGTCGGGGGAGGGGGGAGAGAGTGGACTTCACAAAATAATTTCCCACTTAATCAATAAGGAAAAATAAAAGTAAGGGAACTTTGATCCAAACCTCAAATACAAAAATTTTCAAAATGCACTACAGCCCTAAAGGTAAAACCTAAAACTATAAAGTATCAAAAAGAAAATGTAAGAGAAAACGTGTGTGACCCTGGGTTAGGCAAAGCTCTCTTGGTTAAGACACAAAAACCACAAACCATAAAAGAAATAAATTATGAAGTAGACTTCACCAAAATCAAATTTTTCTGCTCTGAAGAAGTGTGAAGGATAATATTAAGGGAATGCAAAGCCACAGAATGGGAGAATACATTTGTGAAATACATATCTGATAAAGAACCTGTACACAGAATATGTAAAGAATGATTACAATTTGAAAATAAAAACAACACATAATCTGAACAGACACTTCACCAAAGAAGAGACAGGGATGGAAAATAAGCACATAAAATGATGCTGAACATCAGAAGTCATTAGGGAACTGCAAATTAAAACCATAATGAAATACTACTACATATCCACTAGGATGACTAAGATTTAGTAGACTATAACAATATCAAGGGCTGGTGGGAATGAAGAAAGTACAGCCACTTGAGAAAAGTATGGAAGTTTCTTATGAAGTTAAGCATAAATTTAACCATACAACCCAGTGATTCCACTTCTAGATATTTGCTCAAGAGAATGAAAGCTTATGTCCACCACAAGATTCATCAATGAATGACTATAGTGGGCTTATTCATAACCATCAAAAACCAGAAACAATCCAAATGTCCACCAACTGGAAAATGAAAAAACAAACTGTGGTATCTCTATGCAATGAACTACTACTCAGAAATAAAAGGAATAAAGTGATTAATGCAACACTGATGAATCTCAAAAGCAATACGCTAAGTGAAAGAAGCCAAACATAAAAAAGACAGTGTAAGATTCAACTTATATGACATTCTGGAAAAGGCAAAACTATTGGAACAAAAGAAAAATCACACCCGGGACTGGAAGTATGAGCAATGAGTGGCAAAGGGAACATTTTGAGGTGACAGAAAATATCATGACTGTGCTGGTGGCTACAATGTACACTTATTAGAACTCAGAGACCTATATACCTTAAAGGGGTAAATTTTATCTTATGTAAATTATGCCTCAATAAGCCTGGTATTTTATTTTATTTATTTATTTTTTTTAAGATTTTATTTATTTATTTGAGAGAGAGAATGAGAGACAGAGAGCATGAGAGGGAAAAGGGTCAGAGGGAGAAGCAGACTCCCTGCCGAGCAGGGAGCCCGATGCGGGACTCGATCCCGGGACTCCAGGATCATGACCTGAGCCGAAGGCAGTCGCTTAACCAACTGAGCCACCCAGGTGCCCCAAGCCTGGTATTTTAAAAAGCCAAGAAAATTCTGAAAAAGAGTATGGAAGCAGGGGGGCCTTGCCCTATAGATATTAAAATCTAAAGATACAGTAAAATGAGAGTGTTACTTGAGTAGAAATGAACTGATAAATGTAAAGAATTGGGAATCTAAAAATAGACCTGAGGGGGCACCTGGCACTCAATCTGTAGAGCATGGGACTCTTGATCTCGGGGTTGTGATTTCCAGCCCCACACTGGGTGCAGAGATTACTTAAAAATAAAAAAATCTATAAATAAATAAAATCTTTTTTAAAGATTTAGAAAAATAAAAATAGATCCAAGCACACGTGATTTTAGTATAGGATATAAACTGGCATTCCACATCTGAGTGCAAAGAATGACCTATTCCATAAATGGTGTTAAAATGGTATTAAAAACTATCTGATTGCTGGAACAAAATTAATCTTAATTCCTATCTAATTTTATGTCTAAATAAATTACAAATAGGATTTCCATTTATAATGCCCTTACGGGTTTTGAAATACATGCAGATTAAAAACAAAATTTCCAGGGCACCCGGGTGGGTCAGTCGTTAAGTGTCTGCCTTTGGCTCAGGTCATGATTCCAGGATCCTGGGATGAAGCCCTGCATCAGGCTCTCTGCTCAGCGGGAAGCCCGCTTCTCCCTCTCCCACTCCCCTGCTTGTGTTCCCTCTCTTGCTGTCTCTCTCTCTGTCAAATAAATAAAATCTTTAAAAAAAAATAAAAATAAAAAAATTTCCTCTTCGTATAATGTAGTGATAAGCTTTATTTTTTTGAGATTAGAGTGTACAAAATGGCAATTCGGAAACTCGAGTCAAACATAATACAATTAGTATTATCCACACAGTGACTTTCCTTTCTAGTTCTCATACCATTAATATCTGCCTCTTGTGCTCACTTGACAATTTAACCACTGTCTGTGAGCTGTTGATCAACTTCTCATCCCATTATCACTTTTCTACTGTTCTTACTTTGAAATACCTGCCAAAATTTTCCTGAATAACAACTAGATATCTCTTCTCAGCAGGCAGAAAGGGCTGAAATGCAGTACAACTCGTTAATTTCCCAAACAGTTACTGACTACCCAGAGGTACCCTGACCTGAAACAAGATAACCACAGCCCCCAGATTTCACAGGCTGTGTGTCTAGTGAAGAAGATAACTAAATAAGTGATTAAAATGAAGTGAAGAAAGTCAGGAAGGAAGAAGTGCAAGGTGACATGGGAAGAGACAACAAGGGGACCTAACCTAGTCTAGGGAATAATAAAGGCCTCCCTTTCAAGTGGAGTCCTAAAAGATGAGTAGACATTAGCTAGGTGTAGTAGAACTGTGGAACGAGGGATAACGCGTAGACAAAGTTCTAGGCAGCAAGAAGCACTGAGGAGAAGTTAAAGAGCTAAACAAGAGCCTTGTAGGACATTTTTAGGAATTTGAACATCATCTCATAAACAGAAAAGTGACATAACCAAATGTGTTCAGATCTCTAGCCATCACTTAGGCTGTAGCATGAAAAATGAATTGAAACATCACAGATTTGAAGTAGGGAGCCCAATAAGGAGGCAGTTATACAATAATCTAGGCTAGAGATAATGGTAACTTGAACTAAGACTAGTAGAAAGGACAGTGAAAGGAGACAGATATAAAAGATGGTGATTAGAACTAACAAGATTTGGCTACAGGTTGGATGAAGGTAAAGTGTAGAATCCAGTTTTCAAGCTTGAGCCACCAGATACAAGATGGCACTGAGATAAGGAACACACACAGCAGGACAAATTTGAGTAAGGAAGGCTGAGTTTTGAACATATTAATTTTACAGTTCTGTGGAACATCTAATAGTGACTATGTCAAAGATGGATCTAAAACTCCAAACTAAGCTAAGATTTGGGGAGTGCTAACAATAGACAGTAGAAAACCAACAGGGTGATTAGCAAAGCCAGAGAGAAGAGTACTGTAAAAGGGTCCCAAACTAAACTAAATGCTGAAATAGTAGCAGCAGAGATAAGGCCAATGATGAGGGAGGCCAGGAAAGGGAGGACAAATGGAAGGTAAACTGTTAAATTGTTAGACCAGAGTAAAAGTTAAGGAATCATGCGTAATCTTGATTTTTTTGAGACCGTTTTAAAGGCTGTTAACAGCTGGCTACCTAAGAACTAAGAGAGGATCTGAGATTATTTCCTCCTCACACAAAAAGCAATCATTGTTGTCTGCCACCACAAGACTTTTACAAGGGTCCCCTCCACATATGCAATACTGAAGCATACACACACTAACAGAATCTCCTATACATAGAACAACATTTTAAAACTTTACATATTGACTCACCATTAATTTGAGCGGCATCTGATAAGAGAACTCTAATATAAGGCACTTGCCTATATCTCAAACTCATATCCATCTTTTCCAACTAGTTCTCCTGCAGGCCCACCAACATTTTTTCAATGATATGCTTACTTCCTCCATCTGAAACCATAAAATTAAATATATAAATCCTCCTCTCTTGCTACATATTTGATAATCATGAAGGCTGATCATACATTCCCTCTCAAAATCTTTTCCTTTCCATGTCCAGGAGTACCTCATTTTACCACTAAAATTAGTCTCCAATATCCCTGTCTCTATTTTTTCTCTCAGCCAATTCATCCTATACAATGCTAACAAATTAGTATTCCTTAAATACCAATTTGAATAAATTATCACTCTATTAAAAACAAACAAACTGTGCCTTGCTGTTGCCCACAGTACGAAGTCTTAACTCCCTATCCTGGCAAATAGAAAACATATTGTGGCAAACTTTCAACTGACATGAGGTGCTATTTCCCAACTTTGTACAAAATCACCAATCCCAGCTGAATGGTTCTATTCACAGACCACTGAACATGGCATGCACACTCCGGTCTCTATGGTCTTGCTCACACCATTTCCCCTAACAAGCCTGTTCCATCATCTCCATTTTCCTAAGTCCCACTTTTCCTTCAAACTCTGGTTCATTTATTTAGCAAACTAGCTCACAATGTAAGGTACAATTCTGGATAAAGGAGATTTAAAAACATTAACACAGTTTGCACAATAGTTTATAGAGCTGGAGCTCTTAAGTCAAACTACATAATGATCTAAAATTTAGATTGTATACTTATTTAATATCCTTGGGCAAGTTACTTAAATTTTCTGAGCTTCCATTCAGCACTTATAAAAGGCTAATATCTAACTAAACTTTAAAGAAGTTGTGAAAATTAAATAAAAATACATATAAAGTGCCAAGTACAGTTCTATGTGTTAATTATTATTATTGTTGTTGTTATTATTGTTTCTGTCCTCAAGAAGCTTATATTCTAGTTCAAATTGCACCCAAGTACTCACTGCATCAGCTTTTGGTCCAACTCAAAAAAGCCTGACAGAATTTACTAATCGTGATATTTTCATCATCCTCAAAGGAGAAAAGTGAAAAATGGTGACTATATACTCCCTTAAGGTATAAAGTTCATCAGTGATTCAGCCAGAAAATGAATGCCCCAGGACACTGGCTTTCCAGAATATTGTTCCACATGTCAAACCACTGAAAACGGTTCTGAATTAAATAATATCTAAAGAAAATGTATACCCTTTCTATAAAAAAACTAACAAGAGGGTGCCCGGGTGGCTCAGTTGGTTAAGCGACTGCCTTTGGCTGAGGTCACGATCCTGGAATCCCAGGATCGAGTCCCACATCGGGCTCCCTGCTCGGCAGGGAGTCTGCTTCTCCCTCTGACCCTAACCCCTCTCATGTGCTCTCTCTCATTCTCTCTCTCTCAAATAAATAAATAAAATCTTAAAAAAAAAAACCAAAAAACTAACAAGAGTAGCCACTTAAGTTTGTAATGCAAAGAGAACAGATAAAATTAATTTCTTAATGAAAAGTATTGTTTTCTTCAAATCACTTATTGAGTATAAGGCAAAGATCATAAAATGATGACTAAAATGATGCCTGCTCTGAAGGAATTGATATAATCTATTTAATATAGGAATTCATATAGGTATACAGTTAATTTATATTAGTCCACAGAGAACATTATGTAATAGAAATTATAATTTTGAAATATATATAGTATTTAACACACTATACTAATTCATATTTACTACATTAAAAAAAACTGGTAGGACTTCTTATTTTTGGCCCATGTTACCAATATTATAACAGATCATCAATTGTAACTGACTACACTCAATCTTTAACGAAAAGCATTCTGCAAGTAGCTTTCCAAAATTCAAACTATGATGAATTTAGAATTTAAGAAAACTGTTTACCATAAGATTCTAGTCTTATTACTTATTTACTTTGGTACCCAAAATCAAAATAGACTGCCAAATTTTAATCTAAATACAAGAGTAGCAAATTATTTTGAATTCCCCATTCCCAAATCGAATTCCTTTTTTATTTAGAAATAGTTTGGCATCATTTTTTAAGTCCTAACAGAATGGGTGACACAGGCAAAAATCATTAATTGATACTGAAGCCATTAAGTAAAAAATTGCTGGGAAATTGGATATTCATAAATCATCGACACACCGATTACAAACTAAATGCAAATAGAAAAATGAACTAGTATAATGGGGATAATGGTCACCTCAACCAATTTACTAATGGCACAATCTTAATATTATACGCCTCCTGATGGGATGTAATATGAAGCACACCTATGAAATATTCTTACCAAAACTATTTAATCTGGATTAATCAGCCTTGATCTTGATACCTAACTTCCAGTTTGTAATAAATACAAAGAATCAAGCTAAATACCACAACATGGATGTAGAGATTACTTAAAATCTTTAGTGGCAGCTGGGTGGCTCAGTCTTTAAGAGGCTGCCTCAGGCTCAGGTCATGATCTCAGGGTCCGGGGATCCAGCCCCATTGTTGGGCTTCCTGCTCAGCAAGGAGTCTGCTTCTCTCTCTCCCTCTCCCTCTGCCCTTCCCCCTGCTCGCGCTCGCTCTCTCAGGCTCTCTCTCTCTCGCAGATAAATAAAATCTTTAAAAGAAATAAAATAAAAAATAAACAAAATCGGGGCACTTGGGTGGCTCAGTCGTTAAGTGTCTGCATTCAGCTCAGGTCATGGTCCCGGGGGCCCTGGGATCGAGCCCCATGTCGGGCTCCCTGCTCAGCGGGAAGCCTGCTTCTCCCTCTCCCACTCCCCCTTCTTGTGCTCTCTCTCTCGCTGTGTCTCTCTCTGTCAAAATAAATAAGTAAAATCTTTAAAATAAATAAAATCTTTAAAAATATATATCACTATATATGTTTAGAAATCATGAATATAAAAAAATCTACAAGGTAACAGGTATATTAAACTAGTATCTTCAAAAAGTCAATGTCATATGAAGAAAACAGTAAGTGGAACAGTTCCAGATTAAAGTAAACAGAGAGGGACGCCTGGGTGGCTCAGTTGGTTAAGTGACTGCCTTCGGCTCAGGTCATAATCTCAGCGTCCTGGGATTGAGTCCCGCATCGGACTCCCTGCTCAGCGGGAAGCCTGCTTCTCCCTCTCCCACTCCCCCTACTTGTGTCCCTCTCTCGCTGTCTCTCTCTCTGTCAAATAAATAAATAAGATCTTTAAAAAAATAAAATAAACAAGACATAAAAAGAAAAAAAAGAAAATATCACTCAAGAAATGGCATTATAAAAATAAATACTTAGTGTTGTTTGGGATACAATGGGAAACATGGGGGTTATTGGAAGACTAAAAATGCATTGGCTATATGATTATTTTAAATGTTTTATTTTTTAAATTTTTTTAAAGATTTTATTTATTTGGCAGAGAGAGACACAGTGAGAGAGGGAACACAAGCAGGGGTAGTGGGAGAGGGAGAAGCAGGCTTCCCGCGGAGCAGGGAGCCCGATGTGGGGCTCGATCCCAGATCCCTGGGATCATGACCCAAGCCGAAGGCAGACACTTTACGACTGAGCTACCTAGGCGCCCCTTCTTAAATATTTTAAAGTTATTGTAATTATCTACTTTTAGAAGATGAAGGCTGAAATATTTAAGAATGAAGTATCATGATGTCTACAGTTTACTTTCAAATGATTTACTTTCAAGTGATTCATTGCACATATAAGATAAAATATTAACAGTTGTTGCATCTAGGAGGAAAATCTATTCTTTCAGCTTTTCTGTGTGCTTAAAATTTTTTATAATAAAAAGTTACAGAAAAAAGAAATAACTTGGAAAAAGTTTTAAAGTTCATCTTCACTTTCTCCTTCCTGTTTATCACAGTCTAAAGGGAAAAAATTAAGTTAACTGTGGCATTCTGTAGTTAGGCTCACACTCTTGCAGAGATGGGGTTGATCCAAATTCTTTACACATTAGCAATGCAACTCTGAGCGAGCTAAGAAAAACTCAGTGTTTTAATCTAAAAATATTGAGATAATACCATGGCATATGACAAGCACTCAGCAGATGCCTTTTCTTTCTCCCACCAAATCCCCAAATTTTATTTCCTAAGCTATCATGGCTGACCGCACACTGACTTCACAAGTATCTGCTCCAAATAAATGTTACTGGGAGTTTTTTGTCTCCTTACTTAGATTTACTTTTCTGATACTAAATAGTTAACCCAAACCTTGGGCACAGCTGGTGGGAATGTAAAATGGTGCAACTCCTATTGAAAACAGTTATGGAAAACAGTATGGCAGTTCCTTAAATTAAGATTACCACATAATCCAGCAGTTCTACTTCAGGGCATATATCCAAAAGAACTGAAAGCAGGGACTCAAACAGATATCTGTTCATCCATGTTCATAGTAGCATTATTCATAATAGCCAAAAGGTAGAAGAACCCACATGTTATCAAGGGATGAATGTACAAACAAATGTGGTATAAACATGTAATGGAACATTATTCAGCCTTAAAAAGGAAATTCTGACACATGCTGCAACACACACACACATAGAGAGAGAGAGAGAGTGAGTATGTGTAAGTGTGTATATGGGAGGGGTGGGGGTTGATTCTGCCCTCTTGCATCTTTTACCATCTCCAATTTCTAAGCCTTTCTAGGGGTACTGCAAAGTAAATAGGATTGTTTGGGCCTTACACTAACCTTCTATTATGCTCACTCACCCCCTCCTCCGTTCACTGCCCCCACCACAGGAATGAGGTAGGATCTCCAGCAAAACTGAATCAGAATGGCTCCAAACTCAGGTGCATCCCACACATTAAAAGGGAGAAGTGAAATGTGGGTGTGAAAGAAGGGAGACTAAGTGAAAATTTAGAAACTGAACGGTGAAACTTACAGCTTTCTTCCTCCACCAAGCACTACAGCCCCGCCATCTAAACTCATTACCTCTGCCAATCCCCTCCTCTCCATTATTCCAGTTACACAGACAGACAGAGAAATGAAGGACCTTTATCTGAAGAAACTGAAAACCCTCTTACCCACTACCCAGAGAAAAGAAGTAAAGGTAAAATATGGGAGGGGCACCCAGCTGGCTCAGTCGGTACAACACGCGACTCTTGATCTCGGGGTTGTAAGTTCGAGCCCCATGTCGGGTATAGAGATTACTTAAAAATAAAATCTTAAAAAAAAAAAGGTAAAACATGGGAGTTTATTAGTCACTAAGCCATGCTCATGCATGCCCAGTGAGCTTTCAATCAGCTTTGAACATTCCTTGAATATGAAGGAACTGCTAAGGATCACACAAATCTGAAGAAAGCCTCCAACAAGACCAAAATCAACGACCAAAAAAAAGTTTTAGAGGAACCAAAAACAATGCAAGAAACGAAGAAACTATAATTAATATCCTTGAAGAGGTAACAGAAGATGCTGCACCCATGAAAAAAGAACAAGATGCTACAATACAGGAACTAAGAGCAAGAGCTCATGAAACATTGTTTTTTTAAAAGAGAGCTAAAATTTAAAAATTCAATAAAAGGGTTGAGATCTCCCAGATTGTGGAAAAAAGACAATTTTTTTGGAGATCAAATTTCTCAACAAGAACATTGGAAGCCAGGCAATAATGGGAACACCTCCAAACTTTTGAGGGAAAATGATTTCCAATATAGAAATCTCTCAACAGCCAAACAGTCTAGCATGAGGGTAAAAATAAATTAAAAAAAAAAAAAAATTTCCAGTGCACACTTTCACAGTAATAGTAGAGGAAACCAAAATGAAGGAATAAACCAAAGGACGGCACAGGGTCCAGAGAAAAGGGACTCAGCGAAAGTGAAGGAAATTCTCAGAATGTCAGCTAAGGGAAGTCCCAGATGACAGCTTTGCAGCAGGCCTAAAGAGAAAACAATCCAGACTAAAGCAGGAAGAAAGACAGCTACAGAAGAGATGACTACAGGAACAAATGGAACTGATAAGTTTATCTGACAGATTTGACCATGTGGAAAATTGTACCGAGAAGCATTTTATGGAGCCGCTGGAGGGTACAGAAAGACTTTGCCAGACCAAACTAAGCAAATGAAAAAACTAGGTATGAAAAACAAAGGTTACACAAGAAAATGAAATCATAGTAAACTATTTCAGCAGTGACAAATACTTGGTCATAATGATGAAACCTCTGAATATGAATTTAACCTAAAATTGTGGAATTAACATTAGAAAGATAGGAAAAAGTCTAGTTTGAAAAATCTTCCAACACCTATCCCTTTAAATCACTGACATTTACATACCTTAAATTATTCACTTCTAACAGACTCTTTAACTACAGAGAACAAACCAATGGCACCTAGTGGGTGGGGGAATGGGTTAAATAGGTGATGGGGATTAAGGAATGCACTTGTGATGAGCACCTGGTGATGTATGGAATTGTTGAATCACTGTATCGTACACCTGAAATGAATATAACACTGTATGCTAACTGGAATTAAAATAGAAACAAAATAATTATTATTCAATTCTTTAAAAAAGCCTCTATTTTCATTAGTTAAATTCTGTAACTATACTTTCAAGGCAAACATTCTGTGAAATGCTCTGGTTTTATCTTGGGATACTTAACAGGATCATTCTAAGGAAAAAAATAAGTTAATAAATGCAAAGCAAAAACACTAACAAAAATGAGAAGAGCTATACAAGTTTTATTAGTTAGTGCAATTGTTAAGGCACTCTGTTATCCAATAATATGTTTGTTCTGTTTGCTATAACATAATTCTAAATGTTGGATACCTTCAGTACATGTCCACTCTTACCTTCCACATTTACCAATTCAAAAATTTATTCAATCTTATAGGAAAATGGGCTGTGAACTCTTTAGTAGATTACCTCTCACCACTAAATCTGGTTATTTTCTAGTTTTAAATATCTAAAACATTTTGCACATTTTCTTTTTATAAGAAATAAATTTAACTTTTACATGATGACTCAGGCTATCATGGAAGTCAGCTACCGCACTATGACTAGATGACCTCACAGGTTTTTGGTGTGTAAGGCACCAACCCTTATGCTAAATGGGCTTAGACTGCTACGCTTTTGTGATTCTGTTGTTTTATCACTCTTAACTTTCAAATCTGTCAATGATTCTTACTCTATCTGGACTGATCCACTTTTTAATTGTTATAAGGTTAAACAAATCATCATATTTCTGACTCAAATAACATTTACTAAATGGCTTGCCAAGCCTTTTCATACACAGTTTCATTTAATACAAGTAATTCCTGTTAAGATGGTAGCCAATGTAAAAATTTAGCAGTTCTCACTAAAGACTTAAAAAAAAAAACCTACTAGCATACAGGAACTCAACTGGTTAATGGAGTTGGGAGCTAGATTTTTTGGATGTCTGTTTGCCTTTTGAGGGAAGGATCTATTTTCTTTGCTTAGGTGTCTTTATAGCTCACTTCCTGTTCTGATTCAGCTTGTTCAATCAGCCAGCTATGGGATAAATGGGGTCACTGAACTATCCTCTGTGCTATCCATGAACTATCCAACTTAGAGCAACATTAGAAAGAGTTATATATCTAAAAAAACAGACATATCCACTAAGATTTTTTTTTTTTAAGATAAGGCTAAGCCCAAGGTGGGGCTCGAACTCACTGACCCGAGATCAAAGAGTTGCACGCTCCCGTGGCTGAAGCAGCCAGATGCCCCAACCACTCACTAAGATTCTTACATAAAGCCCAGAGAAACGGACTGTATTACAAATTAGAATTTTCATATTTATAATTACACTTTATTGAATGTATATAATTTTGTTTTAATAACACTGTTGCTGAGGAATTTTCTTAATTAAAACAGAACTTCAATTTAGTTAAAACTGAACTTTAGAAGGGTAATACTTCTTAAGATTTTCACCATTAATCATTAAGACACTGAAAAAAATCCTTTGATTTTTAGATTTTCTTCAGTAAAATAGCAGCATTTCTCTCAAAAAAAAAAAATGAAAATCTTACAATAGTGTTCATATTTAGTCACTACGAAGAAAAAAACCCTATAGAGGTCATGGAAAAACATGTTCTCCACATCCTAATGTAGAAGCTATCATTCCTCATATTAAGGCTTCATAAAATAATCTGTAGCCTTCGAAAGAAGAATTCTAAATGTAATTTAAAAAACTGGACAAATTTCTCTTTAACAGCCATTTCACATTAAGAGCCATTTTTATGCTCCATATTTTAAGTTAGACTTGGGAAAGAATGCTTATTTATTTTCAGCCATTCCAATACCCTGACAATGTTATACCCCACACTCACTTCCTCATTCAAAGAACTTAGAAGAATACACTGTTCACACATCAAAAATGAGACTAATACCAAGCTGCAAGCGCACAGACTTTCAAGCACTTTTTACTTTTAAAGGTAAGCATTAAAACGAAATAGCTTTAAAATACTAACCACCTAAAATTCCAGACTAAAAGTAGTGTAAGTTCCATCCTCAAAACCACTTTCCTAGAAGCAACACTCTCCAAAACTGAGAGAACTTTACCCTGTGCCAGAGCACCTGATGGCTATGCTTAGTTGTCCAAGGTTTTCTACAGGCAGAACAGCAGGGAAGAAGTAACCCTGCTACTACATACTCCTGTGCAGCATTTTAAAAAAATTGTGAGAACAGCCATTTCTAATTCAAACATACAGAGAATTATTCATGATTTAAGCTACAATTAGATCAGCAATACTAAAACTGCTTGACATGTCATTTTTCCTCAAAAACACTTTCACAATACATTCTCAATGTACATTTATAATAAAGGTCACTATGTGCTTTAGGCTTTTGATCACATAAATACCTAATTTTCAACCACTCTCCATGTTGTACCACCGTCAGATCAACTGTGTATCAACAAATAAGCAGCTCCATCTATTTCAAATAAATACTTTCTGAAAATCATACGGCTAGCCTACATCTTAAAAGAAAATCGCCTAGCCCTGTCTGAAAAGGACCCTTATGAATTTGCCATTTTCTGATGCTAAAACATTTTGCAGTCACTTGATCTGGCAAAAAAAAAAACACGTCAACGCTCCTGATTTTATCATTTGCTGCAGGAGAAAAGAATATGGCTGAAATTTCTTTCTGAAGGGTGGTGGTATTCCAAACAGGACCACTCAAAACACCTGAGAATCCTGAGCGGTGCGGAGGGTGCAGGGAGGCTACCTTATGAGACAGCACACACTTCGGGCCCTGCACACTACCTCATTTCCCTAATAGGGATGAAAAGCTCAGGCCTCTGGTAGCTTCCAGCTGACGCCAAAGCTCTCCACACCCCTCTTTTTGACAGGATTTTCTGGCGTTGGAGTCTGTGTCTCAAATAACGAATTCTGTGATCACGTCTAAACGGTCTAATAATGAATCAAGCACCTTTTACAAGACCAAACCCTCCGCGATCCCATTCCCTCCCCCCTCCCTCCGCAGCCCAGCACACCTAGGCGGGCACTCTAGACCGAATTCCACAAATCTTGCAGCGCATTAACTGGGAGATAGAAACAACATAAAAAATAAGTTTCGGCCATTCCCCTCGCCGCAACCGAAATTACAGGCTCCATTTCCTGTCCCCAAGGGGACTGCAAAGTCGCCTGCTGAGAACGGGACGCCTCCCGCCCCCTCCGGGCTGGCGCCCGCGGCCCCCGCGCTCCCCCTGCCCGGGCCCCGCGGGCGCGAAGAGGTGGCGGGGACCCGCGGCGCCCTCCCCTCCCCCTCCCGGCGTCGACACCCACCTCGCGGCAGCGGCTTCAGCTCCCCGTTTTCCTCCCGGGCGGCCCCGCCGGCCTCGCCTGCCCCGCCGAGGCCGTGCCTCCTCCTTTCCTTCTCTCGCTTCTCCTTAGGTCGGCGCGGCTTGGCGTTGGCCGAGGAGGCGGCGGCGGGCAGCAAGAGATGGTGAGGCTGAGCGCGCAGCAGCGGAGGAGGGACCAGCAGTTTGCGCGGCACCGGCTGAGACGAGGAAGCGGAGGCTGAGGAAGGGACCGCGGAGCCAGCGGAAAAAGAGAAACTGCTCCGAGCAGAGGAGGGGGACGCGGCAGCAGACAGACCGGGAAGGCTCCAAGACGCGGGGCTGCCATAGCTCTGAGGCGAAGGTGCCGCCAGCGGCTGCAGCTGCCTGCTGTTCCCGCCGTTGCCCCCCTCTCCGTTCAGTCTCCGCGGCGCCTTCTTCTCCTCAGTCCGGACCTTCTTGGCCGACAGAGGACCCGGTGGGTCCCGGAAGGCGGGCTGCAATTTGCCAAACGGTTCTTTCTCCGAGACGGCGGCGGCGGCGGCGGCGGCGGCGCCGTGCACTGGGCTCGGCGGTTCCGCCATTTTGCGCTCCTGTTGTATTTACTCTCCTCCGCTCCCGGGCGCGGGGCAGGGGCGGGCCCTCAGCGAGGGGCGGGGGAGGGGCGGGGGAGGAGCGGAGCGGCCGGGCCATCGGCAGAGCCCTCTATTGGACGAGCCATGCTGAAGGATCCCTCTGGGAACCAACCAAAGGCGTCAATCTGGAGCCCAAGAGGCGGTATCGCCAAGCGGACCAGGTTTGGAGGTCAAAGCTCCGCGGGGCGCGGCTAGTGGTGGAGCGAACTGTGAGGGGAGGGTCTTCCACTTGTCGCCAGCGTGAACCCTGGTGCCGCGCGAGTGTCCGGAATGAATCCCCAACTCCGGACCCTCAACTCTGCCCCCTTCCAGGCGCGCTCGTCTCTGCTCCAACTTTGTCATGTGTCACTTTCTCTTCCTTTTATCCCCTGGGGTCCTTTTGGTCCCTCCCCGTCTCTTCGCGCTCAGAAAGCCGAATTTCGCTGATGCTTAGCTCAGAGAAGAAAACTTTGTGCGGAATTCAGTCCTTCCTTCTGTTAGGCGGCAGTCGTTGGATGGGAGGGACTAAAAATCACTTGGTGTCCTGACAAGATCTGTTACTGTTGCTGAGATCGTCAACGCTAATGCTTTAAGGGAGGTAACTTCGTGCAAAGCCAGAACTTTCGGATTACTTCCGAGCTTGAAGGTAAGACTTCCCTGGATAATTTTTCTTTTAAACTTTAGTGGTACACTCTTAAAGCTCTTAATTTTATTGCAATTATTATAACTGAGGCTTGCTAAGAAAAATCCGTTAGCGATATTTACTGATGTTTGAAAAGCAAGGATTTTTTTTTAGGTGTAAAATAGCGGTTAGCACCCTGAGTGTTCAGTGCTTTATAAATGTGTATTTTGATTTCTAGCTTAGAAAATAAGGAATTGGGGGAGATGGGTTACAGTAACACGGTTGCAACCAAAGCGAGGAGCAATATTTTAATTCAACTCAGGTCTCACATAAGATTAACAAGTCAAAGGAATAGATGTAAAAATAAAAGTAGTCAAATCAGGAAATGAGCACTCGGAGAATATGCTAAGTCCTAAAAGGAGCCCTATGTTACCTGTAACTTTTTAGAAAACAGAAGTAACTTTCCAGGATTGCCAATTCTTGTGACCTCACGAAGTTGGAATTTTTTATTTTGTTTTCCCTTTTTTGTTTGTTTGGAATACTTCGGAGTCAAAATTTAATAATGGACTTTTTTTTAGGTGCCTCAAATTTTTAAAGTAATGAAAGTATTTACTTCCTTTAATACCTTAAACGATGAAAGAAAGTGAAAACTTTGTGGTTGGAATTGACTGTCAGCATATGTCTTCATGAAAAGTAGCATTGTTGGAAGAGTGGACAGAGGATGGGGCTGGAAATCACTGGGTAGTAACTAGCTTTGTAACCTCAGTCACAGTGTTTCATCTGTCAGAACCTCTGTTTTATTTGAATAAATTCAATTACATGATCACTAAAGTCTCTTACATGCTCTTAACTTCTGCCATATTCAAGAATCTTTTCAAAATCACACTGAAACCATTACAATTAAAATAGCCTCTTAATTGTTGACCCTCCAGATACATAAATGTATCTCATATACGTTAATATAGTACCTGGAAACTTGTACCATTTATTTTCTCATCACCCACATAGAAGTCTGGAAAATCCGATTTGGCCCAGCTAAAGTGTACTCTCACTCCCATGAATTTGTTTCTGCTTGCACTATAGTCCTTTATACTGTTATACACGCTTATCAGTCCTAACCCTAAATTTGCATAGCCTGGGCAAGAGTATGGCTTGGAGGCTCACATACTATGTGTCTAAATATTTAAGTTATAAATCAAGATAATAAACTATTATAAAAAATGTATTCTGGGACACCTGGCTGGCTCAGTCAGTGGAGCATGTGACTCTTGATCTCAAGGTTGTGAGTTTGAGTCCCACATTGGGTGTAGAGATTACTTAAAAAAATAAATCTTAAAAAAAGATAAAAATAAAAAATGTATTCTACTCTACCACCTTGACTGAAATAATCTGGAAGGCCAGGTTTAAATTTATAATTCTCAGACTTCTAGTGTTCTCAGCCGGATCCTGTTCTCTTCCCATTCCCAGCTTCTTCACCCACCACACCAGAAGGGACCATGCATGTGTGCACCTAACATGTGCAAGCTTATGTCTGCATCCCTTCTTGCAAATACTGATGTGTAATCAGCAGCTCTGTCTGCCCTCTGATCTAGGCAGACATGGCCCCTTGATTTCCTGGACTTTCTGCTCTTTGCAATAGGAGGAGGATCCTTCCAGGTCTAAGGGCAATTCAGTTATCTGTTATCAGTGCTCAATTATCTGTTTTCTCTCCTGTGTAATCAGACATCCCCTTTCAGCTAGATCAATCCTCATAACAGTGAAGTAGGAGAGAATTCCCACCACTATCACCAATTCCTGTTGGCTTCATCTCTGCTACCACTAAAACCATCCACTTTTCTCCATGCCCATTGTTGGCACCCTATTCAAAGTACTATCCCTTCTCACCAGGATGACTATACTGGCCTTTTTTGTCATCTCTTTATAGTCTTGTTTTTCAGATCTGTTCTCCATTCTATCCAGAATGCTATTTTTAAAACCTAAATTTGATCATATCACTTTCCTTGCTTCAGACCTGCCAATGGCTTCTGTTGTTTTTAGGATAAAGAACAAATCCTTAATGTGACCCATCATGAACTAGTCCCTTCTTCTTCTGTATCAAGGTGAAAGCTCTTTAGTTTCTAGATTGCACCATGCTATCTTTCAACATAAGAATATTGCATATGTTGGGGCGCCTGGGTGGCTCAGTCGGTTAAGCATCTGCCTTCGGCTCAGGTCATGATCCCAGGTTCCTGGGATCGAGCCCTGCATCAGACTCCCTGCTCAGCAGGAAGCCTGCTTCTCCCTCTCCCTCTGCCTGCTGCTCTGCCTACTTGTGCTCTCCTATCTCTCTGTCAAATAAATAAATAAAATCTTAAAAAAAACAACAAAACAATATTGCATATGTCGTTTCCACTGCCTGGAATGGTTTTCTCTTTACCTGATGCTTATATGATGGTTAGGATAATGAGCACAGTGGAGTAAGATACAATGAATACCTCCTGTATTTCTAACCTGCGTGACTTGGACAGTCGTACCATTCACTGCCCTAGGAAACATTGGAAGCGTGACAAGTTTGGGCTACTCCTTGACCTTGGACCTGATGAACATGAGGTGCCTATGAGAAAGCACATCTTTTGGATCTCAGCTCAAGCCAAGTCTCAGTTGTTTGGAAAAGCCTACCTTTTCTTCTCCATCAAGACTAGATTCTTACCTTGTTTGTTCCTGTTCTCTTTATCCCCATTTCTTTCGCTTTTGGTTGTTGTTGTCAGCTCACTGGTAATCTCTCCCATCCGTTTTCATTCCCTTCTCTATAACAACAGCTCTATTGAAAACATACTACCATATATCCTGCTTCTCCATCTTGTTTGAAACTCTGAGGACACAGTCTGTACATTTGAAAGTTGTTCCTTCTCTCTGAGCTGGGGATCACTTCCCCTGTTCTACATCACAGAATTTCAAGTTATTATTACTCTTTCAATATCATGCCAAAAGCCCTCCCTTCTATCAAATTTTTGTATTATGACTGTACCATCCTCCACTGACTTGCTGGTGATTTTGCCACACTTAATGACGACTTTCATACTTTGCTCATGTTCATCCCCTCTACCCTTCAGCCAACATTTTAACTGACCTCAGTGTCCATGCTAATGAGCCACCAAATATTCTTGCCTCTGTTTCTTCTTGGACTTGCATTTCCATTCCATTTCAGTCACAAATTCCAGTGGACCGTCCTTGATCCTTTTCATCACCCTTCCATCTCTGAAATCCTAAACTACAATGCTTTAATATTCAGGGTCCTCACTCCTCTATACCATGCCTTTGTCCTTTGACCTCAGGAGAACTCCCAGACTCTAGATCTTTCTTTTTCACCTAATTATGATTGCCAAATAAAATACAGGACACCCAGTTAAATTTGAATTTGAGATAAACAATGAATAAATTTTTAGTCTAAGTATGCCCCATACAGTATTTGGGACATATTTATACTAAAAAAATATATTCTTTGTTTATGTGAAATTCAAATTTAGGAGCTCCTGGGTGGCTCAGTCAGTTAAGCATCTGCCTTCAGCTCAAATCATGATCCTGGGGTCCTGGGATCAAGCCCAGCATTGGGCTCACTGCTTAGCAGGGAGCCTGCTTCTCCCTCTCCCTCTGTCCCTCCGCCCCTCCCCCCACGCTGTGCACTCTCCCTCTCAAATAAATTAAAATCTAAACAAAAAAAAAAAATTCAAATTTAACCAGATGTCCCTTTTAATTTTCTCAATAGAGCTGATAGCCCTGCACTAATCTATCCTTTTTGTACTTTCTTCACTATCCTATCTAACCTAGAGCCTATGGTATGTAATTGGTACCAAACATTTGCTAGCATCTCAGTTCCTCACACTCTAATCCTCTTCATCTCTATGCTGCTGGTAACCCCTCTACCTGCTCTTCGTATCCAGCCTCCTGAGCATTAGCTCCCTCTTTTCCATTTAAGTGTTGGTGGTTCTTAGGTGTATGTCACTGCTCTTGATCTCACTTTGCACACTTCTGTGTGATATTATGCATCACAGTGTCTGCTGATAGCTCATAAATGCTGACACTTCCCAAGTTCCCTCCTGCCTTAACCTTGTACCTGATTACTGACTCTTATCCAGATGCCAAGTGGACGTCACCACCTTTGTAACCACAAGCACCTCAGAGTTCATGCCACCCATTTCCATCTTCCCATGTGTCATCTCCTACATTCCTTATCATTCAAGCTACAAACTGGGAATCTTCTTTGACTTCTTTTTTTCCCTCCTCCTCTACATTCAATCAGTTACTATCTCTAGTCAGTTTCTCTTCATTCTCGCTGCTGCTTCTTGCCTTCAGGCCTCAAGTCCGCTTGAGTTTTGTCAATGATTTCCTTACTGACTGGTCTCTCTGCCTTCAGTCTTCCATCTTCTAAACTGTCCTCCATGCTGCTACCAGAATTGTATTTCTAAAATGTAAACCTGAGTATGCTTCAGTCTCTTCAGTAATTCCCTTTTGCATATGGAATAAAAGTCACACTTTTTAGTGTAGATATAAGCCATTCTTGATATATAACCCCAGCAATCCTATCTTTCTCATTCTCCTACAGCTTCCCTCTCTTTCATCTATTCTGAACCATTGTAATTGCCAAAAGAGTTGTACTCCATGTCCCTGTGTGCATTCTCTTTCCTCTGCCTGGAATACAATACTAAAGGTCTATTTACCCTTCAAGATTTAGTTCAAAAATCTCCCTTGTGTGGTGCTCCTGACTTGTCAGTCAAAATTGATCATGCCTTTGCACCATCATCATTCTGCGTAGGATCATTTAACACACTGGTCTCTGCTTCTAGCGTGTGAGCTCCTCTGTGGTAGGGATAATGCAGTATTTATGTTTGTGTGCAGAGTATCTGGGATATAGTCAGTGCTCAGTAAATGTATGTTGAAAATAAGTGTATAAAGTGCAGGTTTGTGATCTTTATGGAAGAGGGGACCCGGGGTTACAAACTTGAATGCGAAATGGTTTTGGAAGGCTAAAAAGTAATAAAAATAAGACAGGATGAATGTAATATAATAGGAAGTGGTGAGGACTATGGAAAACTGGGAATACATGCTTTATCTGCAAGGTACATTTGCTTCTCAGCTCTAGATGATTGTTCCCATATGAAAATGAAGTGGACCTACCTGCTAAATATGTAGATTTTTTTTCTAATGTGAAGTTTCCTAAGAAGCTGTGTAAGCCAAACAGAATTTATCTGTGGGTCATTGTAACCCAGTCTGACTCTGATCTAGAAAAGAAGAGCTTAGTTTGGGTCAGGTACCTTTTGAGAGTTTTGTTTGTTTGTTAATCCACAACCCTACCTTTGTCAGTTGCTGGAATGGATGCTAAGCAAATAAAAGTGGTCCTTGAACAGCGCAAGTGTCAACTGCGTGGGTCCACTTACATGAGGATTTTTTTCAATAAATACAATACTCGAAATGTATTTTCTCTATCTTATGATTTTCTTCATAACAGTTTCTTTTTTCCAGCTTACTTTTTTATAAGAATACAATATATAATACAACATACAAAAAATGTGTTAATTGACTTACTGTTAAGGCTTCTGGTCAATGGTAGGCTATTAGTAGTTAAGTTTTGGGGGAGTCAAAGGTTGTATGCAGATCTTTGTGCACAGCACCCCTAACCCCTGCATTGTTCACGGGTCAACTTATACTCAGACTTCCATCCATAATAAGTGTTTGTTAGCAGCGCTTCAAGCTGCCCTCTGCACGTCTTAGAATCTGCTTTCTCTATACATGATGCCCTCCAGTATTCCTGAGCTGAACTACGTTTTCACTCTTTTTCACTCTACAGGTATACTATCCTCTGGCCTTGTCCACATTCCGGACACTCTTGGATAAAGGTCCTTGTGCTTTATAAAACCCTGTACGAACCTTAAAGACATCTCTTTTACCCATCTGGTTTGGACATCTCAAAGTCCTGCTTCTACCACATTGACCTGCTCATTTTTATGTGTCTTTCTGACTTGAGTTATCACTTGTAAAGAGTGCTTCTGTGCTTTAGGAAAGCCTGACCTTTTCAACTACACTTTGTCAATTCTAATTTAGTCCACATCTAGTACAGGGGCCAGCAAACTTGTTTTTAAAGGGTCAGGTAGTAAATATTTTAGGCTTTGCCAACCACATGGTCTTCCTAGCAACTACTGCTTGTTGCCGAAAAGCAGCCATAGACAGCATGTAAAGAAATGGGTGCAACTGTGTCCCAGTAAAACTTCATAAAATTAGGAAGCAGGCTAGATTTGACCTGCAAGACATAGTTTGCAGACTCTTGCTGTAGGATTTTGATTTCCACCTTTAGACCATGTGAAAAGATTGTTGAGCATCTCATGCCACACTCCTCTTTGCTCATGCTGCATCAGCCACACTAGCATTCTCTCTGTTCCTTGATCATGCCCATCCTGTCTGAGACCCTTTGCCCAAGCTGTTTTCCCTACCTGGAATGCTTCCTCCTGCCCACCCACAACTCTCTCTTCTTACAGATGTCATAAGGCCTTCCTTGACCATTCTTAGGTGGCTCTCTTTTCATTATTCTCTATCATAGTACTTTCTTTCGGAACACCTATCACTGTAATTATTTTACAATTATTTCTTTACTTTTTATCGTCCGTCTCCCTCAGTAAATAGTAAGCTCCATAAGGACTTTTTTATTCACTCTTATTCACCTATGTATCTGTTGAATCTAGTAAAATGCCTTGTATACATTAAACACTCAACAGGTGTTTATTGGATATATCAGTATCGATAAATCAGTCAGTGACTCAGCCTGTATTATGATTTGCCAATGTAATTGTTTTCACCAGAAACTGATAGAATAGCAAAGGTATATCCACCAAAAAAAAAGTCAAAATTTTAGCTCTCTAACGAACCAAGTTATGACTGCATGTGGGTTTCAGTCATGGTCACTGTTTCTTAGTGTATTTTTACATAGATACATTGAAAATTAGTACAACTAGGGGCCTGGCTGGCTTAGTCCATAGAGCATGAGACCCTTAATCTCAGGGTTGTGAGTTCAAGACCCACACTGGGTGTAGAGCCTACTTAAAGCAAAAATTTTTTTTAATTTAAAAAAAAAAAGAAGAAAGAAAATTCATACAACTAGAATGCCATTCTATAGCTTTTCCCCCAAAGGTACAGAATAGCTCCAGCGGCAGATCTGAATAGGTAAAACAACACCAAGTTTATAGCATGAGATTTTATGTGGTATTATGCCTCCATAGGGATGGTCAAGGCTATAAGAAAAACACTGATAAAATCCTGTCCTTTAGGGGAGACTGGGTGGCTCAGTTGGTTAAGCCTTTGCCTTCGGCTCAGGTCATGATCCCGGAGTTCTGGGACTGAGCCCCACACCAGGCTCCCTGCTCAGTACGGAGTCTGCTTCCCCCTCTGCCCCTCACCCCGCTCCTGCTTGCTTTCTCATTCTTTCTCTCTCTCAAATAAATAAATAAATCTAAAAAAAAAAAAAAAGAATTCCTGTCCTTTAGGAAGAAAGGTCTGTTTGGGTAATAGATGAGGTAGTGACAGGAGTCAGAGGGTCAGTTCGATTCTTTGATAGCTGTCTTCAGAACCTGGAGTTAAGCAACTCTGAATAAATTTCAAAAAGAACTCTATTAAAGTAGAACAAAACATAGTATCCAAAGCTAGTCTCTGTATTCATCTGAAAACCTTCTGTTGTACTATTGGAGTAAAAAGCTTTTAGATCAACATTGCATCTGTCCAAACATAACCCTGTTAAAAGAAGTATTGGAATTAACTTCAGAAAAGGAAATTTACGAAGCTGCATGACATTACATTATTGCCCTTTCTATTAGCAAATAAGATTTCTGTCAAGTTTGAAGTCCATGTATACATATATGATAAGAACCCACTGAACCATAGATTCATCATCAGTTTCTCTGGCATACCAACACTGGGCTCTGTAATGATTATGTAAATCCCTTCCCTCACCCTGATTATAATCATTAAATATAGGAAGTAGAAAAGAACCATTTGAGATCCCAGGGTTGAAATATATTATAGTTGTAAATAGGAGTGTTGCATATGGAAATAATTAAAATAACTGTGGTTAAAAAAATAAAAGGCATTCAATTATTATTAGAATTACAAGAAAAAAATTAAAGCACCTAAATAGCATTTAGTTAGCCATATAGTATCCAATATAAAATATTTTTTAAAAAAATAAAGAATGGGGGCGCCTGGCTGGTTTAGTCGGTAGAACATGACTCTTGATCTCAGAGTTGTAAGTTCTAGCCCCACGTTGGGTATAGAGATTACTTAACAATAAAATATTTTAAAAATAAATAGATAAAAATTAAAAAAAATAAAGGATGGATATGGGGACACTGGGAGAGAATTATCTGTTAAATTCAACTGCCACTGTCAGTTCCATTGGATGTCTCAAAAACATTTCAGATTTATCATACAGCTCCTGCTCACAATATTTTACAGATTTCTCCTCTCCTCAAGCATTGTTAATGGTGAAAGCCCTCAAGTTTCAATTCAAGGACCCTTTTTTCCCCCTGTCACATTATTCTTTTTTCTGGCCAATCTCAAAATGCCATAACTTCAATAAATTGGTTTTATAGTAACAGCTCCCCAGTGGACATCTCTAAACCTGATTGCTCCTCTGTGTTTGTGACGTAACTACTCATCTTCCACATATATGTCAAAAACACCTCAAGCTCAGCATGTCCGTGGCAGAGATGGCTAGTATATGTTTGCCCCTCTTCTTCCTTACTACCTGAACCTTTATTTCATTTAGTTTGCAATGTGCCTAGCTTAAATAGAAAAAAATAGCCTGTCCAACCTCCCTTACTTTTGGAGATGCCAGTGATGTGGTGGAAGTCTTTGGGTAAGGTTTTCAGAAAGCTCCTTTAGGGGTGGGAAGAGGCGCTTAGCCTGTTTTCCTTTCCCCCTTTCTCTCCTGCCTGGAACTTGGGTAAGGGGAAAAAAGAAAGGGCAGTAACTGGTCAAGATTGAAAGCTTTCAGCCATATATATATATATATATATATTTTTTTTTTTTTTTTAACATTTTAGGTGAGTTGAATTCTCACCTCTTAACCAGTAATACCATTTTCCAGCAAATATGAGCCACCCACTTGCTCAACCACAACCTTCTTTCCAGTTTGAGTATGTACTCAAGTTCAGCGGAAGGAGAGCAAAGTAGGGGAAAGTGAAGTTGAAAATTTTAAGGGAGGGAGTGGCCCATAGTTTAAAGGCTTCATTGAAGAACCAGGAGCAACCACAAAGCAGGAAGAAGGTATAAAGAGTAAAAGGAGCCAAATAGAGTAAACAGAAAGCATCCATAAATGTTTCTTTTGGAGTTAATTTTGCTGCCAGAACTTTTATATGGAAGGACATCACATCACTTTAGAAAGGGATAGGAAGCCTATAAAATGTATGACAGGAGGCTTATTAAATGTTGTAAAGCTCTAAAAAGAAAAGCATGTTTTGTTGTCCTACTCAGTTCTCTGGAAGAAGGAGCTATTTTAGCTAATAACTGGTGGGTAGAGGGTAAAGTATACTGTAACCATGAAACCTAGGTGTGGCAAAGAGGTGTAAAGAAAAATGATAAACTCATAGAATGTCTGGATTGAAAAACGAACCCGTACCCAATTTGTGAATTTTCTTTACCACATATCCTTCCTTTCCTTTCTTCTTGAACAGGAACACTTTGCCTCCAGAATAACTGTTCTCTCCTTCAAGTTTCAGCCACACTACCAGATCATCACTGTGGCTAGAAGTGTAATACTTACTGAGTGCCTCATATAAGCCTCATGTTTGTGGACATTTCACCTCATCCCATGCTTTGAAAAGTTTTCCAGGGCCCTTTTCAAAACTAAACTGGAATTCCACATTCATTCTGACTCTAAACCAGTTTTCTTTCTAATATGTCCTATCTTGCAAGTGGAAGCAGAAATCTAAAGCATCAAAATTTTAAATTCAAACGTTGACCAGGCCTTTTTAGAAGTTTCAGTTAATTGAATTGCTATATTCAGAAAATAGGCATTCAAAAAAGATGCAGTGTTCCTTAGGGCACTGGTGCTTTTATCTCCTAAAAAAAAAAATAGGCCAGGATTATTTCTAGGGGAAGGAGTGAGAATGGGAGAGAGTAGGGAAGACCAACAGACCTATAGAAACAGTGGCCTCAGCTTCCAGAGACACTTTATAATTCAGTTGCCCAGAGAAAGTCTGGGTAAGCTGAACATCCTGAAGCAGGTCTAACAGATTCCAAGGGGAGAGGGGGATGACCCACAGTTAGAAGAAAAGAGCTTTGTGCAAATACTGTACCTAGAGCCAGGAAATTTCAAAGCTATGACTGTCACGAAGTTATTTCATCATGTTAGTTTCACAGATTTTACTTTGAAAAGCTTTTCTGTATAATTTATTTACAGGGCCATGAAATAGCATGTATCTTGCCTTAGATTCAAGTGCTGGCTCTTGATTCCCCTCAGATGAATTAGTACTTCTCTATCTTTGATTGAAAAATAGATGTAACTTTAAACAGTTAAAGAACCATCAAATAAATAACCACTTTTTAACTTTTAAATCTAACTCAAGCTGTGATTAAATCTGCTTACATTATAATTCCTATTCTTTTTTTTTTTTAAGATTTTATTTTTAAGTAATCGCCACACCCAACATGGGGCTCAGACTCCCAACCATGAGACCACGAGTCGCAAGCTCCACCAACTGAGCCAGCCAGGTGCCCCTGTAATTCCTATTCTTAGGATTTTAATCCTGGTCTTTTCCCCATATTTAATTTTTTTTAAAGATTTTATTTATTTATTTATTTGAGAGAGAGAGAGAGAAACAGCATGAGAGGGGAGAGGGTCAGAGGGAGAAGTAGGCTCCCCGCTGAGCTGGGAGCCCGATGTGGGACTCTTCTCTTTCCCAGGACTCTGGGATCATGACCTGAGCCGAAGGCAGTCGCTTAACCTACTGAGCCATCCAGGTGCCCCTCCATATTTAATTTTAATGCATGAAAAATTCAAATTCTATACTATTGTCCCTAGGAGTTTTACATCTATTAGGGAAAGAGGACAGAAAAAGGAAGGTACAAATCCAGTCCTTAGAAACCTTGAATACCAAGGCCCAAAACCTGGGATCAAAGTTTGCCGTATCCAACCTTGCCAACATAGATGCATAAGTCTAAGTCCCAAAGAGGAGAAACTCTCTTTTTGTAAAGTTATTTTAACTTGGGTGGAGTTTGCCTTGAAGGCTTAATCTTGCCACCTGGCTTCACAAATACCAGCAGTGTCCCTTGCTCATCACCTTGATCTAGGTCAGAAGTGTGAGGAGTATGGACGTTCAGTCTCTTCAACTTGTTCACAGTGAACTCTCAGTACAGAGGCACAGATATTAGAGTCACACAAGTGCTAAATACCAAGGGAAGTACTTCAGTGATTATCATAGGAAAATAAGCCCAAAGCAATGCAGCACCAGTATAAACAACAGGTATATGGTCATAATGTGTTACGCTTATAAATGAATAAATAACTTAGTTGAGATTCAATACTACTTCTGATAGTCTAGGTAGAGGCATTAAACAGAAAAAGACAAATAAATATATTAGCAGCAAATGATAATAGATTTGTTTGAAGATGTAAAGGACATCATTATTTTATTTCTATTGGCATACTAATAATGTCTGTTTTCACTCTATAAATAATTAAAAATATAAATCCTATTTATATCAATTCACATTGCCTCTTCTGCCCCCCAGAATAATCTCTCATGTTTATGATGATATGTTTAGTAATTTTTTTAAATTTTTTTGCTAATCAGTGATGTTATTATTTTCTACAATCTCTTTATTCCTTGGTATACTACCACTTATGTTAGAGATGCTTCTCTTACTACGTTTTATGGATTCCCTCTTTTAGTTTATTTTCAAGTAATTATTAGCTAGTCTGCCTTTTCTTATTTTCCATGTACATTGTGTCCAGTTAGCAAATGCTTATTTTTTTAAAGTTTTTATTTAAGTAATCTTTATACCCAACGTGGGGCTCGAACTCACAACCCCCAGACTGAGTCACCAGGCACCCCAAGTTAGCAAATACTAATTAAGCATGGTCCTAGGCAGTAGACTAAGTTCTGGGAATATAGCAGTAGACAAAGCAGACATGGTCCCTGTCCTCATGGAGCAGACGTTACTTTCTAGTCACAAAATACGTTTCCAATAAGCCTTTCTTTGGTGCTTTGTTATTCAAGACTGTAGTTTCATTTGTTACTCATTTATTCATACAACAAACAGTATTGAGTATCTGTATGTACCCAGCACAGCATGACGATATAATTAAGATAGACATAACAGGGGCGCCTGGGTGGCTCAGTCAGTTAAGTGTCAGACTCTTCATTTCGGCTCAGGTCATGATCTCAGGGTCATGAGATCAAGCCCCACATGGGGCTCTGTGCTCAGTGCAGAGTTTGCTTGTCCCTCTCCCTTCTCTCCCTCCTTTCCCTCCTCCTCCCACCACTTGTGCATGCTTTCTCTCTCTCTCTGTCTCTAAAATAAATTTTTAAAAAAGACATAATAGATAAATTCAAGCACTGTGGTTAAAATAATGAAATGGTAGCATGAACTATGTACATTGAAGACAGAAAAGGCAGATCAACAGCTCTAGCTGGAGAAACAGGGAAAAGCATCCTGGAGAAGATAATATTCAAGCTGATTAAAGATTAGTAGGCAAAGAAGATGGAGAAGGACTTTTGAGGCTGAGGAAAGAGCATTTGGAAAAAGATAAGGAACCATATGTTCGATGTGATATTCTCTGTAAGTTCATTGTAGTTCAAGTATAAAGGACATGAACTATCATAAAAGGAGAGGAGTTTCTCAAATGGGCTAAAGCCAGACTGTGAAAGGTGTTGCTTGCGACTGCCTTGGCATGCTGAAGAGTCAGTGAACACATCTTACTAACTTAACTTAAGGGCTTTAATGAGGAAGAGTGAAAAATGTTCACATAACTGTGTTTCACTTCCTGCTAATTGATCATGGTTTCACCAGGTACTGCTTCCTGACTTTAGCTGAATAGTTCTGCTTGCCATATAAGACTCGTTTGCCTTTTGACTATCTGTGTGATACTTAAACACTATCCCAGTTATCACAGCTTTTTTTATTATTATTATTCATTTTAGAGAGAGGGGCAGGGAGGGGCAGAGGGAGAGGGAGTGAGAGAATCCCAAGCCGACTCCGTGCCCAGCACTGAGCCCAGTGCAGTCCTGATCTTACGACCCCAAGATCATGACCTAAGCTGAAACCAAGAGTCAGATGCTTAACCAACTGAACCACCCAGGCACCCCTCACAGCTTTCTGCAAACCAAATAATAATTGGAAAAATTTGAAATTCTGAAATTAGATTTATTTTTGCTCTTACTAAAAAATCATTGGAATTTAAAATGTCATAATCACTTTACACAACTAATGTCTTTATTTAGCTGTCTTATTTATATTCCTATTTATGACTGTTTACTTTTTTTATTTGAGAGCATAAAAATACTTTGAAAGTAGAATCATTAAATACTTTGGTGTTGGTTGTAAAACAATGTTTAGGTAGCTTCTTTCTTTTTCTCTTTTTTTAAAAATTAAATGTCTATTTTGAAGAGATATTTGCCACACATATAGATGCCAAAGGAGAGAAGAATGGTTTAAAATACTGTTAAACTAGGGACACCTGGGTGGCTCAGTCGGCTAAGCATCTGCCTTCGGCTAAGGTCATGATCCCAGGGTCCTGGGATCAAGTCCCCTATCAGGCTCCTTGCTCAGCGGGGAACCTGCTTCTCCCTCCCTCCGCCTGCCTCTCTCATTCTCATTCTCTCTGACAAATAAATAAATAAAATATTTTTAAAAATAAAATAAAATACTGTTAAACTAAAGCTAATGAAACTTAAATCAATGGTTATTCTTACAGGAGGGATCAAGTCAATACTTATCCTATTCTTGAAAAGGAATATCTGAAAGTGGACTGTTAGTGGTGTTAAAAGTAAGACTTTCCTTAATTTCAAGAAGCATATATTAAGCACTTATTTTGTGCCAAACTCCGTTTTAGTCACTGGAAATACAAAAATGGATAAAACACAATTCCTACTCTCAGTAGACTTACTGTCTAGTGAAATGTTAAGTTGAAACACATGAAATTGCTTTGTTTTTTTTAGGTCAAAATGGTCAAACACCAGTTCAGCCTAACATGTATATGTGAACAGAGATTTGCCATGATAGAGACAGGAATGAGGTGCTACTACATGCACCAAGAAAGTGCTTCATGCTGCCTAGAGCACTCAGTGAAAGCTTCCCAAAGGAGATGACATTTGAGCTGAGTTTTAGAAAATGATTGGGAGGGGCGCCTGGGTGGCTCAGTCGTTAAGCATCTGCCTTCAGCTCAGGTCATGATCCCAGGGTCCTGGGATCGAGCCCCGCATCGGGCTCCCTGCTCAGTGGGAGGCCTGCTTCTCCCTCTCCCACTCCCCCTGCTTGTGTTCCCTCTCTCGCTGTGTCTCTCTCTGTCAAATAAATAATAAAATATTAAAAAAAAAAAAAAAAGAAAAGAAAATGATTGGGAGTTCACTGTGTATTTCCAGGAAGCAAAGAGAATGAGGGCATTCCAGAAATAGGAAAGAGCATGTGCAGAGTCGTTGAACCGAGAATGAGCCTCGCACATGTGGGAAACTGCAAATAGTTCAGACTGGTTGGTATGCCAGATATGTCCCCTGGGGGTGACAGGAGACAAGGCAGGTAAAGTAAGCAGAGGGCAGAGGGTTGGGTGTGGTAAGCCAAAGAGCTTGATTTTATCCTTGAAGTTGGTGAGATGTATGTAACCCAGAGAGTGTGTGAGGCAATCTGTCAGGGTTCAGAAAGAAAATATTACCACTTACATATTTACCTTTGCCTTATCTTTTTAAATTTTCCAATTAAACAGGGGTTATAATGCATGTAATTCCTAATGCAGTAGTGGATGTAAATAATTTATGAATAAGTAAATATGCATGTATTATGGTATGTTACAGGTTGAGTTGTGTCCCCCCACAATTCATGTTGAAGTCCTAACCCCTAGTATCTCAGAATATGACTTTATTTGGAAATAGGGTTCATTGCAGATGTAATTAGTTAAAATGAGATCACACCAGAGTAGTGTGGGCCACTAATCCAGTATAACTGGTGTCCTTATAAAATAGAGCACGCCACGTGAAGATGAACGCAGAGATTGGGTTGATGCTTCTACAAGCCAAGGAAGTCCAGGATGGCCAGTGTACCCTCAGAAGCTATGGGAGAAGCATGAAACAGATCTTTCCCTCACTGCCATCAGAAGGAACCATCCATGCTGCAGAATCATGGATTCTAACCTCCAAAACTGTGAGACGATCTTCTATTGTTTAAGCCATCCAGTTTGTGGTACTATGTTATGGCGGCTTTCAAAAATTAATACATGGTGGGCGCCTGGGTGGCTCAGTCGGTTAAGCGACTGCCTTCGACTCAGGTCATGATCCCGGAGTCCCGGGATCGAGTCCCGCATCGGGCTCCCTGCTCGGCGGGGAGTCTGCTTCTCCCTCTGACCCTCCTCCCTCTCATGCTCTCTGTCTCTCATTCTCTCTGTCTCAAATAAATAAATAAAATCTTTAAAAAAAAAAAAAAAACAACAACTAATACATGGTGCATGGTCAAAAAGTGTGGAGACCCCAGTTAGAGAATGAGAGCCATTGAAGAGTTGATTTATGTTTAAGGGTCCACATTATTGTATGTACTCTCTGTATTTAATAATTTATTTTAACTCGAAGAGATTTCTTGTCTTCTCAGCACTTACTCTATTTCTTAAAGCCATTATAGTTGGAAAAGAATCTGTTCACTTTTGTGTTTGGTGCAGTTTATGTTAGAGTAGGAAGGAATTAGGAAATATTTGACCTTTAGGTCAAAGCAGGGTGGTGATATTCAACAGTTTTAGTGGGGAAAAAATTTATGTTTAAGAACCCCATTATGCAGAGGTGGAGCCAAAATCAGAAATAGGGTCCTACCAACAGAACTCATAGCTGTGGAAAGTCTGATAGTGTATCATCGGTGCAAGGAGGACTGTGGGCAATGCATGTATTATTCTGGCTGTGTTAATCTTCAAGTGCTAAAGACAACCAGTCCTTTTTATACAAGTTATACATTAGTCATGTGCCTGAGGTTCCAAAATAGTATGATTGAGAGAGTTCTCAAGGCCAGAGGTAACACCTTAAACTCAGATATAAGTCTTTGGAACCCGTGTGTGGGTCTACAAAGTCCAGAAGTCGGCAATACATTAATTATATTACTTAATATTAACTAATATATTAATGTAAAAACCAGGTCAGTAATATATTAATTAACATATTAATAAATTATTGTGTTTATATATTAACACAAAATATATTTACATATTGATGCAATTAACATATATATAAATATTTTGGGGTTTTTTGTTATTTTAGGTCTTTGTAGGCCATGGAATATTTGATCATTTCTGGCGTTATTTATGCAAGTCAACTAAAGCATTTTGAAATAGTACTACTTTTCTGAAAATTCAGATGTATTTGTAATAGCTCTGTCATCCTTTAGACAAATAGTTTTTAGACTTTTTAAAGTAACAGAACGCTTTCTTAAAATAAATGTCTAGGTGGAAGCCCAATATGCCATAACTGCATTAGTAGTTTACCCGTCATAGAGGACTGGCCATTTGTAAAGTTCTATATTTTGTGGATATATTTTCAGTATTCACTGTAATGTGCTAGCAGAATGAGAAGGAATTTATATAGAAGAGGATAATAAATATGCTACTGACCTATGATCATAGAGCTTGTGCTTGGTGTAGCTTTCCAGTGGTGGGACTACATTTATGAATCCCATCCATCATCTCTAAGTCGGTCCCCTTTGTAACCAGCACGGCAGTCTGTGACCTACAGCTACTTGGTCCAGAATATAATGTCTACTGTCCCAGAGAAACAGATTTCTCATAAGGGACTTCCTTTTCCAGCTTCCACCACTGTTCTTTTAACAGTTTTTGTTTTTGCGCTATTCATTTTAACTATGCTTTGCCACCTTTGGACTCTAATAGACTCAAAAACCTGTTTGTCCAGTTTGGTACATGTTTGTTTGTTTTTTTTCCTCACTCATGACTTATAATCATATTGCTGTAGGCTGATAAGGATTTGGAGCTATATATACTTTTTATATGTTTAGATTGTTACAAAAGCTAGCACCATATGGAGAAGTTGGGGATAGCAGTGGAGTCTTTCAGAATTAGAGTTTTTGCCTTCATGGTATTTATCAAATGGCTCATTTTTTAAGAACAAGATAGGTCAGGTAGCCAATCTGCCAGTAAATTACAATTCAGACTTTTCTACCTTTTTCTAAAATGTACATATAAAAGGATAGAAATAATAGGCTATAAGTGGTCATCAGTGAATCTTTTCAATAAAAATATACCCAGAGTCTGTATTCCTTTTTTGTGGTTGTTGAAGTATAATCAACATACAGGGTTATATTAGTTTCAGGTGTACAATATAATGATTTAACAATTCTATATATTACTACCCAGAATCTTGTATCAAATGTTTTTTGAGCCCCTACCATGTGCTCATTATGCTAAGCTTTAAGTATACAGTGACAGACTAAATGAACATGATCCTGGCCTCATGGGATAAATATATTACAAACACATACATACCCACACTAAATATATATATATGTGTGTATATATATATTTATGTGTGTATAAATATATATATGTGTGTGTATATATATATATATATACACACACATATAAAATATATAATATAATAATAAAATGCAGTAATATAATACTCTGATGCAAGTTATGAGGGAAATAAACAGAGTTCTTAAGTGGGAGGAGAAGAAGCTACTTTAAATAGAACAGTCAGAAAAGGAATGAGAAGTGAAAAGAAAGCATTCTAGGCAAAAAAAATAGCTTGTGCAAAGGCCCTGAGGCCCAGTAAAGTACTGGGCTTATCAAGGAATGAGACCTTAAGTTCCCTGAGGAAAAATGTTTTTTCTTTTGTCTAGAACATGCATGTTACATAACAATCACTATAGAAATATTTGTTTACAACTGAATGAGTATCTGTATACTTAGGATTTAGTGAGTACAAGTTGAGGTTGAAGAAGTAGGAAAGGACTGGACCATGCCAAGCCCTGTTAAAAATTGGGATCCAATTTACATTTTATAAAGATCACTTACAACTGTGTAAGGAATTGTTTGGTAGAAGAAGGGAAACCCAAAACTGAAAGAAGAGAAATCAGGTTTGTGATGCAGTGGCGGTAGTGACAGGTAGACCAGAGAAATCAGTAAATAACTGAATGTTAGAGCCAAGGTCAATGGGTTTAACTTCCTGCCCACTTCACCTCTTCAGCAGCTTAGCAAAGTGATTGTAACCAATATATATTTTTGTACCCCTAGAACTCCCACAGCCCCTCGAACCCCCAGACCAAGGCTGGAAAGAAATTAACCTTTGTCTAAGAATTTAATCAAGCCCTTGAAGAAAGTAATTTCAGAGTTTCTCCTGAGTCTTTGTATAACTAAAGGAGTGACCATCTTAAATGAAGTCACCAGGAAGATCAGAAGTGTAGATTATTCTACATAACTGACTTGGTTTATGCCCAATGAGTGTTTCTTTTGAAGAGATTTTACCACACACACAGAAGCAAAAGCAAGGGAAAATTATTTTTTTAAATATTGCTAAGCTAAATAAAACCATGATACTAAACTAATAGTTATTCCTCCAGAAGGCTTGCCTCTCTCACACCTCCTCTGGCAAAGTTGCAAGGAAATAGTTCTTTTCATAGAAACTCTACCTGTCCTTCTGGGCAGTGACCGGCAGAATTGAGCCTAGGGACTGGTGGAGAAGTGTCTGAGATGCTAAGGAGCAATTGCTTGGTGCATAATTAAGAACGTTAAGACAAAGTCTCATGGGGCGCCTGGCTCGCTCAGTTGGTGGAGCATGCAACTCTTGATCTCAAGATCTTATGAGTTTAAGTCCCATGTTGGGCTTGGAGCCTACTTAATGTAAAAAGTAAAAATAAGGGGCACCTGGGTAGTGCAGTCGGTTAAGCAGTGGCCTCTTGGTTTTGGCTCAGGTCATGAGCTCAGGGTTGTGGGATCAAGCCCCGCATTGAGCTTCGTGCTCAGCGGGGAGTCGCTTGAAATCATCTCTCTCTCCCTTTCCCTCTGCCCCTCTCCGCCATGCACTTCTCTCTCACTAAAATAAATAAATCTTTAAAAAAAGGGGGGGGGCGGTGCCTAGGTGGCTCAGTCATTAAGCCTCTGCCTTCGGCTCAGGTCATGATCCCAGGCTCCTGGGATCGAGCCCCAAATCGGGCTCCCTGCTCCACAGGAAGCCTGTTTCTACCTCTCCCACTCCCCCTGCTTGTGTTCCCTCTCTCCCTGTCTCTCTCTCTCTCAGATAAATAAAATCTTAAAAAAAAAAAATGAAGTCTCTTTTCCCCTAGCATACACTAAAAATAACATTGACTGGGGCTGTGAGGCTGATGATTGTTTTATAACCCTGATTAGCAAGCACGTAGGTTCTCAGTGACTCGGGATTTGCTACCTCACAAAGTAGCCTGTCCCACTTTTGTACTGCCCTAGTCTTCAGACAGTTATTTCTTTCACTGAGCCAAGTATTTCCCCCCCATTCCTTCCCCCTGTAAATAGTTCTACTCTCTAGAACCTCAGTAAATAAGGCTAATCCCTTTTGTTCGAATTTTAAGATTTTATTTTGGAATGGCTGCCTGGGCTGCTTTTAATCTTTTAATCTATTGCAGGAGAAAATGAAGCAAGGGCAGGAGTTAAACTTAAAAGATGCAGAGGACAAAGTGCCCCATATGAAGGCAGGTTTTGTCTTAAGATTTGCGAGTCGCTGCAGCCTTTTCAATGAGGCAACTCAGTCTGCACCTGCATGACTGCCTCGATATTCTCCTGGATCTTAAGGGAACCTCAGGTTCCGGGTGGGCAGGCCTCTGCTGGAATAATAATAATAATAATAGCCAAAATAATTAAAAAGCAGATCATTGCCCCCATCTCTTCTCCTTCTCCAATCTTAGGTCACTTACAGAACTGGTAGAAAGTTATCTAGATCCTCCCTTTGAGTTCTAGGATGCCCATCCTCTCACTTCCTTGACCTTGATATAACCTGATGCTTCCCAATCCTGAGATACTCCTGGGTTCTGTAGAAAGGAGTGGCTGTGTTCTCCCTCAGCATATTCTGTACTATACTCTCTCCTGCCCTCTTTCTTCAGGAACTATTCCTCTCTTCCAGAAATGTAACCTCTGTGCCATACTCTTCATGTTGTAGTTTTACACCTTTTAAAAAAAAAAATTCCTTTAGGGGTGCCTGGGTGGTGCATTCAGTTAAGTATCTGACTCTTGGTTTCAGCTCAGGTCATGATATCAGGGTTGTGGATTGGAGACATGGTTTGGGCTCTACGCTCAGGAGGGAGTCTGCTTGTCCCTTTCTCTCTGCTCTACCCCGACCCCTGGTACGCACGCTGTCTCTTTCTCAAATAAATAAATAAAATCTAAAAAAAAATTAAAAATGCCTTTATTATCATTATATTGGGACTTCTTGTAGGAGAAGAGCTAAATATGCACTGTCAATGAGCCAGGTTGTGCTAGAAACAGTAACACGACATGTATGGTCGGCTGTACAAGCATATCAAATTTGGAAAACAGAGAAAAGTAAGCATCTGTAATTGTACCACACTAACACAAACCCAGTGATCCATTTTTTTAATACATTTATTCATTCATTCAAATCAGAGATATTTACTGAGTACCGCAGGCCTCAAGTTTCAAATTTCATAGCATCAGGTATCCATTTGAGGTCTGGAGCTTTAGCCCTCGCCTGGTTTCTTCTCTCTTTGTAGTTACAATCATATTTTAATATAACTAAATCACACCCCAGTATTTTTTTTTTTTTTACAAATCAGTGGTTTTTAGCATATTTACAAAGTTGTGCAACCATTACCACAATCTAATTTCAGAACTTTTTCATCACCCCAGAAAGAAACCACACACCCATTAGCAGTCACTCCTTATTTCCCCTACTCTTCTGCCAGCCCTAGTTAACCACTCATATACTTTCCATCTCTGTAGATGTCATTCCTGCTGCTCGCAGAGAGGATAGGTGCAGATGTGGAGAAAAGTGAGCTCTGGTTTGGAAGTGAGCTTCTACTTCTGATCTCTGCTTCTCTGCCATCCCCAAAATTTGAAGTTAAACTTCCTGCCCTTTTGAAGATGTTATTCCAAAGATTTTCATCTGATCTCCAAAAGATAACCATATATAATATATGTAAACAAATATATTCCTAAATTTAATCTTATTTCCTGTGAATGAGTCATCCTAGTGCATACACATGCACACACACTCACCTGGCCCTGACTTACATTTCACAGCCTTCTTGTCTGACCGGACAGTGAAGGACATCATGCCTCAAACACTGTCCCCTAATTCCCTAATTCCTAGGTTCTTCAAAGCAGGCTGTCATACCTCTATCTAGCTGATTTTAGGTGAGATGTTTCAAAAATACTAGGTAACTGTAAAGAGTGGGAGCCTGTAGAATGAACCATGGGGAACGACTTGGGGAAGCACCACTCTCTGTCGTGTGTACAACCAGAATTGAACGTGGAGAGACAAAGAGGAGTGGCACGTCAGGGTAAGAAGGCTCCTTAGCAGTTGCCTTTTCCAACTAGTGCATCTTAGCCAACCCAGCCCCCCCACCCCACCCCTCAGGAGTGGTCCTTTGTGATGTCTAAGCTCCCCGTGGCCACCACTGGCTGTGGTAAGGGCCCAGCTGACCAAACAAAGCTGAGTGGGTATGAATCCTCATTGTCCCGGGAGAGGTATATATACAGAGGACGGGAATCCTGGGGTAGACACCTGAGAGGCTGCACCATGGCAAAAGTGGCAGAGAAATCATGGGAGCCACAAACCACAAACACCAAGCGGCGGAGGAAGAGGAAGAACCCCTCTCGATCCAGATCAAGAGGCGCTAGCAAGGTCAGATGATCCTGCCCAAGCTCTCTTCCTCCTCATTTATGTTTTCTCCCCCTCCATTCCCTCCCCAGATAATCCTGCCTCTGCCTGGCACAAACCTCCTCCTTAGCTCCCCACTTTCCACCCAGCCCCCATTCCCTCCTCCCAACTCAGTGCCCTCTGGGCTCACCGTGTTGCCTTACCAGGTGCTAAAGATCTACAAAAAGGTAAAAAGATCACTTCACATGAGTTCAAGAAAAAAATACTCTCCTAAAGTTATAAGTACTTCCAGAAGAAAGAAGAGAGCGAGAAGGGCCAACAAGTTTCGTCGATTGCCATAGACTGAGAGCCAAAAGCAGCCAGGCCAGACCCAGCGGACGCTATGGGGCGACACCACTCCAAGACAAGACCCATGGCAACATACCTACAGAGCAAGCTTCAGAGACCTCAGACAGTCTGCATCTAGAGTCCTGGCTGCAGAGAATGGCCAGCTGCATAAGACTGACTCAGACCCTAATGTGGAACATGGAACACAAATGGAGGTGATCAAAATAAAGCCAACAGGGTGGGAGAAGCCCCTCCAAAAAAATAAAATTAGGCACTCTGCACAACAATGAGTTGAGTTCTGTTGCATTACTGCTTGAGATCGCTCCTCAGAATGAGAGAGTGAAATGACAGAGAGGCTTAGCATCTTTGCCTGTAAACCAAGTCCCTGGCCCCCTGACATCGACCTCAGGAGAAAATGTACAGACATCTTACCAGGGGTGGAAAAATATCCTTTCCACCAGATTCCCTATCTATGGCAGACGAGTTTAACAACTTCCTTAGTTGGTAGTCAACATTCATTTTAAATGTGGGTGAAATCGGGAGAACACAGCAATGCCCATGCTCACTCTAAGAGGCTTAAAGGGGAAGGGAAAGGGGGTCAAGGAAAAAGGAGAATGCCACAATGTCCCCAGGAGGCAATGACTTTGTCAGTCTTGATGCAGAACCAAGCTGCTCCAGTAACTTGGAAATAATTCAGTTGGAAGTTGAAGGTCCCTGAACTTCAGAGGCTATCTCATCCTCTGTTGACCTAGTGGTGAGTTGTAACAAAGGGCAGCAGCACCAGGCGCGGCCACCAGGAGAGGGTACTCATGGGGTCACATCAAGCAGAGACCTCACAGTTACCCTTCGCGGGTCTGATTTTGCCCACCTTCCCCCCACCCTCCCCATCAGTTGTTCTTCCCCTCTAATGCCCGGAATGGAGCACTCACTCCATGTGCCCTGCAGAGGCAGAAATGGTTGGGGTTCAATATTTATAGGTTAGAACAATGATCCTCAAAAAACTGTGAATCTCGGGCGCCTGGGTGGCTCAGATGGTTAGGCGTCTGCCTTCGGCTCAGGTCGTGATCCCAGGGTCCTGGGATCGAGTCCCGCATCGGGCTCCCTGCTCCTTGGGAGCCTGCTTCTCCCTCTGCCTCTCTCTCTCTGTGTCTCTCATGAATAAATAAATAAAATCTTTAAAAAAAAAAAAACAAAACAAACTGTGAATCTCTCCAAGAGAATGTGAAAAACTGTACACCTTCTTGTACAATTTTAAGTTCACATCCCCAAATTTTTATCATGAGCTTAAATATTTACTAAGGATATAATTTCTCATTGATGATAAATATATTTAAAATAGAACTATTACATTAGTCATTTTTTTTTAATTTACAGTCTGATGTATATTATTGTCCAGATAAATTCTGCCTCACTTTGCTCTGGAATTACTCCAGAGAGATGCCACCAGACGGGGTTATTATTTGGCCTGTATTTTTCTCAGAAAACTTTGAATCTGCTCAAGTATTTAAACAAGCACATGGTGAGACCATTTTTTTGCCATGCCATATGAAAGAGATGATTTTTTCTGTGAATTTTTAAAGGCTGCTGTTATCTGCTACTGGCCTGAACTATTACAAGTAGCAGTGTGACTCCTGCTTGCAAGATGTGTTGGTGCAAAACCGTAGCCCAGCAGTAGAGCAAATAAACTAATTGCGTGCAGTTTAAAAATCAGATGTCCAGTGTCGTATAGCATCTTTTGTGAGCAGGAAAGTTGGGCTATTTTACTAGTGAAAAATATAACACAGGTGTATTTATATCAATTAGCTGAAATTTAACATGCTTATGGCATAACATTGAAAACAGTCTCTCCTTCATCACCTGTGGCACTTTCCAAATCATTTTATTAAATTTAAAACAAATTCCTTTGTCTCTGGAAAGATGGATCCACAGAAAACTGATAGCATTAGTTGCCTCTGGGAAAGGGAACCTCATGAGTAGCTGGCACTGGTGTGGGAGGGGAGTTTCCATTGTAGGTCGTCTTGTTATCTATTGAATTTTAAGCCATGGGCATTGTATATTCAAATTTAAAATACAATATAATTTTAGGGATGCCTGGGTGGCTCAGTCAGTTAAGCGTCTGCCTTCAGCTCAGGTCATGATCCCAGGGTGCTGGGATCGAGTCCCGCATCGGGCTCCCTACTCAGCGGGGAGCCTGCTTCTCCCTCTGCCTGCCGCTACCCCTGCTTGTGCTCTCTTTCTCTCTCGGACAAATAAAATATTTTAAAGAAATAATAAAATAAAATACAATACAATTTTAAAAATAAGAGAGTTAACTAATTATGTCATAACTTCAAAAAAAAAAAAGATTTTGCTGGCCAAAATTGTAATAAGATGTATTTATTTTGGTTTTCAATCATTAAGACATTTCTCTAGTTCTCGAAGATTTATCCATGAGGCATACACAGTAATAACATAATGGCAACAAGAAAATTACTAGTAGGGGGCGCCTCGGTGGTTGGGGGGGGGCAGTCTGTTGAGTGTCCGACTCTTAGTTTTGGCTCAGATTGCAGTCTCAGGGTTATGAGATCGATCCCCACATTGGCCTCACACTCAGTGCGGAGTCAGCTTGGGTCTCTCCCTCTCCCCATGTTCCTCCCCACTGTGCGTGCACTCTCTCTCTCAATAAATATTTTAAAAAGAAAGATAGCGGGAAGGGAAAGATGAAGGGGGAGAAATCAGAGGGGGAGATGAACCATGAGAGACTATGGACTCTGAAAAACAAACGGAGGGTTCTAGAGGAGAGGGGTGTGGGGGGATGGGTTAGCCTGGTGATGGGTATTAAAGAGGGCACGTACTGAATGGAGCACTGGGTGTTGTACGCAAACAATGAATCATGGAACACTACATCAAAAACTAATGATGTAATGTATGGTGATTAACATAACAATAAAATAAATAAATAAATAAATAAATAAATAAGAAAGAAAGTTACTGGTAGGAAGACATCAAAACAGATTAATGAAACCAGGTTAGCACCAAGAGGCCCAAACAAGAAACTAAGACTCAGAGTATCCCAACTTTTTATTTTTAAAAATGAAAAGATTAGTACAGTGAACCACCATGTTAACACTCTTCCCCTGAATCTCACCATTAGTTAAATATGTTACAAATACCATATTTGCTTTATCACTACTCTGTTTTGGTCTTCAGTAGGCCAGCTTCATCAGAATGTCCTGACAGGACTTTGCCCTGTGAAACCCTATAGCACATTGTTCTCCTATCACCAGAGCTGCTGGTGTGGGATCCTCCAAGATCCTGCGCACCTGCAGGTGTTGCCTGCTTTTACAACTTGGATCTGGGCCCTTTTGTGATATAATCAACAGAATTCCACATTAACTGAATTGATCATTAACTTTTGTCGGGTGCATTGTAGGGAGGTGCTGTGGAACTGGCATAGAGGAGGGAAAGTCTTAGAGCGCCTTGAAGGAGTTCTATCCATTTATAATCAACTGGTGATCCAGTAAGTAATACGTTTCTCTGAGTGTGAGGCATGCTAGCAAATTAATCGAACCCAGTGACGGGGCTGTGGGACCTTCCAGGTTAGAGCTCGTCAGTCAGAAGCACACGTAACAACCTGGACTTGTGATTGAATCTAAAGGGGGGGGGCGGGCGGTCTTGCCAATCAGAATCTTTTTTTTTTTTTTTGGTAATTTTTTTTTATTAACAATGTATTATTTGTTTCAGAGATACATGTCTGTGATTCATCAGTCTTACACAATTCACAGCGCTCACCATAGCACATACCCTCCCCAATGTCCATCACCCAGCCACCCCATCTCTTCGACCCCCCACCACTCCAGCAACCCTCAGTTTGTTTCCTGAGATTAAGAGTCTCTTATGGTTTGTCTCCCTCTCTGGTTTCATCTTGTTTCACTTTTTCCTCTCTTCCCCTATGATCCTCTGCCTTGTTTCTCAAATTCCACATATCAGTGAGATCCCTTGATAATTGTCTTTCTCTGATTGGCCAGTCAGAATCTTTAACTGGGATGTGATGCTATCCCAGGTAGATAGAGTCAGAATGAAGTTGAACTGTAGGACATCCAGCTGGGGTCTGAGAATTGCTTAGTGTGGGAAAAACACACATGGTAATTGGTGTCGGAATCGTATTAAACACAGGGTTCAAGTGCCTAACAGAGAGAAAACTAGAACACTTAAATGAGATTATTGTTAAATTATCTACATTTCTAAGTTAAAAAACAAATTATCATCAGGCTAATAGAACAGCTTTAAAGTAAAAGAAGATAGTGCAGACTTTGCGGTTTCATCTTTCTCCCTTTGCATTTAGGGGGTGAAGAGTGTAAACTGGAGAATAAATATTTGTCTACATGCTTTGCCCAACAAGATTTCCAAAAAGCAGAAGATACTTCAGAGAGAGAACTATTTCCCCTGGACAAACAGAATAGCTTAACATTTCAGAACCACTCTGGAGAGAATCACTGTGTCATGATGGGGATTCCTGGTAACCACCCCTTCCAAGAGGTCAGAGAAACTGCTCACCTTGCTGCCTCCCCACCATACACACACAGAGGAACTATCCTTAATCAGGAGCGCAAAGACTTACTATCAGCTCCTTTCTGTTCTTGCTATCCTGGATCCCAAAGAAGACGTCCAAATACAACATTTTTTTTTTCTTAAAAATATTCCTCATACTTGATCTGATGATTTGTACTTTTTTTTTAATTGAGGTATAACTGACGTACAATATCCTATTAGTTTTAGGTTTATATCATAGTGATTCAATACATTCAGTACATTACAAAAGGATTCCCATGATAAATCTAGTTGCCATCTGTCCCCATGCAATATTTTTGACTCTATGTCCTGTGCTATACATTACACCATCCTGACTGACTTATTTTACAGCTGGAAGTTTGTATCTCTTAATTCCCTTCACCTCTTTTACTTGGCACCCCAACAGCCTCTCCCAGCTCAGATAACTAATAGTATGCTCCCTGTCTGAGTTTGTTTCTGTTTTGTTTTGTTTTTTCATTTGTTTTATTTTTTAGATTCCACATGTAAGTGAAATCATAGGATTTATCCTTCTCTGTCTGACTTATGTCGCTTAGAGATTTTTATATTTAATACAATCCATTGAGTGCTTTTTACTTTCTAAATTATTTCTGTTTCCAATTTTATTTTATTATTTTTAAAAGATTTTATTTATTTATTTGAGAGAGTGAGCGAGAGAGAGAATACAAGCAGGGCGAGCAGCAGAGGTAGAGGGAGAAGCAGGCTCCCCGCTGAGCAGGCCCCAGGCCCCCGGGATCACGACCTGAGCCAAAGGCAGACAGATGCCCAACTGATCAAGCCACCCAAGCGCCCTCTAAATTATTTCTATTTAACTAAGTACAAAATTGAATTTAATTGTCTTCGTAATCATTTTTGCAAAAGTCCAAATTATAGATCGCTCCATTCATCAATTTCTTAAAAGTTTTTTTTTTTTAAATATTTTGTTTATTTATTTGACAGAGGGAGACACAGTGAGAGAGGGAACACAAGCAGGGGGAGTGGGAGAGGGAGAAGCAGGCCTCCCGCTGAGCAGGGAGCCCGATGCGGTTCTCGATCCCAGGACCCTGGGATCATGACCTGAGCCGCAGTCGCTTAACGACTGAGCCACCCAGGTGCCCTCTTAAAAGTTTTTTAGTTTGTTTTTACAGTATTTAGTTTCTAACTTCCATTGCTCTGGTTTTTGTTTTGTTTTGTGTTCTTAATCCCATGATTTGACTTTCTGTTTAACCTAAACCTCAGGCTTGGGAACCATCTTTTTATATACTTGTAGGTAATTGTTCATCCTGCCTGAATGTCTTGTATTTGACTGAACATGCCCACTTCTTCTCACAATTTCTCAGAGGTTTAATTTTACAAACCTTTAATCAGTTGCTATTCTCCTCTGAACGCTCTCCAAGTTTTTTCTCTTTATACAGCATGACATGAAAATTAAATATAGTTTGTTCCAACCGAAGCCTGCCCAATGCCAAATAAAGCAAAAATAATTGCTTCTTTTTTTCACACCTATGCCTTCATGCAGTCCTATAGAGCATTTGTCTCCTGTTTCAACAGAGAAATCTCATCCAATTTAACACCAACCATAATTGTTGGATCTCACTTGGCTTTGTTTCATCTACAGCTGTCTTAAGCAGTATTTCCACATGTTTGTTACAGTTCAGTAGCATATTAAAAGTTAAATGTTAAGTCTATAAAATTTTTTTTCCACCTACTTTTACTTCAAAGATTGTTCCGTGAACAATTAGTATAAATATGAATTCAGGGGCGCCTGGGTGGCTCAGTCGTTAAGCGTCTGCCTTCGGCTCAGGTCATGATCCCAGGGTCCTGGGATCGAGCCCCGCATCAGGCTCCCTGCTCCACGGGAAGACTGCTTCTCCCTCTCCCACTCCCCCTGCTTGTGTTCCCTCTCTTGCTTTGTCTCTCTCTGTCAAATAAATAAATAAAATCTTTAAGAAAAAAAATAAACAAATATGAATTTAGTGCTAGGAGTCTCAAGAACTAAGACTTGAATGATCCAGAGGGGTTTTGTTTTTTGTGTATTGCAACCTCAGTGAAATAACACATTTGTGTGTCATGTTCTGATATGAAGTGATGACAAATAATTTACCATAATAAATCACCAAGGTCTTGAATTATTTATGTATGTACATGTTTGTATACACACACACACATGTTTATGAGTGATTTGAAAATCACTTTCTCATATGCATTCCAATATGAGTTCCTGAGAGAGAAAGAGTTAAAATTACAGCTGACATGCAGGGAATTATACATAATCCACAGCCTATCTTTGTGGCCATTTTGAATTACTTTCATGTTTTGAGTCATTTTTCAAATTTTTGTCCATGACTAGGTAGAAGAGGAAATTGCAAATGAGTGCATCAAAATCTATATTAACACAAAAATAAAATGTCTCTAAGCATTATTATTAGTTGAGAGCTAACAGTTATGATGGCCAAAGGAGAGCTCTCAGAGTGATGTAAAAGTCCTTCTTACATTAGTAACAAGGGGGTGGGGGTGCAATCTACCAATTTTATGTTTTTATTTTAGCAATAAAATAAGGTTAATTTATGTGGTTTTCAATAGTATGAACTTGTTTTATTAATGTTAATGGAAGTTGAGGTTAGGGGAGAATTGTGACATTTTTAAAAATACATGAACTGTACCTTGTTGACTCTTAAATGACAATTTTATTTTATTTTTTAAAGATTTTATTTATTGAAGAGAGCACGCATGAGCCGGGAGGAGGGGCAGAGGGAGCGGGGAGGAGGGGCAGAGGAAGAAGGCGAGGGAGAAGTAGACTCCCTGCTGAGCAGGGAGCCCGATGCGGGGCTCAATCCCAGGCCCCGGGGATCCTGACCTGAGCCGAAGGCAGTCGCTTAATGACTGAGCCACTCAGGTGCCCCTGAACCTTTTATAATGGACAATAAGCTTGTTTGCTCTTTGCTCCAAGAGATACTATTTCTGTCTTCTTAGGGTATTTGCCAAGCAAACATCTTGAAGAGATAGCCCAGAACAAAGGGCAGTCAGGGCTTTACTCAGGAAGCCTGCTTCTCCCTCTCCCTCTCCCCCTGCTTGTGCTCCCTCTCTTGCTGTGTGTCTCTCTGTCAAATAAGTAAATAAAATCTTAAAAATAAATAAATAAATAAAAGGTTCAGATTCCCTAAGCTGAAGAAGGTTCGTCTCCTATAATGCAACCCACTGCATGGCAGGGTATTGGGACTCTATAAACGAGTGTCTTCCTCCTCCCAAGAAAGCTGATATTCTAGATACTGCTGTTGCTGTAATAAACTCTCCTTCATCCCTGACTCAAGAGTCTCATATCTTCTACCAACATCCATGAGGCAGGCTAATTTTTTAGCTTGCAAGTAGGGTAATATCTCAAATCATTTACAGTTCTTGACATTGCCTTAAACCAAATGCATGAGCTTTGACTCCTAGAAGCCTTTTTAGTCGCTCATGTAAATACATCCTCAGGTAAATTGGCTCCACAGGGTTCTGGATAGACCCCTGGCTTAATCTTAGCGTGAACAGAGCATAGGCTCAATCCAGGACCCCTGCACAACTCTACAAGTGTGAATTGTTATTATAAGTCAGGCGCTTTTTTATACTATGCTTGAAATATACTTCTGCTTTATTCTGCCACTTTATATTCCATGTGTCCATGAAGCTTTTTCTGAGTACCCCTGCTGTGTTAGATCTTATCCCATTGCATTCAACAGAACTTGAATTTCTAATTAAGGACTAAGTATTAGCTGATGACTAATGAAGCATAGTCAGAAGAAAGGCAGGCAGGGACAACGGGCCCCTGCCCTAATAGGAAACCACCCTTAAAAGGATTTTATACCACCCTGGAAGGAGCTCTCCACCCTTTCCCATGTGAACAACCACCTGATAGGTAGATGAGCCTGTGGACAAAAACCTGATTGGGTGACAGGCCCATAGAGGGTTAATCAGATTAAAACAGCCTTCTAGCAAGCCCATAAAAACCCCTAGACTTAGGACTCAAGCGGCAACTCTCTTGGGTCCCTTCCTTCTTGGTGGGGTTTGTACAATCGCTCAGTAAATTTTGCTTTGTTGCCCACCCCTTCATCTGGTCTACCTCTTCATTCTTGAAGCTGAGTGACCAAGAACCAGGGGCACTAAAGGAAAAGAAATCCTGTAACATGACCAACAGCTACCATGAACACATTCATTACTTGGTCTGCTGATCCCTATATTCTCAAAGCTAATTTCTTTGAGTCAAAAAAAAAAAAAAAAGAAATCATAAGTATTGACTGAGCTTATTTCCTGGCTTGAAATGGAAACTTATGAAGGTCAGACATAAATGTAAAATGAAAACACCTATTTACTAATAACCCAAATAGCATTCTTATCATTAGGATTCTGAAGAACAGGGGCACCTGGGTGGTTCAATGGGTTTAGCATCTGCCTTTGGCTCAGGTCACGATCCCAGGGTCCTGCTCATCGGGGAGTCTGCTTCTCCCTCTCCTGCCCCTCCTCCCCGCTTGTGTCTCTCGCTCACCCTCTCTCTCTCTCAAATAAATAAAATCTTAAAAAAAAAAAAGGATTCTGAAGAACATAAGCCTATTAAGACTATTTAAATTTCTGGGGCAGTGCCTAAAGCAATTCTCCTAACAGCCCATGGTACCCCCTAAATTTCCTCCTTACCCTTTCTCTTAGGAACAACTCAGGATATTTTCTTCTACACATTATTGGACATTTTCCTCTCCCCTCTTCTTTTTCCAAATATTATTCCCACTTTCTCTAACCCCACTTATGGACTGAATTATTTCCCCTCAAAAATTCATATGTTTGAGGTGGGAGGGGGATGGGATAATTGGGTGACGGACATTAAGGAGGGCACTTGATGTTATGAGCACTGAGTGTTATATGCAACTGATGAATCACTAAATTTTTCCTCTGAAACTAATAATACACTTTATGTTAACTAAATTGAATTAAAATTTTTTTTTTTTAAATTCATGTGTTGGGGCACCTGGGTGACTCTGTCAGTTAAGAATCTGCCTTTGGCTCAGGTCATGATCCCAGGGTCCTGGAATCGGGCCCTACATTGGGCGCCCTGCTCAGTGGGGAGCCTGTTTCTCCCTCTCCCTCTGCCCACTCATTCTCTCTCTCTCTCTCAAATAAATAATAAAATCGAAAAAAAAAAACTAAAAAAAAAAAAATTCCTATGTTTAAGTCCTATGTTACCCTTAGCACCTCAGAATGTGACTATAGGGGATAGAGTCTTTAGAGGGGTGATTAAGTTAAAATTGGGTCATTAGTGTGGACCCTAATCCAATATGATTGGTGTCCTTATAAGAAGAGGAAATTTGGACACACACACAGGGAGGACATCATGTGAACATAGGATGGCCATCTACAAGCCAAGGAGAGGGGCCTTAGAAGAATCCAACCCTGCCAACACCTTGATTTTGGACTTCTAGCCTCCAGACCTGTAAGGAAATAGATTTCTGGTTTTGTAAGCCACCCAGTTTGTGGTACTTTGTATAGCAGCCCTACCAAACTAATCCATCCAGCCCTTCCCATCAGCTATACACTCAGTCTTGCTGTTTGCACCCTACCCTTACCTGGCACCTTCTATTTCCTCTGAGCCCCCATTTCAGTATTTGATTCAGCAAATCCTTTAAATTACAAATTATTTCTTTGAGGGCTACAATGAATCACTTTTCTTTTTTTTTTTTTTAAGATTTTTTTATTTATTTATTTGAGAGAGAGAGAATGAGAGAGAGCACATGAGAGGGGGGAGGGTCGGAGGGAGAAGCAGACTCCCCGCCAAGCAGGGAGCCTGATGCGGGACTCGATCCCGGGACTCCAGGATCGTGACCTGAGCCGAAGGCAGTCGCTTAACCAACTGAGCCACCCAGGCGCCCTGAATCACTTTTCTTAATGATTCCATTTCCAGCAGATTACCCCATCATGCCACTTGAAGTTGTTAGCATTAGCAGGTAACTCAACACCGCTCTTGTCTAGCAAGACTGGTTTTCTGTCACTGTCTTTAAAAATAAGGAGAGGGGCCTCTGGGTGGCTCAGTTAACTAAGCATACAACTCTTGATTTCAGCTCAGGTCATGATCTCAGGGTCGTGAGATTGAGCCCTACGTTGGGCTCCACCACACTGGGCCCTTTCTGTAACCCCAGTTATGAGAGAGATTCTTTCTGTCTCTCAAAAAAAAAAAAAAAAATTAAGTTTAAAAAAAAAAAAGAATCTTTTCTGGAAGTTTCCAGCAATGCTGTCCTGGAACTGAATTAACTAGTATTGGATTATTTGCCTATTGTTAGCAAGAAGGAATAGATGAATATAGTTGGCTTAGAGTCCATCCCTGGAGCTGGGAATTTGACTAGCATCTGTAAGTCTCATGGGCTACAAGGGCAAGGGATGCCTGGACGAAGGATCTGTTAAGAAGGAGAAAGAGAAAAATGGACATTCAGTGGGCAACCAACATTGTCTGTTGTACCGGAAATAATGTTCTGACAAATTGATAATAACAGAGCTTACTATTCTAGATGCATTGTACGTATTATCTCATAAACAGCCCTACTTGTAATAGATACCTTTAGTGTTCTTTTTTTTTAATAATTATGTTTATTTATTTATGTAATCTCTATACCCAACGTGGACCTAGAACTCACGACCCCAAGATCAAGAGTAGCATACATTTCCAACTGAGCCAGCAGGGGCCCCTATTCTTTTTTTAACTTCAATTTATTTAAACTAAAACAAAAATAGTTCACCCATTTCTCTCACCCTCCCACATCTGCCTCTGGCAACCACCAATCAATTCTCTGTATCTCTGTATATCTGTCTGACTTACTTCACTTGGTATATTGCCCTCAAGGTCCATCCATCAGTGTTGTCACTAATGGCCAGATTTCATTCCTTTTAATGGCCAAATAATATTCGTGTGTGTGTGTGTGTGTGTGACATATTCTTTGTCCATTCATCCACTGATGGAAACTTGTTATTTCCATGTCTTGGCTATTGTAAATAATGCTACAATAAACATAGGAGTGCATATATCTTTTAGAATTAATGTTTTTGTTTTCTTTGGATAAATATCTAGAAGTGGAAATTCTGGATCATATGGTAGTTCTATTTTTAATTTTTTGAGGGAGCTCCATACTGTTTTCCATAGTAACTGCACCAATTTACATTTCTACCAATAGTGCACGAGGATTTCCTTTCTCCACATTCTTGCCAAAAACTTGCTATTTCTGGTCTTTTTGATTAATAGTCATTCTAACAGGTATGAAGTGATATCTCATTGTGATTTTGATTTGCATTTCCCTGATGATTACTGATGTTGAACATGTTCCTGTTGGCCATCTCTGTCTTTGGGAAAATGTCTTTTCAGCTTTTCTGTCTGTTTTTAATCAGATTATTTGTTATTTTGCTATTAAGTTGTATGAGTTCTTTATCTATTTTGGATATTGGTCCCTTATGAGATATCTGATTTGATAATATTTTCACCCATTCAGTAGGTTGCCTTTTCATTTTGTTGATAGTTTCCTTTGCTGTGCAGAAGCTTTTTAGTTTGATGTAGTCCCACTTGCTTATTTTTGCTTTTGTTGTTTTTGCTTTTGGTTATCTATTCTTATTCTACAAATGATGAAACTGAGAGCATTTAAGTGACTTGCATTAATATTGCACAAAGATGGGCCGCCTGGGTGGCTCAGTTGTTGGGCATCTGCCTTCGGCTCGGGTCATGATCCCAGGGTCCTGGGATCGAGCCCCACGTTGGGCTCCCTGCTCGGCGGGAAGCCTGCTTCTCCCTCTCCCACTCCCCCTGCTTGTGTTCCCTCTCTTCCTGTGTCTCTCTCTGTCAAATAAATAAATAAAATCTTAAAAAAATATATTGCACAAAGATGAATTACTGACAGCTTTATGGTGATTTTATTAGCACAATCCATTTATTTGGGGGTGACGGGATGTGAAAGTCAGTCCTTGTATGATTTTTGTAGCTTGTATATAAGATCCTCCCAAAAGTAATAAAATACAATTTAAAAAATAATTCAAGTAGGGGCGCCTGGGTGGCTCAGTCAGTTAAGCGTCTGACTCTTGATTTCAGCTCAGGTCATGATCTCAGTCTCTTGATATTGGGCCCGAGCCAGGCTCTGCGCTCAGCACAGCGTCTGCTTGAGAGTTTCTCTCCCTCTTGAGATTCTCTGCCCCCGCGCCGCTCATGCATGTGCTCTCTGTCTCTCAAATAAATAATTGAAGTAATTTATTCATAATATGTAATGTGACAATAGCCAAAAGGTAGAAACAGCATGAATTCCCATTGATAAGTAATGGATAAACAAAATGCGGTATATCCATACACTGGAATATTACTGGTCTTAAAAAGGTGTAAAGTTCTGACATGCTACAACGTGGATAAACCTTAGAAACTTTATGCTAAGTGAAATAAGCCAGACTCAAAGGACATGTATGATTTCATTTATATGAGATGCCTAGATTAGTCAAATTCATACAGATGAAAATAGAATGAATGGTAGTTATCAGGGTCTCCAGGTATTGTTTAATAGGTAGAGAGCTTTAAGGACACCTGGCTGGCTCAGTGGGAAGAGCACGCAGCTCTTGATCGCAGGATCCTGAGACTGAGCTCCACGTTGGGGGACTGGGCGTAGAGATTACTTACAGAAATAAAACCTTAAAATTTTTTTTAAAAAAAGAGGTAGAGAGTTGTGGTTCAGGTGATGAAAAAGTTTGGGAGAGGGATGGCGGGGATGGCTGTACAACAGTGTGAACATACTTGATGTCACTGAACTATACACTTAAAAATGGTTAAAATGGTAAATTTATCTTATGGGTATTTTACCACAATTTAAAAAAAAATGTAGCGTGGCAGAGACTATTAGGATCTCAGACCCTCCCCACCACACTCACTGAATGACAGGTGAGCACATGGCTGCCTAGCTAGAGACATTTCCCAGCTTTCCTTGCAGCTCAATGTAACCATATAAACTAGGTTTTGACTATTAATATGAGTAGAAATGATAGGTTTAATTTCTGCTTCAGTGTCCTTAAAAATGAAATGCTTACTCTTCACACATTCTTTTTCCTCACTCATGGGCTAGATTCTAGACATGGTACTGGTGAGCGACTTCAGGCCATGAAGATGAAGACACCTGAGGGGCCCCTGGCTGGCTCAGTCAGAAGAGCCTGTGACTCTTAATCTCAGGGTCATGAGTTCACGCCCCACACTGGGCCTAGAGCTTACTTAAAAAAGAAAAGACAACCGAAGCAGTTGCTTTTTTTTTTTCTTTTTTAGATTTATTTATTTATTTGAGAGAGAGTGAGGGGGGAAGGGCAGAGGGAGAGAATCCTCAAGTAGACTTCCTGCTGAGCACGGACCCCAACATGGGGCTCGATCCCATGACCCATGAGATCCTGACCTAAGGCACCCCTGAAGCATTCCTTTTTACTCAGATGTTAATTAGAATCCATATACTGAGGCTAGTAGAGACACATTGTCAGCTGGGTCCTAGGATGAACTCATGGAGCAGTCTGTCTGCCTTTGCCAGACTGTTACAAGAGGGAGAAATAAACATATCTTATTTAAAACAATGTATTTTGGGGTCTTTGTTATAGTATCTTAGCCTAGACACTAATACAGCTAAGGGTAAATTTGCACTTATGTGTCAGTCAGTGTATTTAGCTCCTTATATGGATTATCTGATTTAATCCTCACAACAGCCTTATGATCTAGACACTATTATTATACCCCTTCTATGAATAAGGAAATTGAGGCACAGAGTAGGTTAAGTAATTTGACCAAGATAATGTAACTAGTGAATGGCAGAACTAGGAATTAAACGTAGGCAGTTGGCTTTAGAAGCTATCTTTTATCAGTTAATTTTGTTATATCCCTTGAGAGAATTTGAGATGCGTGGGGGAGCTGAAAACGGGAATTCCTGTCCTACCTCGATAGTTTTCAGTTTGTTCAGTTTCATGCCCAATACCTGCATAGGAAAAATGAATTCATAGAATTGTTATTTTATTTATGTTTTGCATTATAGAATCCTAATTCGGGAGAGACGTTTTAGACTTTCTAGGCATTAGACTTTTAGGTACAATAAAATTTCCAAAATAACTTTGGCAACGAGTGTGGAGTTGTTTTACTTTCATTTTTTGCCAAGGTAAGTATCATGGGAAAAGGAAAAAAAAAAGTGTCATCCATCACCACTATTCATAAAAGGATATCTTAACACCAAAATAAATAGAAAAATCATTACAGAAAAAAAAGATTTTTTTTTAAATTTTATTTATTTACTTGACAGAGAAAGAGAGAGCACAAGCAGGGGGGTGGCAGGCAGAGGGAGAGGGAGAAGCAGGCTCCCCGCTGAGCAGGGGGCCCCATGTGGGACTTGATCCGAGGACCCCAGGATCATGACCTGAGCCAAAGGCAGATGCTTAACCGACTGAGCCACCCAGGTGCCCCCCAAAATGAAATTTAATTTAATTGAATAAATTTACCATTATGAAAATGTCATTCATTGCATGTTTTTTATTTTGGGCGCTGTACCCATGACTGGTGGGAACTTTGACATAGAGAAGCCGTGTTCTACCAACATTCAGTGCTGTGTCTCATTCGTGTGGCAGGGAGCCTCTTCTGGCTCACCTGGAAGAGTGGATTTTCTCGGACTTACTTTAACAACAGGCAAATCACTGGGCCATTTCGAAGTCTTTGGGGCCTACACATCACACATTCCTTCAGTGAGAGGGCAGCACTGGCTGTAGTAAGAGATTGCTTGTACCTCTAACTTTTTATAGATTATGTCCTAAAATTCCTTCAAATACCTATTTTGAGTAGAAAATACAAGGTGATTTTATGGTTTTTAAATCTCACAGTTCTCCCTATCTTTTGGTTCCCACGTGTGATCTCTAACAGGAAAACTGATAGATCTGAAATGATTATTTATGTTGTTCTCTATACAGTCACAATCAAAAACAATTTGCCTCTCATTCGCCTGTAGAGACAAAATATTTGTTAAAAAACCCATAGTAGCTGTTGAGATGTGTGCAAACCTGTGTGTGCTGACTATGGAAATGCCCTTCCAGGCCAAGGAAGCATCAAAGAAAATTATCACCTTAAAAAAGGTAGTTTAAAAATGACAATGTAGGGCGCCTGGGTGGCTGAGTTGGTTAAGCGACTGCCTTCGGCTCAGGTCATGATCCTGGAGTCCCTGGATCGAGTCCCGCATCGGGCTCCCTGCTCGGCAGGGAGCCTGCTTCTCCCTCTGACCCTCCCCCCTCTCATGTGCTCTCTGTCTCTCTCATTCTCTCTGTCTCAGATAAATAAATAAAGTCTTAAAAAAAAAAAAATGACAATGTAGGGGCACCTGGCTGGCTCAGTTGGTAGCGCATGTGACTCTTGATCTCGGGGTCGAAAGCTCAAGCCCCAGGTTGGGTGGGGAGCTTACTTTAAGAAAAAAAAATGGCAAGGCACTTTAACTTCCTCAGGTATCACCATTCTGAAGGTACAAAAGGGGAAGAACATTGACACTAACGATTTAGATTCCACTGACTCTGGCCGCTACTGATTCACAGAAGACATCAGTCCCATTTCAGAATCTCACATTTATTTCAGGGATGCCCCAGGACAGGTCTGAAAAGCAACCATCTGGGCCCTCCCCCAATTGTGGGGACCTTTCCCTTTGGCCCTGACAGCCCTGCTTCTGCCCAGCCTTAGGCCTCTGCAGGACCTGCCCCAGCAGAGTCGGCTGCGCCCCAGGGGGACACAACATAGGTTTATGCCGAATTACTGAAGTGTGCATGGAAAACATGGTTGTTTCTGTTTAGTTGCAGCCCCAGCCGGAGGATAACCCACTGATGCTGTTATTTTTATGTTAAGGCTTATTGTTGTTTAAAAAAGAAACAACCCAGCGTCTTTGGTTAGTGATGACATTAAATGTGTGAAGATTATATTTGGCATCAAGCACTGGCATTCACTCATTCCTGCAGTAATTGTTTATTGAGCACTAGTATGTGCCGGGCAGTGGTCCCCATGCGGGGGTAAGTGATGAAAACCGAGCCCCTGCCTTTGCGGAGAGTTATCAGTCAGCCAGTTACCTCGAGTCCGTGATAACCAGCTCATCTCCACAAATATAGCGTCTTGATTTCCATCAGGTTTTCTGAGATTCTGAGCTAAAGAATTGCTAGCTTGGAGAGCATAAATCATGTGTGGGGGAAAGGGGCCTATTGTGTGTTTTCTCTTTTAAATGAAAGTAGCTGTAAAAAGAGGAGAGTAAAGCTAAAAGGTGCTGCGACCCCGGCTAGATTTCAGACTGAATCTCTCACTCTTAATTGATGCCATTTATATTCCATGCAACCCCTTGCATAGACCTTTTGATACTGTAGGACGCTGTAGAATAACTTACTTCCTAATGCATTTTATGGCATTTGGAAGCCCTCCAGTGGCCAAATACTAAACCTTAAAAAAAAAATCCTTTTGCTGTGCTGAAGGGTTTAGGTGTGAAATGTATTCGTGTTTCCAACTTACTTGGAAATATATCCAAAAAATAAGACGAATTAATGTATGAAGAGATGAATAGATCTAACCATAGATGATTAGATATGTGATCAAGCAAAAATAACAATGCTAATTGTAGAATCCAAGTGACAGGTATATAGGTCACTGTATAATCTTTCAACTTCTCTGTATTGGAACATTATATAAAATATTGAACGAAAATCTCTTAGCTAGACTCTGAAGATTGATGCCTTGTAGTTGACATTGTATTATAATTTTTAGACATTTCAGCATCTTTCAGTAAAATTGACTTCATTAATGGACATGGATTAATTTTCCTTAACATGATTAATTTCTAAATGTTTGAAAAGCACTTCTGGGTTTCTTTTCAAAAAGTTTATACAATGGGAATATGAAATAGCTATATGATTTTTTTTATGTTTATTGTAACTGCAATGAGATACACACCTCACACTTGTCCAAATGGCTAAAATCAAAAACACTGGGGGAGCCTGGGTGGCTCAGTCGTTAAGCGTCTGCCTTCAGCTCAGGTCATGATCCCAGGGTCCTGGGATCGAGTCCCGCATTGGGCTCCCTGCTCTGCGGGGAGCCTGCTTCTCCCTCTCCCACTCCCCCTGCTTGTGTTCCCTCTCTCGCTGTGTCTCTCTCTGTCAAATAAATAAATAAAATCTTAAAAAAAAAAAAAAAACACTGGAAAGAAGTGTTGCAGAGGATGTGGAAAAAAAGGAACTTTCGTGCACTGTTGGTGGAAATGCAAACTGGAAACTGTGGAAAACAGTGGAGAGTTTCCTCAGAAAAATTTAAATTACTTAATGATCAGTAATTCCACTCCTGGGTAGTTAACCAAAGAATATAAAAACAATAATTCTTGAAAAGATAATGCCCCCGATGTTTATTGCAACACTATTTACAATAGCCAAAATATGAAAACAATGCATGTGTCCATTGACAGATGAATGGATAAAGAAGATGTGGTATATATATGGAATGGAATATCACTCAGCTGTAAAAGAATGAAATCTTGCCATTTGCAACAACATGAATGTGTCATATAATGCTAGGTGAAATAAAGCAGTCAGAGAAGGACAAATTTACCATGATTTCACTCATATGTGGAATTTAAGAAGCAAAACAAAGGAATGAAAAAGACAAAAACACACTCTTAAATACAGAGAACAAACTGGTGGTTACCAGAGTGGAGAAGGGTGGGGGATGGAGGAAACAGGTGAAGGGGATGAAGAGTACACTTACGGTGATGAGCACTGAGTAATGTATAGAATTGTTCCTTCACTAGATTGTACATCTGAAATTAATATAACACTGTACGTTAACTATACTGGAATTTAAAAAAGAAATAAACGTCTGTCTTCCTAGAATACCTACTTTACACACTCAGGCAATTGTTAGCAAGTTAACTAGATTCTTTTGTTGTTGTTGTTTAATCAGCGAAGCCGTTGTTTGACAATTTCTGAAATTAGTCAGGCTTCAATGCAAAGAACAAAATCCACCCTTAAGTAACCAAGCTGAAAGGGATTTATTGCATGGTATGTTACAAACGGCAGGGCTGTCAGCCGAGCTTCAGGAGCGCCTCACCAATCCATGCTTTAGAACGGGGCTGTCAAAGGACTGCCGCTCATGTCACGCGTGGGGAGGGCGCCCTTCCAACCACTAGTTACAGCCACATCGCCTTCACTGTCATGTGCCCCATCCAGGAGGATGCCTCAGAACCCGGCCCTCCCCACTGCAACCCTAGGGTCTGCACAGCACACAAGTGCCTCGAGTTGGTGGAATTTAAATTACATCCATAACTCTAGCTGCAGGGGAGGATGAGAAATACATATTTAGCCTTCCTGACACTAAAGCCGAGGAAAGCCTGTGAAGAGGCAGATGGCATGAGATGAAAGGCTGTTGGAAACTTCAGTGAACAGATCGTAACGAGCAGGCTGACAGGACCTGAACACACTGATCAGCATCACTCCTGAGACTTAGACGTTATGACCCTTCTGATGTGTGTAATAAGTAGGCGGCAGCATCTAAGAAGCATTCTTGCCCCAAAACAGCAAACCTGAGAGCCCCCAGATCCAAACACCGAGTTTACAAGAAATAGAGGGATGGAGGCCCACGTTAACACCACCACAGGGTGCAGTCAGTGCAGCCCAGAGTATGGGAAACTCTACAGGACAAATGACACAGATTCCTCAACAAATACATGACAAGGAAAAACGGGCAAGGAACCTAAAATTAAAAGATTGAAAAGACATATCCAGTAAATGTGGCATGGAGCTTGAGTCAAACAAACCAGTTGTCAAAACATTTTATGAGACTCAGAAATTTGAACACATACTTGAATAATTGATCACATTAAAGAATTGTTGTTAATTTTTAATTTTAAATTATTTATTACTATTTTTTAAGATTTTATTTATTTATTTAACAGAGAGAGAGAAAACACATGGAGGGGGGAGGGGCAAAGGGAGAGGGAGAAGCAGGCTTCCCGCCGAGCAGGGAGCCCAATGCGGGGCTCGATCCCAGGACCCCGGGATCGTGACCTTAGCCGAAGGCAGAGGCCTAACCAAGGAGCCACCCAGGCGCCCCAAGAATTGTTGTTAATTTTTTAGATGCATAATGATATTATAGTTAGTGTCCACAGTCACTCCAATCACTTGTACAATAAGCTCTTTGTTTTTTCAGATTGTTATACGTTGTTTCGTTCATAATTAATTTATGGCTCTGTGTTTTATGCCAGAAAGTTTATTGTGCTAAGCATTTTACATATGTTAAATAACTTAATCCTTGTAACAGTGCTTGTGAGGAAGGTAAATTATAGTGTTCATTAAGAGAAATATCTATCACAGCCTTTCTGGAAGTGGATAAAAACAAATGCCTATTTTAAAGTACACTTAGTATGTCTAGGAATGAAGAAGGAGGCAGGCAGACTTTCAGAGAAGTACCACCACTAATTGTAGGGAAAGTAAATGATCAGATAATATCTCTTTATTTTTAAGACTTCATAGTTTTTATAAAGTAAACATTAGATTTGATGTTTAAAATATTTTACTTTCATCCCTGAAAGTATGAGAGGGCACCTGTTGTCTCATTTTAAAGATGAAGAACAACCCAGAGCACACCCCCAGCCAGGTGAGATGAGTGTGAGAAGCACATTGAGAGCCTTGGTGTTATCAGACACAGCCAAGGGGATGACACAGGGGCGATCCGTGCCCCCAAAACTAGTTGTCTGCAGTCTTGAACTTGCGGTTCTCTCTGTTAATGGGCTTAGACCAGGCATTCCAAAATTCTGTCCTACAGGGCAAAAACAGTCCTAGATATTACAGTGGTCTGTGCCCTTCCAAAGCTCAACAGTACCCAACAAAATATCATTCCTATTTCTCTCACTAGGGAGAATATAAATCTATACTTTCTCCTTGTTGTGGGGGTGGTGAGGGGCCGATAATGAAAAAAAAAGTTTCAAAGACACTGGCTTAGACCAAAAGATGTTTTGTCTAGGATATGGTGATTATGTCCTTTTCCCCCAGATTTCAGATAGCTTACAAAATCAAAATGCTACCTTGTTTTTCTAAAAATAATCCACCCAATGCCACTTTCTTCAAGGAGAATTGTGGCATCTCTGCCTAATGGAAAATTGGTAATTAGTTGGTTAAAGGGATGTCTGAATAGCTCCCTTGGGGAACTGCAGCCCCAGTTGACCTGAGCTATTCTTACAGCGAGCTTATTAACTAGTGATCACTAGTCTCTGCTAAACTTTGTGCTTCGTAAACAATCTTAAAACCTGTTGGTAGGTAACTATTTAGAGTTAGTGTCCTATACCTCTGGATTTCACCCCCTTGCTTACATGGAACTGCTGTAGAATTTTCTAGCTTGAACCAAAGATGTGAAATTGCTATTCCTTACCCTTAAACTGATGCTGCCCTGAGGTAATACCAGAAATGTCACTCCACTTGTCTCTAAAGTTTATATAACAGGATTTGAGTCTGAAAAAGATGCCCTCTTCCCCCTGACTGAATGCCACCTCTATTCACATGATTTTATTGCAACCAACGTGTTCACAGTGTATAGAGAAAATTGGGTTAGGCACTCAAGAGGGTTGCAAAATAATGCAGAAGATGTATTTTCAAAACAGCTAATTTTATTGTATTTATTTATTTTTTAAGATTTTATTTTTAAGTAATCTCTACACCCAATGTGGGGCTTGAACTCACAATCCCAAAATCAAGAGTCGCCTGCTCCATTGATGGAGCCAGCCAGGCACCCTCTAAAACGGCTAATTTTCAGTGATGTGGGGAAAAAAAAATTGCTTAGCATACTAGCGCTAGGGAGACTTGATGGAAGAGCAGTTGATTGGGCCAGAAGCCAAGGGACTGAGGCATTGAGAAGTAGGAAGGTTTATGAGGAGAGTACTGCTGCTGGACTTTGAAAGGTGGGTTAGTGCACTCTGCACTTGAAGAAGGTGGTGAGGGCATTCCCTGCAGGGGCTGGCTGTTGAGTGAGACCCAAAGAGCAAAGCACAGAGGTGAAAAATTCCCAGGGATGTGTGGGGGCTAAGTTTCTCTAGCTGAAGGTTAGGGCGGAGAGCCAGTGGTGGCAGATGGAGCTAGAAAACTCCAAGCCACATCGTGGATCTCAAATGACACGCGAAGGCCTCCCTGCTCTCATGGTTAGTTCCCAGGGTTACTGAAGTGGACCGTTACTTGAATACATAATACCACCTAACTCCATATCCGCCTCCACCCCCACCATCTTCATCCAGCAGAAAAGGACCAGAATTTTCCTGCATGTGATCTTGGACAAGTTAGTTAACCTCTCTCTGTACCCTGACTTCCTCTTCTATAGAATGGAGATTAAAGATAGTGCCTACCTTATTAAATGAGTCACTCACAACAGTATGTGGATATAGGAGGCATCATAGGAGAGTTAAATAAGTTATTTATCAAAAGTTCTCAATTGTTTTGAGGCATAGAAAAAAAAAAAAGGAAGGATTTTAGATCTGTGTTAACTCCCAACCATGGGCTTAAGACTTCACATTAAAAATTATTATGTATATCATAGCTTTAATGTAATAGCAAAAAGAACTCCAAGATGTCCTTTTATTTTAGAGCTCATGTAAGTGCTTTTCCTGCCCTAGAAGCTGCTTATAGAGTGTTATTAAATAGGTGGGTACATTTTGGGGCACCTGACTGGCTTTTGGAATAGCATGAGACTCTTGATCTTGGGGTCGTGAATTCAAGCCCCACACTGGGTATAGAGACTACTTTAAAATATATGTGTGTTTGTGTGTGTGTGTGTATATATATATATATATGGTGAGTGTGTGTATATATATATATATATAAAGTGGGTACATTTCTAATTCCTTAAGGCTTGATTTAAAACTTTGGAAACTCCTTGGCTTTGACCTACAGCCTTTTGACATTTTCACTGTTCATTACCAACTATATGTTGAGAAAAGGAAGCGAAAGGACACATGGCTATTTCATACAGCTATGAAAAGTACAGAAGTGACAGGAAAAAAGGAAAAAGATAGGAAAGAAGTGGACCTACATTAAATATTTGTAGACTCAGGACATTTTTGGTTTTCCATTGTTGTCATTGTTTCACTTCTATCTTGCTGCATAAAAAACCACCATGCAACATAATGGTTTCAAAACAACACTTGATTATTTCGCACAGCTCTGGGGACTGGGAGCGCTAGGTGGGATGCTTCTCTCCCACGTGGTATTGATTGGGACTGACTCTCCACATAGTCTCTCAGCGGTGGTGTGGTTAAGAATTTCTTTCCTTGGGCGCCTGGGTGGCTCAGTTGGTTAAGCGACTGCCTTCGGCTCAGGTCATGATCCCAGGGTCCTGGGATCGAGCCCCGCATCGGGCTCCCTGCTCGGCGGGGAGTCTGCTTCTCCCTCTGAACCTCCCCCCTCTCATGTGCTCTCTCTCTCATTCTCTCTCTGTCAAATAAATAAAATCTTAAAAAAAAAAAAAAAGAATTTCTTTCCTTGCCATCAGCAGGGCCCCAGGAGATGGGAGTAGCCTGACCTTTTAAGGTCTAGAAACAGAATCAGCCCAGAAACACATCTGATGCATTTTATTAGCCAAAGCAAGGTACAAGGTCAGCCTAGATACTAAAGGTAAGAAAAAAGACTCCACCTCCATGGGAGAAGCTGCAAAATATCGTGGCCATGATTTCCAGGCTCCATCAGTTTTCAGGCTCTATGTTTTAAAGCTTACAAATGACATTTGACCTAAGTAGCCCCTTTTCTAGTCAGTTAACAAGCAAACATTTTTTGCCTGCTAAAGCTTACACCCCCAGCTTCTCTGAAATCTAGAGACATATAGCGAGGTTAGTAGTCAAGAGTAAGGATTTGAAAATAGGAGCTAGGTTTAAATTCTGGCTTTGCTACTTTGTGTGACTTAAAATTACCTAAAGTCTGTATTCTTCAGATTCATCCATTAAACAGGGATATTTACCTGGCAAGGTTTTTATGACGATTAAGTAAGATAATATGTGTTCAGAGATTATCGGGGTGCCTGGCACATGGTAAGCATTTAGCAAAATTAATTTTTATTAGATAAGTTTGAGTCTGCCTGACGGCTGTTGATGTCTTATGATTTGCTCATGCCGGAGTGCCTGGGTGGCTCAGTTGGTTAAGTGTTTGCCTTCGGCTAGCATCATGATCTCCAGGTCCTGGGATCAAGCCCCGCATCGGGCTCCCAGCTCATTGGGGAGCCTGCTTCTCCCTCTGCCTCTGCCTCTCCCCCTGCTTGTGCTCTGTCTCTCTCTTGTATGAATAAATAAAATCTTAAAAAAAAAAAAAATTTAAGATTTGCTCATGCCTCTTGCAAAGTGGGACACTTGGTATTAGGGCCTTGATAAACATTCTCAAACAGTGAAGCCACCCACAGAATCTTTTGGGCTCTTAGTTTTCTGAATTTTCTTGAGTGCCTTTCCTGACTTTTTGGATCCATAAATTTCCTCTTGGTTTGCTTTGCTGCCCTCTTCTGGTAGAATAGGGAAAAGTTCGGTGATAGTCCGAGGCCTATAGCCACAATAAAAGCTCTATTTGAAATCCTTTGCCAAAGAATCCAGCTTTCAAAAATCTTTGATCCTAACTTCCTAAGTGAATTCAGATGAAAGTAACGTCTAAACATAAAACTTCTACATATACATTTCAGTTTATTTCTGTTACAGGCAAATCGATAGTGACAGATGGAACAGTAAGATTAAAATGGACAGCTCACTTTAGGTTGAAAAGATGGTAAGAATACTTTGTTATGCTGATCAGCAATAGGAAATTCCCTAGAAACTGCATTTCACTTTTCTGAAACAATTAAATGTGTATATAGAAAATTTTTTTCTAACGTTAATTTCAGCTAAATCTCTACATCTTTCAAATTACGACGTATGTAGTATCCCTAGATTGGTGTTTTAAATTTTTTGCATAGAAGCTGCATGAAAATGTTATTGTGTGCTTACTTCAAATACAATGACAGATGCTAAATACTTAGATTTTATATTTAATACAGTATATTATTTAAATGCTTTTTCACATTTAGTATTAGAAGACATTGGAAATATTCTAATAGGTTATATATAAGTAGATAAAGCTAAAATTTAGAAGGCACAATACTTTAAAATATTACAGAGGTATAGATGATCTGAACGTTTGTGTACTTATCAAACAATCCTACTGAAGAATTTTTCCACCAGAAAAAATATAATATTGAGGGTTGAGGTGGGCAAAATGGTGGGTGAAGGGGGCCAATAGTACAAACTTCCAGTTATAAAATAAATAAGTCATGGATATGTAATGTGCAATGACTGTAGTTAATAATACTGCATTGCATATTTGAGAGTTGCTAAGAGTGTTGATCTATCTTGAAAGTTCTCATCTCAAAAAAAAGGTAACTATGGAAAAAAATAAAAGAATTACTGATTTTATAAAAACATAGTATTTTGGGGCGCCTGGGTGGCTCAGTCGTTAGGCGTCTGCCTTCTGCTCAGGTCATGATCCCAGGTCCTGGGATAAAGCCCCACATCGGGCTCCTTGCTCAGCGGGGAGCCTGCTTCTCCCTCTCCCACTCCCCCTGCTTGTGTTCCCTCTCTCGCTGTGTCTCTCTGTCAAATAAATAAATAAAAAATCTTAAAAAAAAAAAAAAAAACCCATAGTATTTTAAGAAATTTAGAACTGTTTTCCTGTTTCCTGCTTGGCTATTCGGGCATAACTCTGTAGTAGCTAAGGGTATGTTCTTGTTGACATTTTGGCAAGCATAGTTTCAAGTCACAAATGCTACTTCATTAAGTCATGATACAGTACATGTGCCGTGCTATCTCTAAAAAGTGTAAAATGCCTGGAATCTTTGGAATTCCCTTCCCCCACTAATTCAACAAAGCCCAGATTTGTTCTAGTACAGAACAGAGACACACCTCCTGGAGCTACTTTTCACTGGTTAAATGATCTAAACACCAGTCATTTGCACATCTTAGGAGATTTGTGCACCTTAAAGACAAATAACTGAGGAAACAGACTGTAGCAAATCTGTTAAGAAAATACAGTTTATATTCAAAACTGCATCTGCTTTGCACTTTTAGCAAATATGCAGTGGCTTCTTATTGAGTGGATATGTGCCAAAATCTTAGTTTAAAGCTTTTGCAATTCTCCATCTGCCAGAATGAAAATTTGAGCTTCTGGCCTATAAGAGCTGTGTAACAAAGATCCAGTATTAGAGAATAAAGTATTTAAAATCTGAAATTAATTCACATTTCATTATTTAGAAAGCTATTAATAGAGTCTGGGGGTCTTGGGGTTGTGAGTTCAAGTGCCATGTTGGATGTAGAGCTTACTTAAAAAAAATAAAAATGAAAAAAGGAAGGCTATTAATAGAGTCTGAATTTTTGACATCCGATGTAACATCACTAAAAGCAGATATTGAGGAGATACCCGTGTAAGAAAACAAAAGCAGCAAGAACTTTTCCAAACTAGCACAATAGTGATTTAATTCAATTTAATCCTGTTTAATCTGGCTTAATCCTTAAACTAGAATGATTTCATGGATTGCAATCAAGAGTACCAAATACATATTTCAACAAAAATATTACAATCAGAGTACATTTTTGGGTTCAATATAATTAAGATGGCATTCTTTACTTGAGTTTCTCTGAAAAGCTTCAGATTACAAATTGCATTTATTCTTTTTATTGCTCCCCTTCACATTTAGCACAAAACTGTCTTTTTTTAGTTTAATTGTGAAAAAGTCCTTAATATATATGTATAGATGTCTTCAGAACAAAGCCAGCTATTCAGTTTGGAAACTATGGATATATTCTTGGGAAAGTACTCACAGTCAGTGGGTAATGTTTTTGACCACTCTTACTTTTGAGCTGGGTCCAGGAGCAGGGACAAGTCTATAAAAAACCTTTAGTAAGCTTCACTCCCTGAGTGTATTTATGTGGGTGTTTTAAATCACGTGTCAAGAGGTATGAAGTTTGAAAATACAAAGACTTAATAGAAGGGTGGTTGGGAATGTAAATCAAAATCAGGTGTGGACTAACTATCTTAACATGTGCTATGGACTTGGAGTCAACTCACCTATTCAATTGACATTTATTTTCTGCTCTCTGTCAGGACAATGTTTAAGAAAATACATATATTCAAAATTAGTTCTACTTTGTACATTGAGCTGTTTTCAAAGTATGTATATATATGCCAACATTTTCCCTAAATATCATGATCATTTCTCTCAAGGGGCTAGGTTAGTAGAGCAAAAGGTCTAAGTACATTGATCCATAAATGGGGTACAGTATAGACACAGAGAAAATGGTTGATTGACTTGGTGTGGGAAACAGGATGAGATGAATGGTTTAATAAAAGACAACACTTGAATTAGTCTTCATAGATGAGTAGGGCTCAGCAGAACAAGGACAACGTAGGGTGTTTCAAGACACAGGTTATAGTATAAGTAAGGTGTAGGGGGCTCAGGAAACTTTTTTTTTCTTTTAAAGATTTTATTTATATATTAGAGAAAGAGAGCACAAGTTGGGGGAGGCAGAGGGAGAAGCAGACTCCCCACTGAGCAGGGAGCCTGATGCGGGACTCGATCCCGGGACCCTGAGATCATGACCTGAGCTGAAGGCAGATGCCCAACCGACTGAACCATTCAGGTGCCCCATTTTTTCAAAAGATTTATTTATTTATTTATTTACTTGAGAAAGAGAGAGGGAGTACGAGCAGGGGGAGGGGCAGAGGAAGAAGCTGACTCCCCACCGAGCAGGGAGCCCAACACAGGGCTCAATCCCAGGACCTGAGCCAAAGGCAGACACCCAACAAACTGAGCCACCCAGGCACCCCGAGGTACAGTATTCTTACAATAAAGTAAGCTAGAGGAAAGAAGATATTATTAAGAAAATCATAAACACTGGAATATTACTCAGCGATAAAAAAGAATGAGATCTTACCATTTGCAACAACATGGATGGATGTAGAGGGTATTATGCTAAGTGAAATAAATCAGAGAAAGACGAGGAGCATATGCTTTCACTTTTATGTGTAATCTAAAAAACAAAACAAATTAATAAAGCAGAAACAGACCCATAAATAGAGAACAAACTGATGGTTGCCAGAGGGGAGACGGGTGGGGGGGATGGGTAAAATGGGTGAAGGGGAGTGGGACGTACAGGCTTCCAGTTATAGAATGAATAAGTCATGGGGATGAAAGGTACAGCATAGGGAATATTGTCCATGGTAATGTAATAGCATTCACTGAATGCTGAAGATGGTAGCTACAACTTGTCGTGAGCATAGCATAACCACAGAGTTGTTGAATCAGTATGTCTTACACCTGAAACTAATGTAACTTCGTCAACTAAACTTCAATAAAAATTTTTAATGAAAATCAATAAGGAAAATATACTTACAGTACTGTACTGCATGTATTGAAAAAAATCGTATTGGGGCACCTGGGTGGCGCAGTCGGTTAAGCATCCGACTCTTGGTTTTGGCTCAGGTCGTGATCTCAGAATCAGGAGATCGAGTCCCATATTGGGCCCCACGCTCAGTGCCCGAATCTGCTCAAGTTTCTCTCCCTCTTCCTCTGCCCCTCCCTCTGCAGGCTCCTGTGCAAGCACATGCCCACTTGCTCTCAAATAAATCAATCTTTTTTTTTTTTTTAAAGATTTGATTGATTTATTTGACAGAGAGACACAGCGAGAGAGGGAACACAAGCAGGGGGAGTGGGAGAGGGAGAAGGAGATGCAGGCCTCCCGCCAAACAGGGAGCCCGACGCGGGGCTCGATCCCAGGACCCTGGGATCATGACCTGAGCCGAAGGCAGACGCTTAACGACTGAGCCACCCAGGCGCCCCAAATCAATATTTTTTTTAAAAAAAGAAAACAATCATGTATAACTGGACCTGTGGCGTTCAAACCCTTGTTGTTCAAGGGTCAGCCATAGTTCATTATGACCAGAGCACAGGTATAAGCAGTTAAAGCCCGCAAAGGCCGGCAGCAGACAGATCTTAGATGGGATCTGGCATCATCTGCTGTTAGCCTTGATCCCGTGGGCCTTGCTCTCCAATTGCATTATGCATCAGAATCACCTATGGTACTCGTCTAAAACACACTTTTTTTTTTTAAGTTTTATTTATTTAAGTAATCTCTATACCCCATGTGGGGTTTGAACTCACGACCCCAAGATCAAAAAAGTCACATGCTCTTCCGATTGACTCAACCAGGTGCCCCTAAAACACACATTTCTTATTCCCCTTCTAATTTGGCTCCAGGGGAGGACCCTGGAACCCGAATTTTAAGGACACTTCCCAAAAATTCTAATGCAGTACAACTTGGGACACAGTTTGAAGAAATATTACCATAGACAGTGAAGAGCCATTAAAGATTTTTTAGGGAAAAAGTAACTATTAGAAGAGGTCATGAGCAAATCAGATTGGCCTTTTGTAGTGAGGAAGCTGGATTGAAGAGATGAGCTTAGAGTGCAGAGTAAACCAGATAGATGACTAGTATGGGTAATGGGAGAAAGAGGACACCATTCACCAAGGTAGGGGATAGTGCCCATGTTTAACCTAAATCAAGTTTCAACAAATAGAAATGTGAAGATTTGCAATATTACTACAAAAGTTCACTTAAATATCAAATTCTCCCTGGGGCTTTTGTGCCCTTGTAGTTCCATTCCTGGCTGTATTAATTACCTATTATTGATCTCTAGTCTGGACACTTCTTATGAACTTCAAATCTACCTATGGACAGGACATCACCTCCTGGGTACTGGGGGTTATCCCAAACTCAATGTATTCAAAATTGAGATTTTCATTTCCCAACCAGAATTCTGGGAACCAAGAGACCCTCCCTTTCCCTCATATCCATCTAGTTACCTAAACAAGAGTAAGAACTTAACGCTACCTATTTGTAAATTCAATCTCAGAAGATAAAAAGACAAACTGATACGCAGTAAACTCTTCACATTCAAGAATTTAACAGTTTCAATGACTTTAAGTGACCCCAGGGATTTAGAACACAAAGTTATGTGATTTCCCTCAGGCAAAAATCTTAACCACAGGTCCTACCTGAGGCTGTTATACTTAAGTTAGGGATCAATGGAACAGAATAGAGAGCCCAGAAACGGACCCTCAACTCTATGGTCAACTAATCTTTGACAAAGCAGGAAAGAATGTCCAATGGAAAAAAGACAGTCTCTTCAACAAATGGTGTTGGGAAAATTGGACAGCCACATGCAGAAGAATGAAACTGGACCATTTCCTTACACCACACACAAAAATAGACTCCAAATCGTTGAAAGACCTCAATGTGAGACAGGAGTCCATCAAAATCCTAAAGGAGAACACAGGCAGCAACCTCTTTGACCTCAGCCGCAGCAACTTCTTCCTAGAAACATCGCCAAAGGCAGGGGAAGCAAAGGCAAAAATGAACTATTGGGACTTCATCAGATAAAAAGCTTTTGCAAAGCAAAGGAAACAGTCAACAAAACCAAAAGACAACCGACAGAATGGGAGAAGATATTTGCAAATGACATATCAGATAAAGGGCTAGTATCCAAAATCTATAAAGAACTTATCAAACTCAACACCCAAAGAACAAAGAATCCAATCAAGAAATGGGCAGAAGACATGAACAGACATTTTTCCAAAGAAGACATCCAAATGGCCAACAGACACATGAAAAAGTGCTCAACATCGCTTGCCATCAGGGAAATCCAAATCAAAACCTCCATGAGATACCACCTCACACCAGTCAGAATGGCTAAAATTAACAAGTCAGGAAAGGACAGATGTTGGCGGGGATGTGGAGAAAGGGGAACCGTCCTACACTGTTGGTGGGAATGCATGCTGGTGCAGCCACTCTGGAAAACAGTATGGAGGTTCCTCAAAAAGTTGAAAATAGAGCTACCCTACGATCCAGCAATTACACTACTGGGTATTTACCCCAAAGATACAAATGTAGGGATCCAAAGGGGTACATACAGCCCAATGTTTATAGCAGCAATGTCCACAATAGCCAAACTATGGAAAGAGCCAAGATGTCCATCGACAGATGAATGGATAAAGAAGATGTGGTATATCTATATACAATGGAATATTATGCAGCCATCAAAAGGAATGAGATCTTGCCATTTGCAACGACGTGGATGGAACTGGAGGGTATTATGTTGAGTGAATTAAGTCAAACAGAGAAAGACACGTATCATATGATCTCACTGATATGAGGAATTCTTAATCGCAGGAAACAAACTGAGTGTTGTTGGAGTGGGGGGTGAGGTGGGAGGGATGGGGTGACTGGGTGATAGACACTGGGGAGGGTATGTGCTCTGGTAAGCGCTGTGAATTGTGCAAGACTGTTGAATCTCAGATCTGTACCTCTGAAACAAATAATGCAATATATGTTAAGAAAAAAAAAAAGGAGAAGAAGAAGGTAGCAGGAGAGGAAGAATGAAGGGGGGGAAATCGGAGGGGTAGACGAGCCATGAGAGACGATGGACTCTGAAAAACAAACTGAGGGTTCTAGAGGGGAGGGGGGTGGGAGGATGGGTTAGCCTGGTGGTGGGTATTGAGGAGGGCACGTTCTGCATGGAGCACTGGGTGTTATGCACAAACAATGAATCATGGAACACTACATCAAAAACTAATGATGTAATGTATGGTGATTAACATAACAATAAAAAATAAAAAATATACATATATATACTATATACTTAAGTTACTTAGTCAATGACTGAGGCTGGCTCAGCACTGACCTATAACTGTGGCTTTATTGCTCTTCATTTATCTATAGAGAAAATGTCCATAAAGTAAAAAGTACTAGAATGAAAAGTACTATTTATGAAAAACTGCTTCCAAAGGAAAGCTGATTGTGTTATGATGGAAAGATCTTAAAGGCCTTTGTAGCCTTAGCTAGACAAGGTAGAAGTTTTGGATAAAGAGGCAGGATGGATTTGGCAATGATTTATCTCAGATGCAAATGAGCTTACCATATGCTTTACATGGAAGAAGAAAAATGAGTAACTGTTCTACCAAGTGTCCCAGGCAATATAAAAATTAACCCGTAAGAGAAAGCTAATAAAGCTAGAAAAAGGCAGAATTTAAAGTATCATCCTAGGGGCGCCTGGGTGGCTCAGCCGTTAAGCGTCTGCCTTCGGCTCAGGTCATGATCCCAGGGTCCTGGGATCGAGCCCCGCATCGGGCTCCCTGCTCAGCAGGAAGCCTGCATCTCCCTCTCCCGCTCCCCCTGTGTCTCTCTCTGTCAAATAAATAAAATCTTTAAATAAATAAAGTATCATCCTAGGGGCGCCTGGGTTCTCAGTCAGTTAAGTGTCTGCCTTCAGCTCAAGCCATGATCCAGGGAAACTGGGATCAAGCCCTGTGTCAGGCTCCCTGCTCGGCAAGGAGTCTCCTTCTCCCTCTGCCCCTCCCCCTGCTCGTGGTCACACGCGCTCTCTCAAAAAAATTAAAAAAAAATTTTTTTTAAGATTTTATTTATTTGACAGAGAGAGACACAGTGAGAGAGGGAACACAAGCAGGGGGAGAAGCAGAGGGAGAGGGAGAAGCAGGCTTCCCACTGAGGAAGGAGCCCAATGCAGGGCTCAATCCCAGGACCCTGAGATCATGACCTGAGCCGAAGGCAGACGCTTAACGGCTGAGCCACCCAGGTGCCCCCCAAAAATAAATAAAATCTTAAAAATATATATATCATCCTAAAGATAGGCAATAGAATGCAAAGAAAAAAAAAATCTAGAAACATAACAGATCAGTGGATACCTAACTGGTATCAATGGCTACCTGACAAAACCATGTAACAGTGGAGCAAGGGCATTAAATGGTGATTGATCAATGGGGGAAAAAAATTACCTCATTCCCTGAACCAAAAAATGTAGTCTTAGATATAAAATACAAATTCCTTGAAACTAAAATAGGTAGTTCATAAAAAAAGTATCCACGTGGGTCAGTCACAAGCACATAAAATGTGCTCAACATCATTTGTCATTAAGGACCACTTTGTACCAATTAGGAAGGCTAAAATGAAAATTAAGGGCAATACCAAGAAATACATAACAATTAGAACAACCATTTAGGACAATTGTCTGGCAGTATCTACTAAAGGAGAATATGTATGCGTACACTGTAATCCCAAAATTCTACTTCTTGATATATATCCAACAGATTTATATATATATATGGACCCCAAATAACACATTAAAAAATGTTTGTAGTACGCTCGGCACAGAGTCCACTCGGGATTCTTTCCCTCTCTCTCAAATAAATGAATCTTAAAAAAAATTGTTCACAGTAGCATAATTTGTAATATTCCCAAACCAGAAATAAAATGTCTGTTAATAGCAGAATGGACACACTGGGGTACATGCATACAATGCAAAATTCTATAGCAATGAAAAATAAGTGACTGCTACTCATATAATAAACAAATCTCAGAAATCCAAGGGGAAATCTCAGTGGCAGATCCCATTCTATTGCTCAACCTGGATGGTGTCACACTCACACGGGTGTGTAAACTTTGTGATGATTATTAGGATTTTTGCACTCTTCTGAAAACATGTTATTTTTCTTTTTTTTTTTTAAGATTTTATTTATTTATTTGAGAGAGAGAGAATGAGAGACAGAGAGCATGAGAGGGAGGAGGGTCAGAGGGAGAAGCAGACTCCCTGCTGAGCAGGGAGCCCAATGCGGGACTCGATCATGGGGACTCCGGGATCATGACCTGAGCCAAAGGCAGTCGCTTAACCAACTGAGCCACCCAGGCTCCCCTGAATACATGTTATTTTTCAATGAAGATGTTCCAAGCAACTCCTTCCTAACAAAAAAATGTTTGTAAATGATTTTAGTACCATATTATACAAATCATCAAGTGTGTAGAGGAGCTAAATATTTTATTCAGTTCTATTTTATTTCAGTTTAAATTTTTTTAGGAAAATGATATGCTACAGAGACGTCTGTATCTTGTGAATGTCAAGGGTCCCCTGTATTCACATTTCCTATGACCAAAATATATGGGGAAAATGTGAGATTCTAAGGAATGAACACGAAGACCATTGAGCTTAAAGAAAAACTGACAAGAAATTATAGTATTATTTTCTCCTCTACAGTAATCCTATTAGTCTCATAATTTCTTCTTCCTTTTGTATAGAGGGAAAATACAGACATCCATTAACTTCAATCCCTGGTGTCAGAATTCAAACTTGAGACTTACGGATGGGGAGCTATGCTCCAGTTGTGGAGTGGGAAGAAACCCCTTTCCTAGCCTCTGTTTGCTTGGTGTTTTATTGGATCTTAGTAGACAGTAATGAGAAGGCTGCCTAGGGCTGACTCAAGGGTATTAGAATTAGTAGCAGTATTGGGAGTTGCGAAGCCATGTTTTTGCAGATGGTGCTCCCTATTCTTTAATTAAGAGTTTAAACCCCATTCACACTCATGACTTAAAGGCTGAGCCAGCAGGAAGGTAGATACTAACTCTAATTTCCTAGGAATGAGGAATGAAAAACCAAGACAAGGAGGCACTGTAAAATTGTTTTTGTTTTTTTAATGCAGGTCAGATATCCTGAAACATACATGTATTTTGATAGTCTTCTAATCCCACTTGAGTTCAAATATTAAAGTAACACACACGAGCTAAGAGAATTCAATATTGTTCCAAGGCACTTACTGAATCTCCACGACTAGATGAAAACAAGGGCAATTAGGGTGGACAATTAGACAGTATATAATATAAAAATAACTTTTTGCTTACAATTTACAAAATGTATTATTATTACAATCTTTGATCTCTGATAACCTGCAATGCTGGCTGCATGAATCCAGCAATTTTAAAATTCAGAAACTATTTTCTAAAACTTCAGGGCAAATAATTTACAAATAAGGTACACAAAGATTTAGACCATGCAGAAATTTCTTACATCTTCTGTTAATAATATTTTATGACTGCAACTTTATGAAATTATATACCTACTTGCCCTGTACATATACAAAATAATGCATACATGATAAAACATTAGCAAAAGAGTAGTCCTTAAACTCAGTTTATCATAAAAGTATTACTATATTAACATGTCTACAAGCAGCGTGTAACAGGGTTAAGAGACATTAAGGCAATAATACTTGAAGTTACAAAATAAACCGTATGTAATACTTTTTCCTAAGTGTAGTATAAGGCAGGTAGACGGTCCCAGCAAAAAAATACTAAGGTAACAATCTACACTGCTGTTAGTCCCACATTTTTAAGATGGAATACTATAAATCTGGCTTTCAGTGGCACTTGAATTTTCCAGTATAATTTAAAGTGTCTTTTAGCTCCCTGAATCATGTCCATTCTGAAGGTGGATCTCTTGGTCCTCTGGGTCTTCCACAGCGGTTACGAAAACCTGTAGTCAAAACACCACAGTAATTGGTCAGTGTCCAGAAATATATTTTAATTTACTAAAAACTCTTAATTTGCTTTGGGTAGTTCATTTAAGAACCTGAATAAATCATAGCAAAAAGTCTGATAAGCTTTGCCTTCAGGAAAGCCTGAAATGACAGCAAATAACCTTTTCTCATTCTTGCCAGCATTAACTACATAACTAGTTTTAAAATTATTTAGAAAACAAATTACCAATATCTGTGGCCTCTGTTGGACTTTCTGATATTTGATCTTTCTTGTTACTGAAAATAGGTGGACATTCTGTACAAGTCTCTGTGTGAATACCTCCGGCTGGATGATCTAAAATGCAAAATAAAGCCATTTGTTAATCAGCATCATTTGTAGCATCATATGTAGAATCCTCTAATTATTTTAATGTCTGTATTGAGTTAAAAGAGCAAGTTTCTTCTCTCTTGGGTATTATAATTTCAGAGGCCCAGATGCATATAAATACAATGGTAGTGAACACAGGAAAATGTGTTAGGTGTTCTTGAGGGCACGTAGAAATCTTCAGTGAGTTGTTCTGCAATGTATGGATTCTCCTTATGCTCTTAATTTAATAAACCTCAATCTTGCCATTTTATATTTCCTTAAGGTAGTTGTACTATGTGCCAATGTCCTAAGGCAATAATTTCAAGTGAGATGCATTATATGGAAATCAACAACAATCAAGTTCATAGTTAATTAATGGACTACTGGCCTTTTTTTTTTTTTTAAAGATTTTATTTATTTATTCAACAGAGGCACAGCGAGAGAGGGAACACAAGCAGGGGGAGTGGGAGAGGGAGAAGCAGGCTCCCCGCTGAGCAGGGAGCCCGATGTGGGGCTCGATCCCAGGACCCTGGGATCATGACCTGAGCCGAAGGCAGACCCTTAACGACTGAGCCACCCAGGCGCCCCTGGACTACCGGCTTCTAACGTAATTCTTTTCTTTGAAAGTTGTACATCAGGGCGCCTGGGTGGCTCAGTTGTTAAGCATCTGCCTTCGGCTGATCCCAGGGTTCTGGGATCGAGCCCCGCATCTGGCTCCCTGCTCGGCGGGAAGCCTGCTTCTCCCTCTCCAACTCCTCCTGCTTGTGTTCCCTCTCTCGCTGTCTCTCTGTCAAATAAATAAATAAAATCTTAAAAAAAAAAGTTTTACATCACTTAAATTTTAGTTTACTTCTTTAATTACTGATGCCTAAGATTAGTAATATAAGAAATTTTGTTAAACTTTTATGGAAACTTGGAATATGAGTCAAAGAATACAAGATCCTTGTCCTTAAGTGCTTATAGTTTAGACAGGGGTCAGCAAACTTTTTCTATAAAGGGCTAGAGAATAACTATTTTAGGCTTTGCAAGCCACGTACAGTCTCTGCCACATATTCTTCATTGATTTTTGTTTCTTTGTTTTTAAACAACTTTTTTTTTTAAAGTAAGCTCTGCACCCAAAGTGGGGCTTAAACTCATGACCCTGAGATCAAGAATCCCATGCTCTACCAACTGAGCCAGCCAGAGACCCCTAAACAACTCTTGAAAAACCTAAAAATTATTCATTCAGCTCAAGGTCAGAACAAAAAGAACCCGAGGCCTAGTCTAGTAGGAGAGACTGACAAGCACATTATTATTATACTGGTGTGGTAAGTTTTATAGTAAAATGATGTAGAGAGCAATGGGGACAGAGAGGAGAGGCATCGCGATGAAACTAGTGGTTTCAGGACTGGCCTCTAGAAAGAAATGATGATCCAGTCAAAAGGCCTCAATTTTCTCAGTGAAGTAAAAGGTCATCTACTGAGTAAGAGTAGGACTGATGATTTCAGAAGAAATTAAAAGGTTTATTTTTATTTATTTACTTACTCTTTTTTTGGTGGGCAGCAAAGCGAAGTTTACTGAGGGATAGTACAAAGCTCCCAAAGAGGGAGGGGACCCGAGAGTGTTGCCCAGAAGAAATTAAAAATTTAGAAAATTTGGGATGCCTGGGTGGCTCAGTTGGTTAAGCTCTGCCTTTGGCTCAGGTCATGGTCCCAGGGTCCTGGGATCGAGCCCCGCATCGGGCTCCCTGCTCAGCGGGAAGCCTGCTTCTCCCTCTGCCTGCCGCTCCCCCTGCTTGTGCTCTCTCTCTCTCGCTCTAATAAATAAATAAAATCTTAAAAAAAAAAAAAAAGATTTAGAAAATTCAAGGAAAATAGAAAGGATACCAACTAGAGCATATAAGATAACCAAGCAAAGCTAAGGGCCCAACTATGGATGAAGATCTAGAATTGTAGGCTCAATCTGTAAAGCGGAATGATGTTCCTCCGCAGTATTCAGGAGTTTCGAGGGATAAAATAAAATGGTATGCGAGTTAGGAGCAAGAAAGTGGAGGTTAATTTTGAGTATGACTAGAGTAATGGAGGGCAGTGTCTAGATTGGCTAGACAAGAGAATCCCGAAAGGAGTTAGCATACATTAAGAAATAAAGGGCCCAGGAATCCAGCAATATCGGCAGTACTAATAAAGACAGTAACAATAGCCTGGCTTCCATTTGAGTGCCTATCACGTGCGGAGCACAGTGCTGATATTCCATGAATGTGATCTGATTAACTCCTCACAACAATGCTCCAGGGCAGGTGCTATTATTACCTCCATTTCACAGAGGAAAAACAAAAACAAAAACAAAAACAAAACAGGGCTAAAATGAGGTGACTTAAGTCACATAGTTAAGTAAAATGGTAAAAATGGAATTCCAAACCAGGTGGGCTTGACTCTAAAGCTTCTGTTCTTTTCCTTATGACACATTGCCCCAGCAAAGGAGACAAAGAGTAGTAAGAATTTATGAGAGGGAATGGAGCCCCGTTAGGCAAAGATGCAGGGAAGGGGCAGCTAAAGTAGAAGGGAGGGCAAGGGCAGCGATGACAGATGAATTGGGGGAATTGTATAGGCTAGAATGTCTGATGAGCTGCTTTCATGGTCACTGACTTATAGGAATTAATAATAACTTGATGTATTTTACCATGATAATAAAAGAAATGTGGCAGAAAAATTTTCTAACTTGGCATTATAACACGGGGCTGAGCTACATAATCTTACTGGTCTTCACAAATGTAGAAGTGCTAAAAGGAAGAATTACAAACAACTGATTTTTAGCGACCTCGTTCAATAACCTAGATGAATTTGGGACATTTATTCAAATCACTGTCAGATCTAGATTCTAAGTGTTTTTATAAACAACAGAGATTAAAACACAGAAAAATATTTTTTAAAATAATGTTTTCTCCATTAGCCTGTAACTACCAAGAATAAATGTTGTTACTTCCCAGATTAATAATATCTGATACAGTAATTAATTTAAAAGAATTATACTGCATAGTTCAGGTTCAGTACACCATGAGACATGCTATTTTATGGAGATTAATCTATGTAATCTATTAACAAAAAGGAACAAAATCTAACTTACCATATTTTTCAGTTCCAGAGGTTATCAAGCCCTAAAAGGAAGACATTTTAATAGCTATTACAGTATATCCCTTTTATAACAAATAATAGAAAATTTGGTCTGAGTATATATCCCAAGAAAGCAAGATCTACTAAAATTCTCAGTGTCAAAGGGAAAGAAAACAATGGTGTTTTCAATTAGGCTTAAAATTTTTAAATGTTATGGTATTTTATACTGAGATGAAAAAGACAGGGTAACTATTTCTTCCTTCTAGATGGAAACTGAAAATGCAGGAGCTACTACACAAAGGACCATACAACTCCATTTTGCCAGTCCTCTACCATATTCATAAGACATAACATCGTTAGTATAGGTTACCACTATTTTATGTGCCAAGTAAAGTATATTATGTTTCTTAATCAATTGTAAGATGTACCCTAATTTGGGGGATATTAAAATATGGAGGAAATATGAAAAATATTAATGTTGATGAACAATGGTATTTCCCATGACTAATATATTTAGCTACCAAACATTTCCTGAATGTGAAAAGAAACCTCTTGTGACCAGACAAACCAAAGGATGGGACTATGTACTTAGTGTTATAGTGGGAGGAACAAAATCTAAGAAAGTATTATGACCCTGAAAATGTAACTCCTGTTCTAGTCACACCTCCAAAATGATTTAAAACATGGCATAATTTACAAATTTCAAAAACAGTCTAGAAAAATGACACTCTGAAGTCATGGTCATATGTATCTCATGTTGCCCTTTTAAAAAATTTCCTATCACATTTTATATAGACTTTTCATCTAAAATCTTAGCAAAAGAAATGGTGATTAATAGTCTTAAGGTAACAGTTTTTGTAACAAACTAAGATAAATTAACAAAACAAAAGAGCAAAAATACTGAGTATATAGCTGTTCCAATCCCAAAAGGACTCACTTCAGATATTTTTTGTTCAGACTGTTCCTGACTTTGAAGTTCACTCCATTCAGATCTCACAGGTGTATCTGAGAAAAATGAAATCTTACAATTAACATGTTTAATTCTTGAATTTCTTGCATTAAAGTAAGATACAAAAACAGACCCTATAAATCTTTTAGAAACTATCACTTCCATAAAATATTCTCTATTAATTCAAGAAAATCCCCTTAAGTTTCCTTTCTTAAAGTTTAATTAATTCAGTCATCAGAGTTTATTGTTACTGTAAGCTCACTGTAATCTACACGTGACAGACCTAGATGTACTCATCTGGTAGTATTGTAGTATATATGGCTTCACTGTTTTTAACATTCTTGAAATCAGTTGAAATTAATATAATACTGATAAAATGTAACTCAGATAAGGCTAGGGAGGACCCCACTGAGCATGAGACACTATAAATATGTTAAAGCTGTTTCTGTACTCTTTTTTAAGAAGAGACAGAGAAGTATATTATGAAGGCTTTGATCACTTTCTCCCAGTTCTCACTGATACTCATGTGGCCTAAAGTCTCCCTCAATTAACACCAACTGAGTTGATGCCCACCTACAACCCAATTTAAATATTTACTTACCTAAACTGGCACCCAGTGAAGCAATTAATGCCTTTTCATAAATAAGTACTATATTTAGTGAAATGAAAAGACAACAACTTGCAAATACAATTATAATTGAATTTAACTAAATTTAAGTAACATAAATGCAGCCATTTTAGCAATCTTAGCAAATAAAAAATATTTTCAAGTATTTAAAAAAAATAAAAAGTATTTTTCATACAAGGAAGTAAAAACATTTGTCAGTATCAGTTCAAACCATTTGAATTTAATTATGCAATTCAGTAGCAACTAGACTAAAATCAGCCATGTTTTTTGGAGTTTATTATTACAGTATGAAGTATGTAAAAGCAGAAGAGACACTCACTATGTTCACTTGCTAATACAAAAGATTCAGGAGTTCTTTCAGGTAGGGGAGGAGGTGAATCTTCACTAACGTCAACATCTATATTAAATACATAAAATTCAGACAAATTATGAACTTGTTAAAGAATATTAACTCATTAAAGAATGAATTTGTTATCTAAACAAGAAAACTTTGACATTCTAAAAATCAGTTCCACAAGTATATAAGAGAACCAGTTTTTAAAAATGCAAAAAACAAACAAGAAATCCTTACTGCTTGACTCGTTATCAAGAAAATTATGAAGCTTAATGAGCAAAGCGGAATGAACTCCATCACCACCACACAGAGAAAATGACTCTCTCCTGACTTTCTGACACCCTGCAGACAGTAATCACTCTAGCTTCTGAGTCTGAACGCAGACTTTAGTAGAAAGCAAGGGACCTCTCTGTTAGGCTTGCAGATGATGCTTTGAGTCCACGAAGGAAAGCTTGGGCCATCTGACTTAAGCCAGTGTTTCCCAAATTGGAATCAATTGTTTAACTCCTTTCATGAATTTTGCCATACTATATACCACCATCTGTCCTATTTGCTTTTTAAACCCCACTCATTTTTAACTATGTCCTTTAGTCACATTTTATTTACTTATTTTTTTGGGTCATATTTCAAACAGTAATGACAAATAACAAATTTGAAGTGTTATTTTTCTAATATATATTAATCTATTAATTTTTTTTGAATGGTCATTTATTTAAATGCCTAAAATCTTCTGAACAGCGGCATATAAACTGCTCTGAGAATACTGACTGAAGCTATATTAAAGCTTTTCACCAGTAAAAACAAAATTCACTCCTGGAAAAGATAATTCACGATGTGAGCCTCATCAGTTAGCTTACGACATAGATTAAGATTTTATTTATCTGACAGAGAGCGAGAAAGAGAGCACGCACGCACATAAGCAGGGGGAGTGGCAGGCAGAGGGAGAGGGAGAAGCAGGCTTCTGGCTGAGCAGGGAGCCTGACGTCCTCGGATTATGACCTGAGCTGAAGGCAGCCACTTAACCGACTGAGCCATCCAGGCACCCCTGTATTAGATCTTTTGAGGTTTCACTGGCGGTAGAGAAAGCAAATATGAGGATATAATTCCGTGTATGGACTCTCAGCTTAGGAAGGATGGGGTGAAGAAAGGAAATGTAAGAATCCTATATTATTTTGTCTGGGCCTGACAACTGTTCTCTTTAAAAAATGAACAATCTTGGGGCACCTGGGTGGCTCAGTTGGTTAAGTGACTGCCTTCGGCTCAGGTCATGATCCTGGAGTCCCTGGATCAAGTCCCGCATCGGGCTCCCTGCTCGGCAGGGAGTTTGCTTCTCCCTCTGACCCTCCCCCTCTCATGCTCTCTGTCTCCCATTCTCTCTCTCAGATAAATAAATAAAACCTTAAAAAAAAAAAAAAAAAGATTTAAAAAATGAACAATCTTGCCATAATACTTTGCTATTTAACTGTATCATCTGACAGGCTATGTATTAAAGAGACTGAAAAATCAGCAAAGCCTTTTTAATTTTCAACTAGCATGAGCCAGGTATGATTGCTCGTGTTCTTCCTATATTTATTTAACTAAAGACCTAAGAAAATACAGCCTCTAGGTCCTGCTGAGAAAAGAATTCCAGTCCATTACTTTATATGTCTATCACTGGTACTGGAACTCTCTCTTGCATGTAAAGTTAAGCCACTAAAGAAAATCTACTTTATCTACTGGTAATAACTAGAGCCATCACCATTCTTCCCCTTGCCCTCATATTACTAACAGCTCACAAGTGAAGAGATGGCTGTTGGAAGGAAGGGATGCATAATCTCACATTGTGGTGCCATTTCATAATTGAACAAATCAGGAAAGGCAGTCTTGCTTAGTTTACATTAAATATCAGGTTACCTTTCCAGAAACTCTATACCTCTTTTTCTCTTGACAGTCTTTATTCTTAAAGACTTTTATTTTCTAACTGCAGCTCTTGCTTCTCAGCCCCATGTTATTCTTGGATTTCTGTATCGCCTTTCCTATGTTATAAACTGCTGTTTTAAAGGTTATCCAACCAGAGACTGCACATTTTACACAGGCTTTTTTGCAAATCATACGCTGAATGGGGACTTAGTGTAGACAAGTTTGAGAAATCTTTCAGGAGGCCTGAGTCAGTATTAAAATCAGAATTCATAGCCAGGAATTTTTGTCAGGTAGTAACTTACGTAAAAGGTTGTTTTAGGTATCAAAACACAATTATTCTGTGTAATTACTTAACAAGTTCTAAAACAAGCAAACAAAAACTAATTCCTATGCCAATGGTTCATCTATAAAGTAAATAACTAAACATTAAAAATAGGATTGCTTGTAGTCAAGTGACAGCACAGAATACTTACACAGGACAGTTTTCAGTTAATACCAAACTCATTTAGCATTGTTAGAATAGGGCAAAAAGAAACCACAAATCACATTTATAGCTATCTTTGCCTTGACATACAAATAAAATGGAGAGAATACAAGTGAGCTGGTGTACAGCAGGAGGACTTTAAAATACAAAATGCTGTGGAAGGATAGTTAAGAACTCCTGTTACCATCGACTGGTCAGGTAGCAATAGCTATTTTTTTTTTTTTTTTTTAAGATTTTATTTATTTATTTGACAGAGAGAGAGAGACAGCGAGAGCAGGAACACAAGCAGGAGGAGTGGGAGAGGGAGAAGCAGGGAGCCCGATGTGGGACTCGATCCCAGGACCCTGGATCATGACCTAAGCCGAAGGCAGACGCTTAACGACTGAGCCACCCAGGCGCCCCAGGTAGCAATAACTTTTAATGAGCATTATCATATCCCTGCCCTCACACCAAATTCTGTTTCTACTAATGGTTTAAAGAAATATATTTCCTAAGCATAAGATGCATGCCTGCTATGCTACAAAAGCCTAAAATGAAAATTTCTTTTCAACTCATTTTCTTGCGTAGTTACAACTTGGCAGTTATTTTGCAAACTCCAAAGTGGAGAAAGAAAAAGATACTAACAATTTTAAATTATGGCAAACTAGTAAAGTAATATTTATGGTGGTAACCATTATCTTCTGAAGATCCAGAAGAGGGGCACCTGGGTGGCTCAGTCGGTTAAGTGTCCAACTCTTGGCTTCAGCTCGGGTCATGATCTCGGGGTCCTGAAATCGAGCCCCGCATGGGCTCTGTGCTCAGCACGGAGTCTGCCTGTCTCTCTCCCACTGCTTCTCCCTCACCCCCCTGTCTTTCTTTGGAATAAACAAATAAAATCTTAAACACACACACAGAAGAATACAGAGAATCCTGTAAATTTAAGAAACTACCTTAGATTCTCACCTACTCTACCAGATACATTCTTTGGATTAAAAACAGTATGTGTGAGTTGGGGAAAATAAAAGCACCATAGTATGGGTGGTACTTACTAGGTCAGAAATACAAAAAGAAAGTTATCTTTCAAGTTCACAGTACTTATTTTGCCTGTACTTTGTAAATACCAGCCTATGTAAGTCATGATCAAAGTCACTGACAAGTAAATGACCACTGATAATTAATCTACCCATAATAGCTTTTGTGTTTATTACATTTGCTGTCAACTTTATGGCCTGTTTAAGAAGGCAGCCAGGATTATTTTAGTAGATCAAAGATGAGTTTCAACAACCAATAATACATCTTGGGAACCAAGTGCACATATTACCTTGAAAACCTAAGACAGTTTTATTTTTTTTATTTTATTTATTTTATTTTTTTTTTTAAGATCTTATTTATTTATTTGAGACAGAGAGAATGAGAGACAGAGAGCATGAGAGGGAGGAGGGTCAGAGGGAGAAGCAGACTCCCTGCCGAGCAGGGAGCCCGATGCGGGACTCGATCCCGGGACTCCAGGATCATGACCTGAGCCGAAGGCAGTCGCTTAACCACTGAGCCACCCAGGCGCCCCCCTAAGACAGTTTTAAAAAGAGAGTCATTAATTAAATAATAGTATCAATGACTTAGATAAGGAGGATATATCACATTCACTACTGACTGAATTAAATTTCCTGTATTCTGCTGAGTAGTTGCAATTTTGCTTCTTGGTTAATCTCTGAGTTGAAAGTAGCTGCATTTGCAAGTATTTTGTGAAGAGAATTTTTTTTTAAAGTATTTTGTAGTTAAACAAGCATAAAAAGAAGATGAACTAGTATATGTGATAAACGTGGATGAAATTAAATGGCCAATCAAGCCGTTCCACATTATTTATGTCACTGTTACTTTAAGCAATTCTATCTTCCCTAAATTATTTCTAATTATTCAGTCAGCTAAATCTTTGACCCACATAAAATACTAAAAACTATAACACAGGAGAAAAAAAAAGCACAAACATTTTCAGTTACAACTGAAATACTTGGGAAACACAAAACCTAGTAATGCAATTAACCAAATTAAGGTAACAATAAATAAAAGCTTACTTTAAAAAAAAGTATGTAAAATAATGAAATTTTGCTGTAGGCGCTAGAGCGAAATGTGGAATAAAACATAATGAATTAATACAGAGAAGTTGCTTAGAACAGTGACTGGCACACAGTAAAAATACTGAAGTGTTAGATAATGTTGTTATTACCTTTTTCAGCACCTGAATGTACTGTTCCTGCTATATCGTGTCTAGCAATGGACATTGGCAATACTTTCCTTGTAGAAATGCTTTCAGTACTAGTGGCAGCAGAAACTGTGGCACTTGCTGTTGAAATACTAGTTTTATTCGTGGTCACAGCACCATCAGAGTTTCTTTCATCTGAGTCCGAGTCATCAGAGTGAAGAGGATTAGTGAAACTGAGGGGTGCTCTGAACAGAGGGGAACTGTTATGCTGATTTGCAGTATCATGGGTTTCAATCGGTGTTGTGGGGCTTGGTGTTAGACTCACAGTTTTCATTGCTTGACAGTGGGTATCTGAGGGTTTGCCTTCAGATGAATCAGGCCTGGGTAGGGTATTTTCAGGTCCGTGAAAAGACCACGTTACAGGTCCCTTCTCATCAAGAGGCAAGCGGTCTGGCCTTGGAGGTGTGCCTGAATTCTTCTGTGACTCTTCTGGTGGAGTAAGTGGAACCTTATTTGACTGTGTTGCACTGCAGTCCGCACAAGAATTCTGAGAAACATCATCAACTTTTAGATCCCCTGAACTCAATTCCTGTGACTTAGAGACTTTATCACTTATACAAGGTGGAGTCGATTTAATTTTAATGGCATGTCCCCTATTCAAAAGTGTGTTCCCATCAAAACTTTTTGGTCCCTCTTGGAGGGGGACCTTCTTAATCTCAAAACTTAAATTTCGCTCCAATTTTTTATCCACCTGTTCACCAGCTGATTCATTTTTCCCTGGAAGTTCTGCTGATTTGTTATAGTTTCTGTTGAGGTCTGTTGAATGTTGTTCTGATGAAACCATGTGCAACACTGGCTTTGGATGGTATCTGTCGTTGTCCTGCCACACAGTAGTGACTGTTGGAAAAGCTGAAGGGGGAGAGGGTGTCAAGATGGGTGGCACTGGATGAGGTTCTGGTGGCTGAAGTATTTCTTCCTTGGCATCCCCTTCTACAAGGCAACTGAAAAACATTTAAGAAAAGGGCATCATAAGAATGGTCATCCTTTTATGAATAAAAAATTATACACTGTCAAACAAAATTTAATGTTTAATAAGGTAATACATGTACACTGTTTACAAATACAAGAATTTTAGGGGCGCCTGGGTGGCTCAGTTGTTAAGCGTCTGCCTTCAGCTCAGGTCATGATCCCAGGGTCCTGGGATCAAGCCCCGCATTGGGCTCCCTGCTCTGCGGGAAGCCTGCTTCTCCCTCTCCCACTTCCCCTGCTTGTGTTCCCTCTCTCGCTGTCTCTCTCTGTCATAAATAAATAAAATCTTAAAAAATTAAAAAAAAAATACAAGAATTTTAATGAAAAACAGCAGTCTCCTTCCACAGCCCTTCAGCTATCCACACATGACCTTTCAACTTTCTTAAATAGCTGCTTTTAAGATTCATCTCCATTATTTCAAAATATTTCAAAATGCATAAACTACTATTTCTTGATCTACTTCACACATTCTCCATTGTCTTCCTATGTATCTTTTCTATCTTCTCAATAATGTTCTGTTGTAATTTTTAGCTAGCTCAATCTTATGACTATAGATATTATTCTTACAGATGACACCATGATTTCCTATATTTTCTGATACAACTTCTTGTTTTTCTCTAAAATTGCCTTGGGTTTCAGATGGCTTAGTTCTCTATGTATCATCAGTAATTCAGCCCTTCTTCGAACTTTCTTGCAGATTTGTACACCTCCTCTCAATTGACCAATCAGGCACTTCGGTAATTACCAATACCACAGATGTTCCTCTCAGATCCTTGGGCCTCGTGCTCCAGTGTATACCACTGACTACCTAGGCCACCACAGAGCTGATGACGTTCTCTCCTCTGTCACTCTGTTTTCCAGGTCCCATATTACTTTTTCTAGTTACACTTCCTTGTTTTGGTGGCCATATCCTTAGCTGCTTCTTAAGAACTATATATAGGAGGCAGGGGTGCCTGGTGGCTCAGGTCATGATCTCACAGTCCTGGGATCAAGCCCCACATCGGGCTCCCCTCTCAACAGGGAGTCTGTTTCTCCCTCTCTCTCTGCCCCACCCCATCCCCACTCACTCACTCTCTCGCTCGCTCTCTCTCAAATAAATAAAATCTTTGGGGAAAAAAAAGAATGGAGTACTAAAAATGACTGGAAGATGTCTACATATATGTAAGGAGGAGGGCTTGAGACTTGTGGCTTAGTTGTCGTCTAACTTCATGGTGACTGAATACAGCCCTTGCAAATCACTGGTAGGCCACACCATGAATAAGTATACATTTCATCTCTTGGATTGGTTAGTTTTTCAAGAGAGAGATTCTGTCTCCCACCAGCAATCTGGGAGCAAGGGAGCTGGAGGATCTTACCATTTAGCATACAAATTCCTATTTTCAGTAAGGCACTTGTCCTTGAATCCAGAGACTCCCTGGTTCAACTACTCCAGAGTAAATCCTTCTTGTATGCCCAAATGTGGGAGAAGCAGTCATTTGCTCAATTTAATGTAAGGAATCTGGTGTCATGAACTCATTAATACTCTAAGTACTCTATATAAAGAGTACTTAGGTACTCTCCTTGCTTTTAGTCCCATCCTACACACCAGCCTTAAGGAGGACTTCCAATTTCTGAGCTTTTCTGGGGGTTCTCTGGAAAATCATGTTGCTTCTTATTGGCTTCCCCCACCTACAGGAAAGCAAATTTTAGCTTTCTCTGTTAAGTCCCTTTTCACTGGTCGATGTGCTTTCCACTTTCCACAATTTTGTTGACATCTGATACTATCCCCTCTCCAATTTTGTTTTTTTAATCTTTATACATTTTTTATATTCCTTCACTATAATTTTAGGAAGTTTAGGGAGGGACCAGAGTTAAATGTGTTCAAGTAGCCTTATTTAACCAGTAATCTTTTTTTTTAAGATTTATTTATTAGAGAGAGCACGTGCGCATGTGTACGTATGTGGGTGAGGAGGGCCAGAGGGAGGGAGAGCATCTCAAGCTGACTGCTGAGTTTGCAGCCTGACACAGGACTTGATCCCACAACCTGTGAGATCCTGACCGGAGCTGAAATCAAAAGTCAGATGCTCAACTGACTGAGCCACCCAGGCACCCCTTAACCTATAATCTTCTAAGTGCTTTTGGCAGCAGTCTGTGCAGGATGTTGATATGTACACAATAAATATATTTTTAGTACTCACACTTAAAAGAATAGCTTTACTTAGGTATAGTTGATATACAAAACCAATATATTTAATGTATAAATTTGATGAGTTTGGACATGTGCATATACCCATGATACTATCACGACAATCAAGGTAATAAACATATATCCATCACCCCAAACGTTTCCTTGTGTCCCTTTGTGGGTTCCTGTGGCTACTCAAATGTGATTGGTAATTACACTAACAGATTTTTTTTTTCCTTATCCTTTCTTGATTTAAGGTTGGAACAAGGCTTAAAACACTTAAATAGCACTTATTATAAGCACAGCCACAAAAAAATATATACAACATACGGATTTTCCACTATAGTATCCAACACTCACATTTTTTACTAGATATTCCAATGTAAAAAAATTCCACTGAATAGATATGATCTAACTTGCATAATTCTTACTGTAAATATTGGTTTTAATCTCATCTATTTGAGGATGGCATATTTTTCCCTTAAACAAAGCAAATTATTCAAGACCTACCACATAGTAGGCATTGTACCAGTGCCAGAAGAGGACAGAACAATGAACACAACAGTTTGGAGAAATAGTGAAAAAAAAGGCTAAAAAGATAGACTGAAGCTATACTCTGAGGCCCAGAATTTCACACAAAGATACTTGGACTTTATAATAAAAAAATTTTACATTTATTTGACCAAGTCTTAAGATGAGTGACTCTATAATTTTTTTTTCCAAATTGATGTTTTATTTAAAATCAGAAAATTACTTTTCTTACAATAATTTAGGCTAGATTCCATATGGGGTGAAAAGAGTATGGGAGTAAAGGAAATGACAACCAAAAAATTAGAACATAACACTTTAAAAACAAAAACCTTCACTACTCTGCTTTTTTCTAGGAAGGTAACACCATATAATGAAAAAAGCATTATTGGACTGGAAGATAAGAGATTTGTGTTCTCAGCTGAACTCTGCTAGCCTATGCAGGTCAATTTCCTTTGGAAAGCAGCTATATTAATATCCCTGTGATCAAGATTACTGTAAAAATTAATGAATTCATGACATCACTCATTGTTTTGACATATCACTGACTATCTACAGAATGAATAGAGAATACAAAAATGGAAGAAAACATATATAGTAGATGTTATATCAATGCTAGTGATTACTTTTTTTAAAAAAAAGATTTTATTTCTTTATTTGAGAGAGAGAGAGAGCGTGCATGTGCACACACACCAGCAGAGGGGCGAGGCAGAAGGAGAAGGAGAAGCAGGCTCCTGATGCGAGGCTCGATCTCAGGAGCTGAGATCATGGCCTGAGCTGAAGGCAGACGTTTAACCAACTGAGCCACCCAGGCACCCCAACATCTAGCAAACTTTTAAGGGGGAAAAAAAATCAGTGAATCCTATATAAAAGAAGTCCTACTTTGAGGGAAGGCCAGTCCATTTGGGCAGCTCTTTGCTCAAGACAAGACCCTGTATAGGCCATTCTAACAGTTTATTATTACAGATGTTCTACTGTGCCTCCTTTTAAAAGTAATTCAATTGACTCCATTTTAATTCTACACTGTCATGGGAAAACTAACATGTAATGGAAATCTAATATGTGCCAAGTCCCATATTTAGCATTTTCACATAGTTTATTTCATTTCATCCCTAGGACAATACTTAAACAAAAAAACCAAAACCAACCCAGGATCAATTAAGTGACTTATTCACAACCTCAAAGGTAGTAAATGGGTGAAAAGGACTTGAAACTAAAGCTTTCTGATTGTATCTAAATTCTTTCTATACTACCATGTAACTGACCTAGCAGCTGCCCTAAAAGAAAAAAGAAATACAGGGTGCCTGGGTGGCTCAGTTGGTTAAGCAACTGCCTTCAGCTCAGGTCATGATCCTGGAGTCCTTGGATCGAGTCCCACATCGGGCTCCCTGCTCGGCAGGGAATCTGCTTCTCCCTCTGACCCTCCCCCGTCTAGTGTGCTCTCTCTTTCTCTCTCTCTCAAATAAATAAATAAAATCTTGAAAAAAAAGAAAAAAGAAATACAAAGGGGTACAAGAATATATCTTGACTTCATTATAAATGAGATTGGTATGAAAGTAATAAAATGCTGAGAGAAATAAACTCATCTTTGCTAGTAATGTTATTAAATAATTTCTTCAATGTGCATAGTTTTTGACAATATTACTTTTTTAGTCATTATGCAAAAATTGAAATCTTTAGAATATTTAAAAATTTAACTGTACTACATACCAAAATATGAGCTATTGTCAATTCACGGTCATGTTCACTGCTCTGGTACAGTGTACTGAGGTTTTACCCAAAGTGAAACAGAATTTTTAGTGTATCAGTAACAAATCAGTTGCCATACACATGCTATACCCGAGACAAAAGAGTGATAAAAGTTATAAAAATAACTTGGAAATATTCAGAATTTGTTTTAATTAACAGTGAGTAAAATAAAATATCCTTTCAAAGAAAATGTGACGTACAATACCTGCGGGTCCGTGGTGGTTTTGGAGGAGGAGAATCTTGTTTGTCAGCATCTATGGAGCTGACCATATTTTCAGTGTTAATTTCATTCTGCTGAGAGAAAAAAAAAAGCTTCATTAAAGTTAGAAGAAAAATAATTTTCCTTTCACATGTTTCACATAAACTGTTTCTAGGCTTTTCAATTTTTAAAATAATGCCACTTTTCCCAAATAACAAAATGGGTTCTCTGTATTTTAGCTGAAAGGGCCAAAGAGATTAATATCAAAAAACAGTCTGGGGCGGCTGGCTGGCTCAGTCAAAAGAGCATGTGACTCTTGATATCAGGGTCATGAATTTGAGCCTCACATTGAATGAAGAGATTACTAAAAAAATAAATAAACTTAAAACAAAAACAAACCCAGCCTATCTCCAGTTACTGAAAACTCGATTGTGTACCATGGCATTTCAACACATTTCAAATGCTACTGTAAAGGAACAGATTTCCAAGAAAATAAAGATCAAAGAAGATACAGCTTTTTTCAGGCATCACTACCAGTAGAATCTTAACATGTACAGAGAAGGGGAAAAAAGCCAAAATAAGGGTTATATCTTTTATTTTTCCCAATTTTTTGGGATTCCTATTGCTATCTGGTACTTTTAAAAGCAGGTCCCAGATCTCATTTTAATCATTCTTTGCCCTACCCTTTATCACCACGGAGTGCCTTGCTCCATAAGCATATATGGCCCTTATATCACTCCCTAACCAAATAAACCCCAAAAAGGCAGAGAGCGCGCATTCAGGGATATCCTTGTTCTTGCTGGTCTCAAGGACCAGTAATATTCATTAATGTGGATGTTCCAGAGTCAATACAGTTTTAAGAATCTTAGGTTGTGTTTAGGATTGTGAACAGAAGAGTTGTGAGATTATTATATAAAACATTGCCTTGAATTAGTTTCACCCTCAAGGAAGTACCTCATTTTTATCCAGCTAGGATACTACATCTCAGATTAATTTTAGGAAAAAAGCTATCTTTACATACACTATGATTAAAGAACTCTGAAACTGTAGTTGCCTTTTTTTTTTTACATCAAAAGACACTTCTACTGTGTCCATCATAGCACCTTCTTTGCCTTTCTTGCCAGTGACTTTTTTTTTTTTTTACCAAGTATGCTCAACTAAGGAAAAGAGAGATCTCAACTTTTCCACAATTTTTAGTGCACCCTGTCTCCTGACACATAATCAGATGTATTAGAAGAGTTTTATGCATCTTAACTATGTATCTTACTCTGACCAGAACAACAATAACATCATGAGAATGGATGCTTTCATTCTTAATTAAAGCCACCTACCATAACAAAGGCATCTGTTGCAGGGGTATCTGCTAAGGTGGGGTAGCCATGTAATTTATTGTCCAAATCAGGGCTCTTTGAAAATGAAAGTGGGAGCACTAATTATTATTACACCTAGACAAATATAAATTGCTATTGCCTCAGGTAAATCAGGTCTTTTGGATGCCACACTTTTAGATCCTCAGACATCACCAGAATTTAGACATTCTGCATCATAAAGATACATATTAATAATTCATTTGCTTACAAACACACTCCCATAACACCCGTTAATATTTTTGTATCAAAATCTGTACACATTCACATTAAGTAGGTTAAATAAAGGTTAAGGGTGAACCATATGAAACTGCTTCTAACCTGTAAAACACAGCAATTTTTTATAGTACAATATGAATAGCCTCAAGTCATGTCAAGTCAGGTTTTGCTGCCAAATGAGTGTAATACCAAACCAACACTTTCACTCTCTATTTCCCCATCTTCTCTTCTCTCTCCCCTCCCCCCCCACTTTAGGTTTTCAGAGCATTTTGGATTTTGGAATAGCAGGTAAGGCAATGTGGATAAGTATGTGACATGCACTAAACAGTAAGCACTGGAGAGGATGCAAAAATGTAAAGTATATAGTACTTAACTCCAAGAAGTATAGTCTAGTAATATTACCAAACTAAAAAGTAAAGGGGTAATCATAACATCATAAAGTAGTGAAACCAGAGATGTTATTTAAAGGTGAGAATATTAAGAATATAGCTGAAAAATATTAAGAAGTTGAAATATTAAGGCAGCATTTAGAATGACATTAAGAGACAGGTAAGAGGGGCGCCGGGGTGACTCAGTGGGTTGGCTGTCCGCCTTTGGCTCAGGTCACGATCCCAGGGTGCTGGGATGGAGCCCCACGTTGGGCTTCCTGCTCAGTGGGGAGTCTGCTTCTCCCTCTGACCCTCCCCGCTGCTCACGCTCACTCTCTCTCTCAAATAACTAACTAAATAAAATCTTTTTTTTTTTTTTTAAAGATTTTATTTGTCAGAGAGAGAGCACAAGCAGGGAGAGCAACAGGCAGAGGGAGAAGCAAGCTCCCCGATGAGCAAGGAGCCTGACGCAGGACTCAATCCCAGGACCCTGAGATCATGACCTCAGCTGAAGGCAGGCGCTTAACCGACTGAGCCACTCAGGCGTCCCTAAATAAAATCTTAAAAATAAAAAGAGAGAGATAGGTAAGATATTGAGAAAAAGAAAAGAGTATGGAAGGGAACAGGTGGGAAGGGAATAAGGGAAATTAAGGGCATTTTCAAACAAATATGACAAAGGAAAGGTGTCATGAAGGATTCCTCATTTTGGGTAATGACAGAATGGTGGAACCATTAATAGAAAGGGCCAAAAGAGGAAAAAGAACTTTGGGGGTAGGTAAGACTTTTGAACATGTTGAATTTCATCTCATGAAAGAACTCAATGGGGCAGTATAGAAATGCAACTCAGAGAACCATTGCCTACACAGCATGAACAAAACCTCCTGGCTACTGGACTTCAGAATAGGACAGTTCTTCTTAGATTCCTTATTTTTGCTACAATAATGTTTGCTCTACTCATATCTTTTGACACTATTAACTACAGCTTTTGTTCCCACATTTGTCCTAATGTATATAGCTCTATTAAGGGGCTTTTACTACCAATTGAAACAATCACCAACTTTTGAAGGTGAATCAAGGTATTTTAGAAATTAAATAATCCACTGAAATTAGGTTCTAGTATATTCTTTTGTTTCAAGAAAAGCTTGCTAAAATTCTTTTTTTACCTTATGACCACCTTCACCCATTTCACTAATTTTGTTTCTTAATATTTACCACATAACAGCCTATCAGAGGCCACAAATAAAGATCAGAACCTAATTATCAAACACTTAAGGATATATTATCAACTGCAGAACAATATAAATATTAAAACAAAGTGCTTTAAAAATAAAGGACATTACATTTGAGGAAAAAATACTCAGAATTCAGTATCACATCTAAAATGTACAATAACAACAGAAGGACCATATTGTTGCTGTTACGCCATCATCCTAGAACTGAAAATCCTGGTACTGATAACTGGTAGTGGTCTTTTATATAGAAGATAAAAAGGCATGCATGTACATCTTACAAATGTTTGCTTACTGAAGTGTTTCTAAATCCCAAATCAATAGGCTACTCAATTCCAGAACAGACTTTCTCTTTAGATCTCCTACTCTGGAAAGTCTTCTTGGTTGTACATACCGCTGACAAATATCATTTATTATAGAGTCTTATATTGTTGATCAGCATTCCAACCAAAATTTCTATGAAAATAATTCTGGAACATACAGTTTAAGAGTTTTTTGTTTGTCTGTTTTTTTTTTTTTTTTTTTTATAACTTTACCTTTAAATTGTCAGAGAAATAATAAATAGATTTATAAATGTTTCTCACAGCATAGGTTCAGAAAGGCAAGTAATATATTTCAAATCATTTTATTCAACCATACAGTTCTAAGATGATCTTCCCCAACTTTTTAGATTCCACATTTTTTCTGACTGGGATTTATAGTCTCCAACAACATATAAACCTGCTATAAAAACAGTCACCTAGGTTCAGAAATACCTAGAAAACAAGATTTCTTAAGAGGACACTATCAGGGGTGCCTGGGTGGCTCACTCAGTTCAGCGTCTGCCTTCAGCTCAGGTCATGATCTCGGCTGGGGTCCTGGGATCGAGCCCCACATTGGGCTCTCTGCTCAGAGAGGAGCCTGCTTCCCCCCTCTCTCTACCTGCCTCTCTGCCTACTTGTGCTCTCTCTGTCAAATAAATAAATAAAATCTTAAGAAAAAAAAAGAGGACACTATCAAAAAATTACCTAGAATACGCTATCTTTTTTCTTCTACCCAGATGTCCTTCCACTTTTTAAATCCATTCATCCATTGAGTTATATAGTTATATAGTGTCAGACACTATAGTATACAACCTGTGGCAAAATATTTATTCTTACCAAATACAGTTTTCTCAGAATGGATTCCTTGGAAAACTGTTTTTCCTTTTTACAAAATAGAAATATCCATCTTGCCCAAAAGGTAATCCAGCAGTCACCATGTCAGCTTTGAAATGCAAGGATATAATCTAACATTTTAAGTTCAGTTAGCAAACATTTAGTGGGTGTCTCCTAGGTACCAGGCAAGGAGATACGAAAGTAGGTTTGAAATAACCACTAATCTGCTATCAGGTGATATTTCATCTCATCCCATAACATGCATATGATCTTTCTTCTATTCCTTAGCTATTTGTAAACCTCTGACCCATTAGACAGAAACAATCTATAACAAAATTATAATCCTAGTGTGAAGTTCAGACTAATAAAATGGAAGTGTAATTTATAGAATAAAACCTAAAAGAAATCAGGTAATGAGAAAACAGAGATGAAAGAGCAATGCAGTATTTATCACATACCATTTTCTGGAGATCACTTAAATATACTTAAAAGCTTTAAAGGTACAGCAGGCAACAAAAGCAAAAATAAACAAGTGGGACTACATCAAACTAAAAACCTTCCACACAGCAAAGGAAACTTATCAACAAAATGAAAAGGCAATCTATGAAATAAGAGAACTGAATAGCAAAAAAACCAACAACCTGATTAAAAATGGGCAGAGGACCTGAATAGACATTTCTTCAAAGAAGACATATAGATGGTCAACAGGAATATATGAAAATATGTTCAACATCACTAATCATTAGGGAAATGCAAATCAGAACCACAATGAGACCTGGTATCTGTCAGAATGGCTAGCATTAAAAAGATAAGAAATAGCAAGTGTTAGAGAGGATGTGGAGATAAGGAAACCCTCATGCACTGTTTGCGGGAATGTAAATTGATGCAGTCATATAGAAACAATGTGGGGGTTCCTCAAAAAAAAAAAAAAAAAAAAAAAAAAAGAACTACCATATGATCCAGTAATACCATTTCTGGGTATTTATCCAAAGGAAGTGAAAACACAAACTCAAAAAGATATATGTACCACCATGTTCACTGCAGCCTTATTTACAAGAGCCAAGGGGCACCTGGGTGGCTCGTTAAGCATCTGCCTTCAGCTCAGGTCATGATCCCGGGATCCTGGGATTGAGCCCCGCATCGGGCTCCCTGCTCCACGGGAGGCCTGCTTCTCCTTCTCCCACTTTCCCTGCTTGTGTTCCCTCTCTCGCTATGTCTCTCTCTGTCAAATAAATAAATAAAATCTTTAAAATAAATAAATAAATACATACATACAAGAGCCAAGACATGAAAGCAACCCAAAGGTCCATTTGTCGAATGGATAAAGAAAACGGGACATATACACACAATGGAGTATCATTCAGCCAAAAAAAGAAGGAATTCTTGGCATTTGCAACAACATGGATGGACCTTGAGGGCACTATACTAAGTGAAAGAAGTCAAAGAGAGAAAGACAAATACAGTATGATATCACTTATATGCGGATTCTAAGAACAAACAAACAAAAAACTGAACTCACAGATACAAAGAACAGACTGGTGCTTGCGAGAAGTGGGGGGTAGGAGGTGGGTGAAATGGGTAAAGGGGGTCAAAGGATGCAAGCTTCCAGGTATAAAATTTAAAAATTATGGGATATAATGTGCAGCATGATGACTACACTTAATAATACTGTACTGCATATTTCAAAGTTCATTAGAGTAAATCTTAAAAGTTCTCATCACAAGAAAAGAAAATTTGTACTATGTGTGGTAATGGATGTTAACCAGACTTACTGTGATGATCATTTCACAATATATACAAATATCAAATAACTATGCTGTATACCCAAAACCAATGTTATATGTCAATTATATCCCAATAAAAAATGAAATAAGTATTTCCTATACATTTGAAAAATGTAATGGTTAGAATATTTTTCACTTGTATATACTAAGGAAATGGTAGTCTAAAGTATCTACATTTCTGAAGTATAGAAACTAACTTTGAAATTAATCTTGCATTTATATAAACAACAAATGTTCTTCCACTAAAATTTAAAGAAAAAAAGCACAGCCTATTTAGCTTTCTGAAGCATTAACTGATTCTCAATTTAAATAACATTATACACAGTAATATATAAAGCATTCTATTCTATGTTATACAATATCTGGCTACATTCAGCACAGATTGTAACAGGTTTTAATTAAACTAAAGAGAAAAAGAGGGGCGCCTGGGTGGCTCAGTTGGTTGAGCGACTGCCTTCGGCTCAGGTCATGATCCTGGAGTCCCGGGACCGAGTCCTGCATTGGGCTCCCTGCTCAGCGGGGCGTCTGCTTCTCCCTCTGACCCTCCCCACCCCATGCTCTCTCTCTCGTTCTCTCTCAAATAAATAAAATCTTTTTAAAAAATAAAGGGAAAAAGAGATGGCAACATGTAAGGCCTAGTTGCACAACGATTCCTATGTTAATACAAGAAATAAAAATGAGGTCACACATATTAATCTTAAAAATCTACAATTATCACTTGGCTAATAAAGGAAATACATAGCTCCTAAAACTCATGAATGAATATTAGATTATTTTAAGACACTGTGATCAGCATTTGGTTTTAACAAGTCTCTCATTTATAAAACCAAGAAATTTCAAACAAATAGTCTAGGAAAATGCCAAACACAATGTGAAGAAGAAAACGAAAACAAAGGTTATAAATTGCAACTCATTTCCTCATTTTACTTCAGTTATTGCGGCTAAATTGATTTATCATGTGATGGCTATCTTAGGTTCAGGGATAAAAACGTAAAGAAATTTTATCAAAAAAACAGCACAATACCTTCAAGGACAAGATGATTACAGAAAGGCAGCAAATAAAAGAACTAGTTAGAAAACAGAGGCAGACATGAGAACACTATGAGAATAAAGTATTTCTGTCAGGTCAAAAGTGTGAACATCCAATAAGATCAGTTAAGGCTAAAATGACATTGAACGAAACACATGCCAAAAAGGGACTTCATTGTAGCACTATAATTCTACTTAATTAAAAAGCCTATACAAAATTAATTATAAAACTTTATATCATCATAACCAAGAACACAATTTAATTCATGTAGAATCAACTTAAAATTACTTAGGTGGGGGGTAGAAGAAAAGAGAGAACAATGCAGTTAATTTTTTTAAAAGTAACTTATATTTGAAATAGTAGATTTTTGACATAAGACCTATTTTCCTAACTATATTCTATTTTAAGTATTATTTAACTTGTACTGGAGTCATTAAATGTCCATGATAATAGAGAGATTCAAACAGGAAGAAGGAAAGGAGTTAACAAAATCAAAGTTAAATAAAAATAACAACTGTCATGGATATTCTCACGTTAGGTAAAACACAGATAACCATTAGAAAGCTAAATATTACATCTTGGTAAAAAAAAAGTTTTTGGGGCACCCAGCTGGCTCAGTCAGTAGAGCATGGGACTCTTGATCTTGGGGTTAAGTTTGAGCCCCACGTTGGGTGTAGAGCTTAAAAAAAAAAAAAAAGAATCTAAAAAGAAAAAAAAGAAAGGAAAGGAAAGGAACGTTTTCTAAAATTAATAGGCCAAGAACACCTACCACTCCATCAGCAAGTTTCTGGGCTCCATGAATTTCATATAGCTGTAGCTGTTTTTCAAACAGTTGGGCGATAGCTCTATGAACAAGCTCATACTGCTCCTATTAGGGAGATGACATGATGAACAAGGGAAAATAAACAAGGGAAAAGACATTTGAAAAAAAAAACAAAACAAACCAAGAAGATATTTAAAAAAATACAGTCTATATAAAGTGAAACAAAAAACTATACCTTAGTTTGCACTGCAGAATGCCTCTGTGTTCTCATTTCTTGTATTAAATTAAATACATTAAATTCCTCTGGTATTTTCTAAAACAAAGAATTTAACACATCAACTCTTTTTCATGTGGACCTGTAACTTCTCAAACAGACCTTATATACATGCTGGATGACTGAAAACATTTACTGAGCACTACCTACCAGCCATCAGACATTGTTGTTGGCATTGAAGATACAAAGTTAATCTGGACCCTCAGCAGTCAAGCCAGTGAGATAAGTGAACAAATAAATATCCAGCCAAGGCATAATTGCAGTGCAGTGGGAATAAAGACGCTGTGACTAACTCTGATTGGTGTGTGGAGTAAAAAGTGAAGGAAATATACATAAGCATGGCAGATTAAATGTATAATCTTTTTGGGGAATTCAGTAGCTTGATACAGCCTAAAACTGAAAGGAGGAGAGGTATTTAAGGAGGAAAGAAGATAAGGCTACCTGGAATCAGACTGTAAACAGTTTGAACTTATTCCACAGGCCACTGTTTCCTGGGCTGGCTACATAAGAACCAACTAAGAAAGCTGGTAAAAATACAGATCCCTCAGCCAGGTCTCTGAAGACTGTGAAACATCCCTGACAATTCTTTGGTACATCTGGAATTAGAACTACTACAAGAGGTAACACTGACATGAGCAGATCTGATACTCAGTCTGCTTTGCAGCAGGGAAGATCAGAGTCTGAAAGGGTGAAACTGGTAGAAGTTTACTGAAGGAATCTAAAAAAAGAAAGGTACAAACAGATTTGAGCCACACTTCTCAGGCAGAACTATTAGAACTTGGTGATCAACAAGAATATTTTGGAGTGATAAAGAAGAAGAGTTAAAAAGATTCCCAGGTCTACTGTTTGAGAGTCTTTATATACATCAAAAGATTTTCACAGGGCACCGGGGTGGCTCAGTTGGTTAAGCATCTGCCTTTGGCTCAGGTCATGATCCCAGGGTCCTGGGACTGAGTCCCGTATCAGGCTACCTGCTCAGCAGAGTCTGCTTCTCCCTCTCCCTTTGCCCCTCCCCCCTGCTCGTGCTCTTTCATGAATAAATAAAATCTTAAAAAAAAAAAAAAAGATTTTTACATCAAGTCCTAAACTAAAACATAAGTTATATATATGTTACGCCAAACACAATCAAATGAGGACTATGTTCAAAATACACAACTTGTGGAATGACCAGATGTTTTTTCTGCTTACTGGCATTTATTTAAATGACTCTTTCCATCCCAGTTTTAATCTTTGACTTTTATGTTAAAATGGGTTAGAATCCTAGTTAAATTTTGTTCACTTAAAAATTTTCATTTGAGTATCAGGAGATGATTACATTTTTGAGGAATACAAAAATAAAATTTAACCCCAAAGGGCTTTTGAAGAAAGTTTAAAATTTAAATATTCCCTAGCAAAATTAAAACATGTTAAGGCCGGGGAAAAAAGAAAGAATAGAGGAAGGAAGGAAGGAAAAAAAAAGAAACTAAATATTTTATTAATCCTATTTGATACAAGATAAAGACACAGAAACACACCTTAAAGCTATAAAGGGGGCAACCCGGCTGGCTCAGTGAGTAGAGTTATGTGACTCTTGATCTCGGGGTTGTGAGTTCAAGCCCCATGCTGGGCATAGTGTTTAAAAAAATAATTTTTTAAAAAGCTATAAAGAATTAAAAACTTCTTCCTAATGCATAGAAAATGAATACTATAGAACCAGTAAGAGAAGCAAATCTACATACAATGAGACAACAACGTTTTTCAAATCTGTAATGAGGACTGTGTTTTACTTACTTCTATATCCTCCATAGTATTGAACACAACGTCTTTGAAATAGTAGTGGTAGTAACAACAGTAACACCGATTTTAATGAAAACTAACACTGAACTGAGCACTTGATATAGGACACACATAGTTCTAAGGAACTTTACAAAGTTAATTTATTTTTTATGAGTTATTAATATTACGATTCCCATTTTCAGTTGAAAGAATCGAGGCACAATGAAATTAAGTAATTTGATCAAAATCCCACAGACAGTGAAGGACTGAATTTTAATCTGGGCAGTATGGCTCCAGACTCAACATCCTTAACCACTATAAAATAATATTTCCATTTAGGCATAAATATTTATTGAATTGATAACACTTATACCTGGAATAAATATAAAAGGCAATGAAGATTCTGTATTTGGAGAAGTCAACCCAGATTTTACATTCTAAATGCGGGTATCAATTCACACGGAACACAGGGGTGGTAACATGTTTACCTTGCTGCCTCATGCATTATCTCAAGGTAATAAACATCATTTATACCTTTTCCAGTTCCACTACCTTTTTTCTTACAGAGTAAAGCTATTTCTAAATAAGTAACATGTATAACGAAACACATGTTATAATTTACTGCAATTTACCATTAAGTCGGAAAATAATAATACATCAATTGGACATAATGCTATATAAAAATTATTCTTACCCCAGCTTTTAGTAAATTCCACGTATAATCTATGGCACAAATGGCACCTGTTCTTCCACAGCCTGCACTATAAATATAAAATTTGAAAGAACAATTTGTTTTTTGTCATAAAAGAACTATAAAATAAATGTGGATGAACACAATTTTCAGAAGCAAAAAAAATCATTTAAGAAATTTGACAATATTCTACTATCTTAGTAAACAAATCATAACTTAAAGTGTATGCATGGCAAACATCTTTAACATTAGTATTTATATCTTGTTTTTGTTTAATTCAGGGCACTTCCAAGATTCAGAGAATACCTAAGTGATTCACAAAATACCTAGCAGCTTTTACTTTGTAAGTCTAATTCTACCTCAGAAAATCCTGTCTTGCCAACATAATAACTTGCAGAGAGAAATGTAATTTACGTCGAATATGGCTCTGGTGCCTTAGAGTAGAGGAGGAAACAATACATCATTTCAATCTGCAAAAGGTATAGAAAAGATGAGGAGTACCACAAGCCCTAGAAATTGGTTTGAACAGTAGCAGTGATTTCACCAGAAGAACAACGACGAGTGATGCACTCCCATCTCCTAAAGAAATAACAGAACCTGGAGAATGTAAAAATTCTGCAGGATTTTTGTATTTTAAAACATGACAAAAGTACGTTAGAGCAACTGATTCTCAACTAGAGGGATATAGGAGACATGCTCCTCAGGACTGAGAATCACTCTGAGTAATTAAAGATATTACTGATATCTCCAGAATAATTTTTAGGTAGAAAAAAAGTTGGGTAGCATTTTAATACATATTTCAAAACCTTTAGAAAGATGAGTAGTTTGTCAAACATGTCATCTAAGATTTCCTGATAAAATACATCTATAAGCAACTTAGTATGATTTTTAAAAAGCTCTTAACGGACATCAGTAATATTAACTTTTAACTGTTGATACATTTATCAATTCCTCACATCAAAACAGTTCTAGCATACTGCATTAGTTACTAGGGGCTAAATGACATATATTTAAATTTGATGGTTAAAAGTGTGACCTTACAAAGACATATACAACCAGACTGATGAAACATAATGCAAAATTCAAAAACACATCCAAGTATATGTAAGTATTACATAATGGTGAATTCTCCCATGAAAGGAGAAAGATTAGACCATTCAATAAATGATACAGGGAAAGTAAGCCTAACAAGAGCAAAAGCTGGATTCTTACCTTATACCTTAATCATAAAAAAAAATTCCAGATGGATTAGAAATATGTTTACAAAAAACCTATAAAAGTGCTAAAAAGGTAGTTTATGTACGACTGTTACAGAAGAACTTTCTAAGCATCTCAATGGACAGAAATCATAAATGAAGATTCACAACTCTGACTACATAACAACTTAAAATTTATGTGTGGCAAAAGACTGGCAGAATAAAAGCCATTTAAAAACCATGCTACTTACAACATGATTAAAAGTTAACAACCTCAATATATAAAGATATATGAAGAATTTATAACATAATTATTAAGAGATGAATGCCTGCTATGAAATAATTGGCAAAGTATACAAACAAGCAAGTCACAAAAGAATATAAACTACCAAGAAAAAAAAAAGGTGGCCTGTCATTCAGGCATTAAATCAAACAAACAAGAAGATAACAGTATTGGGGAGAGTATGGGAAAACGGGCACCCCACAAACTGACTAATTATAATCAGCATTAGCTTTATGGATAACAGAATTTAAAATATGTGTTAAAAGCACGAAAAAGTTCATGTTCTTTCACTTAGGAATCCCATTTGCTTATATCTATCCTAATGAAGTAATTACAGATGTGCTCAAAGATTTCACTACAAAGACAGCCACTTGGACATTTAAACTATTGTTTAAAATACATGAAAAAGGGGACGCCTGGGTGACTCAGTTGGTTAAGCATCTGCCTTTGGCTCAGGTCATGATCTGAGCCAAATCAGATCATGCCCAGTGATCTGCCCAGTGGGGAGCCTGCTTCTCCCTCTACCTGCAGCTCCCCCTGCTTGTGTGCTCTTGCTCTCTCTCTCTGACAAATAAAATATTTTAAAATAAATAAATAAATGTTTAAAAAAATGAAAATAGATGAAAAAGGATGGGGGAGGCATAGTAAATGCCAAGGAATGGAAGTTAAATATAAAGTATAGGGCAGTCATAATTCATTGTAGAAAGAATAGTTATATGATTTAGAAAAATGTACATAATTATATTACATGGGGAAACATTCTTTAAAAATATACACACACACTGAAGGACATATACTCAAGTTTTAACAATGAGCACCTCTACTGGAATTGTAAGTGATTTCCTTTCTCTTATGTATGTCACTACAGTTAAAATACTATTTTGGCTGTTTAAAAATATTAAATGGTCTATTTAATTTTTTAAAGGAAAACCTTCCTATCAAATTGGATTTATGAACTATATATATATACATTGGGCAACACTGATAGAACAAAAAATGATTGTGACTAACTTCTGAAGAAGTCAGGTCAAAGCAATTACTATAATTAGATTTTTTCTTCTTAAACAGCCAACTACTTAATTAAATGGTCAACTAACCACTGAATTAACTATAGAAAAATATTTTTTAATTAACCAAGTTGTTAACTGATTCCCACATGTCCATCAGCAAGTCACCTTTCTGGCCCATAAATAAAAAGCAGCCTTTTCAACTCACTAATAAGCATTACAATCAGACCTACTGGATAAGAAAAACTATCTTTGGCGTTCTGTCTCCACTAAAAAAATCTCTGAACTATTTAACTAACCAGTAAATTTTTGAGTCTGAGAAATTTCATTTACTCTTTATAACAAATGTGAATGTAGATACAAGTCACTTAGAGAAACTGATAGCAGTTTTATGAAATAAGTATTATCTAAGTCTTTTAGAAGAATCCAACGTAAATTAAAAATTAAGAGAAGAAAAATTTCCTCAGGATTCAGATAGCTTTTACTATTTGGAAACCAATATAATGACCTATCTCTCTTGGTAATTCCAAAAATTAGGTTTCAAAATACCAAACTTCACCCATATTATAATGCCACTTATATTCCAAAGTATTTAAATATTTGGAAAATTCTTTTGTACCTGCAATGAATACAAATAGGCACATCTTCATGTTCTTGGTATTTCCTCATTAAGCTTATCATGTCCAGAATAGAATCAAATGATGTGGGAACATCATGGTCTGGCCAGTTCACATAATGAAACTGATATAGCCTACGAGATTCCTTCAAGAATAACAGTAATTCAACAGTTATAAAAAGACACTACAAATTTTAAAGCATACATAAAAGCTGCACATTTCACTTTACTGTCATTTGTAATATATTTATGTGGTATTTAACAATGCCTTAAAAAAATAAATAACTAGATTTATTGACTCTCATATACCAAGTATTGATATAAGGTTTTCACATATAACAATTTACTTATTCTCCATGTGATGCTATGAGAAAGGCACTGTTAATACTATCCACATTTTATAGGTAAGTAATTTAAGACAGAAAGATTAAATAACTTGCCTAATGTTTCACAGCAAGTGACAAATGCGGGTCTGAACCCAAGCACCTGCAGAGCGTGCACTTTTAACCCTTACACTATGCATATTTTTTAATTAATCCACAGTAAATGGATGAGCAATATATCGTAAGCACTGTGTTCAAATCTACTGTAATTAGAAGACTAACAGAATGTTTAAACTGAAAAAGAAAATCAGAAACAAAACTCGTCCAACCCCAATCCATTTCCTTATTTTAGATCAGTGGTTCTCAAAGTATGGAGTGCTGGAACCATGTCTACTTGTAAACAGGAAGGTAGGAGCTATAAGTATGTTTACAAATATAATAGTTGAGGAAGAATGATGCACTTTATGGACATGCTTAATTGTTCATAATGGTTTAAAAAATTAAAATAATAAAAATACAGAGATCGAGGAAGAAACCAATAAATGGCATTCTCTAATGTCCATCAGATTTTCTTTGATTTCTTCCTAGAAAATTATTTTATATAGATCTGAAACACTAAAGTCAAAGGCCTCAAGTAAAAATAATATCTATCTAAATGAAGATTTAGCTTTGATGGTGGTTTGTTTCGATAAAGTTGTAAACTAGCAAAACTGGGTAATAATTTTGTAAACAGGGGCGCCTGGGTGGCTCAGTCGTTAAGCGTCTGCCTTCGGCTCAGGTCATGTTCCCAGGGTCCTGGGATCAAGCCCCACATCGGGCTCCCTGCTCCGCGGGAGGCCTGCTTCTCCCCCTCCCACTCCCCCTGCTTATGTTCCCGCTCTCTCTGTGTCTCTCTCTGTCAAATAAATAAAATCTTTAAAAAATAATAATAATAATAATTTTGTAAACAATGCTATAATCTGCTTACTGTAATAGAGGAAAAATATTTGCAGCAAAGAACCAAATATTCCAAATATAGTAAATTTAGGAAAATTGTTTTAAGTTAAAATTTATATTACTTTATCTAATTTTATAAGCTTAAGGCTGAAAATACTAAATAAAATGTTACACTCTGATTATCTTCTTTATTATTTTAATAAGGGAAATAATTAACAAACTTCCTTAACTATGTAAGATAAGATGGCATACAATTTATATATCCTCTTTAAAAACTATCCTCAGAAACTGTCTCTAAATGGAAAATACTTACATTTTGAAATTCAAGTAAGAGTGTCCTAATGAAGTAGTCTGTTCTTGCTTGTTCAGCTTCCTAAAATAAAGGAAAACACTTGTGAGTCAGTGAGAACACTGAAACAAAAACAAACACACCAAAACAAACAATAACCTTGAATTTAAAGTCCACAATATAAAATTAACCATTAAAATTCCAGGTATACCTGGTAATTACAAAAACAACCATTCTAGGGCACCTGGGTGGCTCAGTCAGTTAAGCGTCAGACTTGATTTTGGCTCAGGTCATGATCTCAAGTCGTGAGATCAAGACCCACAACAGGCTCTGTGCTGGGTGTGAGCCTCCTTAAGATTCTCTCTCTCCCTCTACCCACCCCTCCCACCGCATACTCTCTCTCCAAAACAAATAAAAAACCATTCTAAAAGTCACCAAGTTGTTTATCTAAGTTTTACTTACAGTTAAAAACCAAAAACAAAAACCCAGAAGTGTCTGCTAACCAATTACTTAACCAAGTCTATCATCCAATAAAATATTTGCAAAGTTACAACCATCCCCAGAATTATATAAGAAAAATAATACAAAATGTACACTGTTCAGTACCCACTACCATCTTCAACTATTTTATCTTTCCCTAAAGCCTGATTTTCCCTACCTAACACTCACCTCTCAGTTAACTGGATGTAGACTTGGGAAGGAAGAAGACGCACTCATAAAATTCCAAATTACTATTTTGATTGATGACAACATAACCATTACTTTACAAGTCTCTCAGTATCATTTGTCAAAGTATTAGAATGAAGCCACTATATCAGTTTGTCCCTTAGGAAACTATTCTTTCTGCTTTTGTATATAAAACCACAGATAATCTAGGGTGGTGACTGTCAAGAACAACAGGATGTGCTGTTTTTTAATAAAAAGAATATTCAATATTATTCCTGCTTTAATTTTTTAAATCACAGCAGTTCATTTTGAACTTTTCAAATAACATTAAATACATAACATTAAAAACATTTATGTTTTTATTTTCAACAAAAAAAAAAGGAGTATGGATGAAAACACTGGTCCAAGACTTAACTTTTTTTTAAATTTGATTTTATTATTATTTTTTAAGTAATCTCTACACCCAATGTGGGGCCTGAACTTACAACCCTGAGATCAAAAGTCACAGGCTCCATTGACTGAGCCAGCCAGAAGCCCCTAGACTTAACTTTTCCTTACTAAGAAAGGCTAGATAGTAAATATTTTGGCATTGTGGGCCATAAAGTCTTTTGTCTACTCAACTTTGCTGTTGTGATAGGCAAATATGTAAATTAACGGGCATGGTTGTATTCTAGTAAATATTTACAAAACAGGCAGTGGGTCAGACTGACCTAGGCATAGCGTGCCAACACCTGGTCTAAGTGGTTACATGCAGCAACATATGACTAACTTCCTCCTAGGTAGTCCTCCCTTTCCCACCAATACTTTACCCTCTTTCTCTTCCCCAAACCAAGAGAGCTTCTGATACTGTCTTTTCTCAGTCTCAAAAACCGAATGCCAAGTAGTCAAGTCACTTACTATGACTATTTTCACCAACCTGCTTTCTAATTATAAACTTAATTTTTTTTAAAGATTTATTTATTTGAGAGAGAGAGAAAGAGAGAGGAAGCATGAGAGCAGGGGGAGAGGAGAGAGAGAATTCCAAACAGACTCCCCACTGAGTATGGAGCCGAACTCAGGGCTTGATCCCACAACCCTGAGATCATGACCTGAGCCAAAATGAACAGTCAGACACTTAACAGACTGAGACATCCAGGTGCCCCTATAAACTTAATTTTTGTTTACATAAGTGATAAGAAATCCTGAATTGTCAGAAATAACCACAAGACATACAAATTACTTTCCATTTGAAATCTTGAAAGAATTTTGCTTCTTTAGCATGGATCAATCCCAATATTGACAAGTCAAATCAGCTACTGCTAATCAAATCAAATCTCTTACAGGGACTTTTTAAATTATCTTTTAGTTCAATTTTAAAAATCACCCAAAAAAGTCAAATCATGTTTTTCCAAATGATAATCTATTTCTTTCTTTCTATTATTTAAAATGTTGTTTACTAATCTTGAACCCCAACTCTTCAAAAATTTCAACTCATTTAGTTGTTGAATGTTAAGCACTATTTGTTTTCACTTGAATTATAACATTTAGTACAGATATCTTATTATATTTAAACTTACAAATGTTCAACACAACTATACTGCACAGAAAATAGGTTTCCTGAACTGTTCAGGGACTTAATATTGTAGAATACTTTACGGATTGCTGAGGAGGGAGGTGTTTCCTCATAGAAATACACAAAGCAGTATGTACTGGTTTTTAATCCATTCCAAATAACATGAAATACAGTAGGATTTTAAAAATTTATATTTAACCCACAAACAGTTAATTCTAACCAGGGCTTTAGAATATTGGCTGCTTATTAAATCCAGGCAATTCAACTATGAGATATAGTTAACATTACAAAAATCACATTGCATTTATAGAGGAGACAGTGTAAACACCTTGAGTCCTTTTCTACATCAACTTAGAAAGCAATAAACTTTGTATATGCATCAGAGGAATTTAAAAGCCATTAAGTACAAGTAAGTCATAAAATTATGGACTTCTTTAACTCACCAGAGACAAATGAAATCACAGAAATTATATTTTACTTAACCACAGAAAACAAGGTTAGAAACAAGTCACTGTGCAATGGAGAATGTGATGGTTAATTTCATGTGTCAATTTGCCTGGGCCATGGGAGTTCCCAGATGTTTAGTCAAACATTATTCTTCAGGTTCCTGTGAATGTGTTTTTGGGTAAGATTAATATTTAAATCTGTGGACTTTTGAGTAGAGCAGATTGCCTCTATAGTGGGAGTGGCCCTCTTCCAATCAGTTAGAACAAAAAGACCAGTCTTACCCAAATGAGAGAATTCTCCAATATACTACTTTCATTAGCAACACTGGCTCTTCCTGGTTGTACAGCAGATTGTCTTTAAACTGGAAGTGAGTATCAGCCCTTCTGGGTCTCTAGCCTGCCTGCCTTTAGACTAGAACTGCTACCCTAATAGCTCTCCGTAGTTTCCAGGTTGCTGGTCTTCAGACTGGAACTAAACTGTCAATTTCCCTGGGTCTCCAGCTTGGTTGACCACCCTGCAGACTTTGGACTTGCCAGCCTCCATGATTGTATGAGCCAATTCCCTATAATCTTTTTCTCTTTATATATGCATATCTTACTGGTTCTATTTCTCTGGAAAACCTTAACTAATAAAGGGAAGTTATTTAATTTTCATCTATGTTCAGTCATAATCTTTGAGTTTGAGTAAATAAGACAACATATTTCCTTCAGGTGATTAAGAAAGATGCCACTGGGGGCGCCTGGGTGGCTCAGTCATTAAGCATCTGCCTTGGGCTCAGATCATGATCCCAGGGTCCTGGGATTGAGCCCCACAGAGTCCCACCATTGGGCTCCCTGCTCAGCGGGAAGCCTGCTTCTCCCTCTCCCACTCCCCCTGCTTGTGTTCCCTATCTCGCTGTGTCTCTTGTCAAATAAATAAATAAAATCTTAAAAAAAAAAAAAAGATGCCATTGGGTGTAACAAAAGCAAATTGTTGGTTCTATTCTAAAAGCTCATATATTTTACTTCTCTTTTTTGCTTTTCCTTCATTGTTTTTGTTTTTTAATTCATTTTCTCAGATTTGGCTGCGTTAGTTTTAGAACTTGAATTTAACTCATTTCTAGAGCTTATTAAATAGGTATATATTTTAAGTTTCATAATAAATTATCTGCCATATAGGATCAAGCAGTTCTCAAAACCATCTTTGTATATAATTACAAAACTTCTGGATAGCGTAACAAACATATGAAAGATTAACAAGATACACTATACTTCAGTCATCAAGGTTCTTTCCCATTTCAGTTTGAAACTACTACTTTATGCCAATTACCTTGAGATTAAGGGTCATATGCTCCACTGACTGAGCCAGCCAGGCACCCCAACTTTAATACCAATTTCTAAATAGATCATTCAAAGCACAGCTAGGTTACCCTGTTTACTCTTATATACAACATTTATTATCGACTTATATACAAAGACTAACAGAAAATTAAAATAATAAAGTAAAAGGAAATTATGCATTTATGAAGTCATTTTCAAAGCTTTTAAATTTAAAAGCAGTATAAAAACAAACATTATTATTTTTTTGAAGATTTATTTATTTGAGAGAGAGAGAGCGCAAGGGGGAGGGGCAAAAGGAGAGGGAGATAGAGAATCCTCAAGCAGACTCCCTGCCAAGCACGGAGCTTGATGTGGGGCTCAATCCCAGGATCCTGAGATCATGACCTGGGCCAAAATCAAGAGTCAGCCACCTAACTGACTGAGCCACTCAGGGGCCCCAAAAAACAAACATTATTATTAATATATATTTATTATAATTAAGTATACATGGAAATATTGAATGCTTGGCTTATATAAAACTGGGTTCATATCATATTATAATTATTCATAAGTCTAGCATCCCAATTTTCTGAATAATATATATATATATATATAACTAAGTACTTACACAAGAAATTTTAAATGGTGCAAATGTTATAGGTTCTTCTCCATACAAAGGCCAATAGCGTTCACATTTTTTCTGTTGTCCAAAAAAAAAAAGTCAGTAAGTAATCCATATGGTAGTTTTTCCTGAACTTCTACAAATATTCTGTGCCCTAGTGTTCAGCTTGTTGCTCTTCCCAGAAGACAGAAAAACTGTCATCAGTAGGCGAAGTGTTAGAAGAGCTTACACTTATCCAACTGTTCTTAAAGGTAAGCTACTATTTGTTCTCCAAGATTACTCAAAGGAACTTTATTAATATAAGTGTCTAAGCAGTTCATTGCTATCTGCTTGGTCAACAGAGTAGATTGCAAAGATCCTCCTCTAGAAAAGAAACACTGCTTTAAAAAAACAAAGTGCCTGGCACAAAAAGTCTGTTTAGTATAAAGGGTTGCCAGGCAAGTTTTAATGTTTGTAAAATGACAATCTCTATAATATCTAGCTGAATTCCCATTAGGTATAAAATCTGTGGGATAGTAGAAAGAACACTCTACTTGCTATAAGAAGAATTTTCCAGGTTGTAACTAAGTAGGGAATATATTGGTATTTATATTCCAGGTATAAACTAATAAACAATTGACACCAAAAACTATGTGCTAAACATCATACATGCATAATCTATAATCATCACATTTGTTTCATAGATAAGAAAACTAAAGCTCAGAGGGTATAGTTCACTGCACCGTGGTCAAAATGCTAGTGTAGGTTTATTTTATTTCATTATCTATGTTCTTTCCATTAGGTCAAAATCAGTCAAGCTCATCAAATAAATTCATAGGTCCTAACTCACTGACAATTTACTACTAACAAAACACTATGAATCACAAAATCTTTAGCTTCAAAAATTCTGTACTCAGTATGACCTTTTTCCATCAAGTATTATTACTGAAATACAAGTGGCAAACATTAACAGAAATGAAAGGAGGAATAAATCCTAAACCTTAACAGTAACTTAAACAGTAGGAGAGTGAAATTTAAGTTTTCTAATACAAACAATTAATAATACTGGTATTGAAGTATATCCTGTCAATTCTTAAACAGATAACCTAATTACTTAATTTATTGGTTTGTGTATTTTCTAATCTTAGACTACTAATTTTCTATCCAATATTTAATAGGGATTAAATATTGTCATTCCTCCCTATCCAATTTAATAGGGAGGAATGACAAAAATTATTAGTTAAAATACACCAATACATTGGTTTCCCAATGATTTATGTAGTACAATGTCTCACATAACTAAAAGATGCACTATCTTTCTTTATGCAATATATCCTTTACCGAAAAAAATTTAACAAGAAGTTTTACAACTTTTTTGCCAGAGGGGAGGGTAGGTGTGGAGATGGGTGAAACAGATTTAAAAGAATTTTACTTTAACCAATGTACCACATTAGTATAAGGAAAATTCAAATCACCACATAATTTGTTTCTAAGTCTGATGTGTCACATTTATAGAAGACCACACTTAAGTTTTATTTAATACCTATTTTCTGTAAATATATTAGCACCACCAACATAAAGACTTAGTTGGTCTTGATGCTGCAGGAGATCACATGGTTTTAAAACTAATTTTACTTGCACAGAGTATAAAAATACCAATGTTAAAAACTTCAGATTAAGGAATTTTGTTCTCTTTGCTTTTGAAGATAGTATGAACAAACAAAAAATTTTAGTGGTATTCTCAGACAGAAAAATCAGAATATTCCAGCTATAAATTGATATAATTAATCAAAATTACTTTATTGAATTAATTTTCATTTGTTCAATTTATTCCTCTCTACTGCAGTCCATAAATAGTGTTCTATTTACACCACCATTAAACTTCGAAAGACTAAGTAATAATACAGTATCTATTATTTTAAGTGTATCATAAAACATACTTATGAAATGTAAAAAAAAAAAGTTTATGTGCTTTTTAGAGATTATGATGTTCCTTTTATCAAATAAAACCAATAACAGAACACAAAAAAGAAGTATCTACCTTAACTACTTAGGCTCAGAATAGAATAAAGAATCAGGAACCATATATCCCTAGAAATGAAGTGATAAAAAGGATCCTCCACAATTACTTTAAGTGTTAATAGGTATACATACCCTTCCCATCTCAAATTCTCGACAGGCCATCACAATGATCTAAAAAGAAATAGGAGATGGGATGAGATAAAGACTATATCAGTTAAACACAATTTTACTTTTTAAATAAAATATTAATTCAAGAATTACTTTTTACTCTGAGTAAAATTATACCTGGCCTGTCAAAAAAAGCAATTTTAATATTAAAAGTAGGAGTTAAAGAAATGATCAAAATCACACCTTACAATCAAGGGATAACTATATAGCAACAAATTAAATTGGCTTTAATTAACATAATGTATTTAATTTGAATTAAATTTTATGATCCTTATAGATTGGCCTCTGACTTTTGAAATTACATTAAAATATCAACTTTAGCATATTTACCAAACATTTACCCAAGGTATTTTAAATATATTTAATAAAATTATCTGAAAGTTGAATGCATTTAATACTGTCTTTAAACAAAAAGGTTATTAGATTTGCTTCTTCATCCCAACATTTTATAATGTAATGTTTCAAACATATAGCAAAGCTGAAGTAAACACTGTATAGCTACCATCTATATTCTACCATTAAGACTTCACTCTTCTTCTATCACATAGCTGTCCCTCTATCCATCTATTAATCCATCTTACTTGGTAGGTATCTTCTTAGTTAACTGACTGAGGAAAAGATTTAAAGTATTATCACACACTCTTCTTAAAATATTTCAACTAATTTGTGAGACTCGAATGAGACATCCTAGACTTCAATTTCAGTCTTTTTAGTAAACATTAGTTATAATTAACACATCATTATGGCTAAAAAGTCTTCTCATTCCTTATTCAGCAAAACATCCTATGTCATTACATATAATACTTCTCAAAATAGATTATGAAAATTACTTACTACGACATTGTACTCCCATATCATCCTCCAAAAATCTATTACTGTATTTGCTAAAGGTCCTTGGGTTGCCACATACGCTTTTGGCCCATAAACACCCTAAAATGGTTAAAAGGAAATTTCATATTTATTACAATTACTAAAAATATTTCCTTACCTAAAATCTAAGGTTTCAAATTTTATTAGCAATACTCCTCTTTTCACCTGAAGTATTTCCAAACAATATCCTATTTTTGTGTATTTATTAGACATGGCACACAGAATTGATAAATAAACTGCCTTATGCTAATTTACAAATTACTATTTACCTGGCTTTAAAAAAAAGCCCCAATACCTAGTCAACAAAGCTAACTAGAAAGAAACATAAAGAAGCATGCTTTGATTCTAAAAACAATAGTAAAACTACCTGATAGTTCTTTCTTAGCTACATTCTTCCACAGCTACCTTCAATTATTTACTCAACTTAAAAGATTTACTGAGTGCCTACTATATACATATCTAATAAGAAACCTGGGAATATACCAAATAAGACAACAGACTAAAATACTAAACTAGCACATAATTGAATAAAAAAATAAATCAATGTTACTAAGTAGAATTAAAAACTGGAGCTTTTTTTGGTTTTTAAAGATTTTATATTTAAGTAATCTTTAACCCAATGTGGGGCTCAAACTTACAACCCTGAGATCAAGAGTTGCATGCTCCACCGACTGAGCCAGCTGGGTGCCCCGCAAAACAAGTACTTTTAACAAATGTCCTTATAAAAGAATATCAACATTGACAACATCTAAACAGGAAACCACCTACATATTAGTTTTTGTTTAACTTCTTAATTTTGGGTTTTGCCATAATTTTAGTAAAATTTTTTTGGGGAAAAAAGTTTTTATTTGAAACCTTGACTGTTTAATGTTGACACGGGTAATATTAATTTTACCATGTAACTCGTACCACCTTAATATTTTTGTCAACAAAATATTTTTTAAAAATATCTATAGGGGCGCCTGGGTGGCTCAGTTGGTTAAGCGACTGCCTTCGGCTCAGGTCATGATCCTGGAGTCCCTGGATCGAGTCCCGCATCGGGCTCCCTGCTCGGCAGGGAGTCTGCTTCGTCCTCTGACCCTATCCCCTCTCATGTGTTCTCTCTCTCTCATTCTCTCTCTCTCAAATAAATAAATAAAATCTTTAAAAAAAAAAAATCTATAAATACCATATATAAAAGAACTGAAATTATACTGTCATTCAAAAACAGAATAACTAATGGAACAAAGTAGTCTTTTATTTAATCAAGTAGCAGTTTGAATCTGTCTATTGGTAACTGCTATGCAAGAACTTGACTGCTTTCGATATGAGAGTATCCAAAAATGGTTATCTACATAAAGGCTGTATTTAATCTTGTATTCACTTGGGTTGCCACTCGAAACACAGTGACAATTTTCAAAAGGTTTTTATCTAAACTTATATTCTATAATTTTAAATCAGTATTACCCAATAATTCCAGCCCTGATAATTTATCCTAAGAAATTATTCAAAAGAATAACAATGTTCACTGCAATATTACCATCAAGAAAATTGGAAACAACCTATAGAGTTCAACAAGGAATAACCATGTGTATACATTTGTGTATACAAACCCAAAGGGACAATGGAGAAGATGATTTAACAATTAGTATATTGTTTATAAGCCTTCAATGTAAAAAAAGAAAAAATAGAAAGCAATCTCAACTATCATGATACTAAGCAAAACTCTTTATCTTTACGAATAAGGTTAGAAGGACACCACATAAAGAGTGTGTCAGGGCTGTGATTTTCTTTTTGTTTTTTGTTTTGTTTTGTTTTTGCTATTGGTATATTTAGGCAATTTAAAAAATTTTAATAAAACTAGTATGTAGGAAGACATTAAGTAGGGCAGAGAAACATCATTTGAAGTTAATACATACCTTAATAAAATTTGCATTGATATAGTCTGAATCTTGAGAAGGAGTCTTTAAAGTCAACTTAACTCGGCTATGATCAACTGTAAGAAAAAAAAAAGGATTTCATAAATTATGTCCTGTTGGTAGACATGTGGTCTAATAAGCCATATAGCTCAAAAATATTTTCTTTAAAAAACAATTTCTAACATCATATTTATAGAAAATAAGTCTATAAAAACAAAAATCTGATGATGTAAAGCTGTGTTTTAAAGCTGTAATCAGAATAATCTCAGGAACTCTTTTAAAATACAAATTCCTGGGCATCATCCCAGATTTGCTAGACAAGAGCCCAGGGCGAAGCCTCTGCAGTTTTTTAACAAGCATATGAGGCAGCGGACACTAACCACTAATGTACAAGCTCATTTGCCAAAATTCTTATTAGGAAATGCAGCTTTCATATTTTACAAGAAATTATAAAAATTAAGTAAATTATGACACATGAAGTATGATGCATAAAAAGTGCTAAATACTGCACTTGGCAATAATATTATTAGGTAATGGCCAAATTAAGGTAAAAAAACAATCTTTACAAAAAAGTTCAAAAATATAAATTTCATTAGTTTTATAAAATTGCAATTTTATTCTTTCAAATAAAGGTAATATGTATACAATTTTTAAAAATCAGATTTTAAAGAAAGGCTTTTTTTTTTTTTTTAAGCAGGCTCCATGCAAGTATGGAGCCCAGTATGGGCTTGAACTCATGACTCCAAGACCAAGACCTGAGCTGAGATCGAGTCAGACACTTAACCAACTGAACCACCCAGGTGCCCCTTAAAGAAAGGTATAAAATGAAAAGTAATCTTCCCCTGTCCTTGAAGTCCAGGTCTCTCTTTCCCAACAAAGACACTATTAAGGTTCTTTTTTCCTTCCAGAAGTAATTTTTATGCATATACCTACATACTTTGAAAACTGCAAATGCAATGATCCCATATTCTGTTATCTCGCTTTTCAGTTAATCCTATATCCTGGAATTCTTCCCAGAGCTAACATAATACAGGTCTATTTTATTCACATGTTACATAAAATCCATTATATGGATGTTTCATCATTTATTTAACCAGCTACAGTACTGATGGACCATTTTTTCCTATTAAAAACACTACCACGCTGAACACTGCTGTACATGTATCTGCTTTCACTGCTAGCAGTGGTATAACGTAAGTTCCTAAAAGGAGAAATGCTATTTGCCTTCTAAAAGGTGTATACTAACTTACACAGTACAAATGCTATTTGTAAGAGTGACTGGGTATTATACTTTTTAACAGGTGACATTCTAAAAAGTAAAAAAATCACACTTGTATTTCTTGAACTATGCAAGTGGTCGCACATTTTTCAGTTAACTGATTACTGAGATTTCTTTTACCATATACTGCTTCTTTATGTCCTTTGCACATTTTTACCAATGTCTATGTTTTCCTACCGATTTATATGAAAAAAAGAAAAATGAGTCTTTAGTCATAGGTAATGCAAATAGTTTTGTTCCAGGGTTTGTGTTGATTCTTAAAATTTTTTTTCTCTTTCCAGGATCCCACATTACATGTAGTTACTATTTCTCCTTAGTTTGTTCCAGTCTACCAAAGTTGCTTTGACTCATTTTTTTTTTCTTATGATTGGAATGAGGTTTATGCATTTTTGGCAAGAACACCAGAGAATGAGGTGTCCTTCTCAGTGAGAAGACACACCAAGGGGCTTATGATGTCAATTCCATATTATTTGTGATATTAACCTTGAATACTTGGTTAATATGGTGTCGCCTGGTTGTCGCCCACTGTAAAGTTACTATCTTTCCATTTGTAGTAATAAATATTTATTTATTAATAAGATACTCTGAGTATCTTATTAGGGGGAAGATACTCTGAGTCTAGGAAATCCTAAAGCAGTAGGATTGCCTAATATTCACAAGTATCCAGATTGGAAAGAACCATAGCATGTAATATGTAAGATGCCATTATCATTATAACGGTCCTTTCTAATCCAGGGACGATGAATATTAAAGGCAATTAAAGTTAGAAAAAGACAAATACTAAATAATTTCAACATTTTGCCAATCTTATTTCATCTATCTCTAATCATACAACACCTGGGGGCTGGAAAAAGCAAATTAAAATACAAGACTTCTGAGTAGCATATTCTGTAGTAAGTTTGATTCAGTAACTTCAAGATGGGGCAGAAAAATAGCTTATTTTAAACTCTAAAACACAACCAATTTTGTAGTCATTGCTTTATACCAAATAATCACAGTATATTACCGATAATTTTAAAAACCAACGTTAGGTTGCTTATGTAACGTAACACATCATCACGTGTATTTTCGATTTTTCATTGGTGCTCCTATTAAAAGCATAAATGCGTATAACTTAAAGAATATTAAAGAAATTAAAACAATCATTCCTCTCCATGGTTTTGTTGATTGCCTTTATAATCTCCCAAGAACCCAACTCCAAACAGATAAAACCAAGACTGGCCACACAGGAGGCTCTCTACACAACATTTTTCCCCCAAACAAACATCAACAACCTATGGCAACAAAAAGAAAATATTTAAATACTGTCACCTCTGAAGAAACCGAAACTTCCTAGTGATTAAATCCTAGGTCTCAGGGAAAAACAAGAATCTTCATAATTAAATTACAATATGTGTATTACACTGATCCATCACTTTTTTTTTTTAAGATTTTATTTATTTATTTGACAGAGACAGAGACAGTGAGAGAGGGAACGTAAGCAGGGGGAGTGGAAGAGGGAGAAGCAGGCTTCCTGCCGAGCAAGGTGCCAGATGCGGGACTCGATCCCAGGACCCCGGGATCATGACCCGAGCCGAAGGCAGATGCCCAACCATCTGAGCCACCCAGGCACCCTGATCCATCACTTCTAAAGCCTAGCCAGCTGGATTTTAGTCCTCTTAGCAGACAAAGCACAGATCATTCTTGACACAAGAGCATCTAGATATTTCTTAATTCTGGAACTGGCCTCAGTATTCTAGTATAAAATGAATCAAATCTCCAAGATAGCTCTAGAAAAACCCATATAATCTTTGAACGATGATGAAACTACTTTTAATGGATCAAAAGCAAAAATGTCTGCTCTTGCCACTTCAACAATGTATTAGCGGTTCTAACTAGTAGAACAAGGCAAAAGAGGCATTCAGATCAGAAAGGAAGTAGTAAAACGGTCATTTTTTTGCAGATAAAATGACTCAGTATCTAAAAAATCCTAAAGGATCCATAAAAAACTACTAAACTAATAAATGAGTTCAGGAAGGTCACTAGATTAAAAAAAATCAATACAAAAATATAAATTGTAGGGGCGCCTGGGTGGCTCAGTCGTTAAGTGCCTGCCTTCAGCTCGGGTCATGATCCCAGGGTCCTGGGATCGAGCCCCGCATCGGGCTCCCTGCTCAGCGGGAGGCCTGCTCCTCCCTCTCCCACTCCCCCTGCTTGTGTTCTCTCTCTCGCTGTGTCTTTCTCTGTCAAATAAATAAAATCTTAAAAAATATATATATATATATATAAATTGTATTTCTATGTGCTACTAATAAAGAATTTGAGAATAAAATAATTTCATTCAGGGGCGCCTGCCTTCGACTCAGGTCATGATCTCAGGGTCCTGGGATCAAGCCCTGCATCGGACTCCCTGCTCAGCAGGGAGCCTGCTTCTCCCTCTCCCTCTGCCTCTCCCCCAGGTGTGCGTGCTTGCTCTCTCTTTCTCACAATAAATAAAATCTTAAAAAAATTTTTCATTCAGATAAAGAATTTAAAAAAATAAACACAAGACTTGTACACTAAAAACCAAATAACACTACTGAGAGAAATTAAAGATCTAAATAAATGGAGAGAGACAATTCATGTTCATAGATTGGAAGAATCAATATGGTCTAAGATGGCAATTCTCCCCAAACTAATCCACAGATTCAATGCAATCCTTACAAAATCCATTAAGGGTTTTTTGCAGATATTGACAAATTGATCCCACAATTTATATGTAAATGCAAAGGAACAAAAAGAACCAAATAAATTTTAAAAAATAAGAACACAGTTGGAGGCCTTAATACTTCTTGCTTTTAAAACTTACTACAAAGCTACCATAATGAAGACAGTATGATACTGGCTTAAGAATACAACAGTGTAGTAGAATTAAGGGTCCAGAAAAAAAAAAAAAACCTTACATTTATGGTCCAATGATTTCCAACAGGGGTACCAAGGCAATTCAGTGGAGAAAGGACAGTCTTTTCAACAAATGGTATTAGAACAATCCTACATACAGATTATTTCAGACAATTAACTGAAAATGGATTATAGACCTAAATGTAAAAGCTAAAGCTACAATACTTCCAGAAGAAAAATAAGAAAACAGAAAATCTTTGTGATCTTGAATTAGGCAGAGTTCATGGACAGACTATCAAAGGCATGATCCATAAAACTGATAAATTGGACTCCATCAAAATTAAAAAAGCTTGCACACTTTAAAAGACACCTTAAGAAAACGAAAAGAAACCTTAAGAAAATAAAAATACAAGCCATGAACTGGGAGGAAAAAATCTGCAAACCATGTATGTAAAGAAGGACTTGTATCTAGGACAGCCAAAGAACTTTAACAACTCGGGGCGCCTGGGTGGCTCAGTCATTAAGTGTCTGCCTTCGGCTCAGGTCATGGTCCCAGGGTCCTGGGATCGAGCCCCACATCGGGCTCCCTGTTCGGCAGGAGGCCTGCTTCTCCCTCTCCCACTCCCCCTGCTTGTGTTCCCTCTCTCGCTGTCTCTCTCATCAAATAAATAAATAGTATCTTTAAAAAAAAAAGAACTTTAACAACTCAATAGAATTATTTTTTTAAAAGATTTTATTTATTTATTTGAGAGAGAGACAGAGACAGAGAACACAAGCAGGGAGGAGAAGGAGAAGCAGGCTCCCTGCCGAGCAGGGAGCCCAATGCAGGGCTAGATTAATGCAGGGCTAGATGCTTAACCGACTGAGCCACCCAGGCACCCCACAACTCAATAGAATTAAAAAAAAAAAAAATCTAATGGAAGTACAAAGAATTTGAAGAGACTTTTCACCAAAGAAGATATACAAGTGGCTAAAAGAACATGAAAAGATGCTCAACATTAGTCATTAGGGAAACGCACATTAGAACCACAAAGAGATACCTCTACACACCCACTAGAATAACTATACTCAAAAAGACTGACAGTAAAAAGGAATGTGGAGAAACGAGCCCCCATATATTGGTGGTGGGAAAGTAAAATGGTACAAAGCTACTTTAACAAACAGTTTAGCAGTTTCTTAAAAAGTTAAACATAAGGTACCGTAGATCCAGAAATTCCATTCCTGGGTTATCTACCCAAGAGAAAGAGAGCCATATGTCCACATAAAGATTTGTATGGAAATGTTCATAGTAGCATTATTCATAATGTTCATCAACTGGTGAATGGATAAACAAAATGTGATATATCCAAACAATGCAATATTATTGAACAATAAAAAGGAATGAACTACTGATAGATGCTACAACATGGATGAACCTCAAAAACATGCTTCATGAAAAAATCCAGACATAAAAGACTACATATTGTATACTTACATTTACATGAAATTTCCAGAATAGGCAAATCTAGAGACAGAAAGCATTAGTGGTTGCCTGGGGCTAAGGACTGCAAACTGGCATAAACGATCATTTGAGGGTTGATAGAAATGCTCTAAAACTGTATTGTATCAATGGCTGCACAACTCTATATAAATTTACTAAAAATTATTGAATTGTATATTTAAATTATACCTGGTATGTAAATTATACCTCAATAAAGCTGTTTAAAAAAATACTGTGTCTGGAAGCACTGGACATGCTAAACATGCAAAGGAAACTGACAACTTATATTATTTTTATGACAGTAAGTAAATATACATCTCTAAATCCAATTGCTTTTAATATAATTTTCCAAATTAAAATGACTAGAAATTTATTGGAAACTGACTTATCAAACCTTAAATAACTTAAAAGGAAAAAAGACACTGCCAGTCTGACTATAGCACAATGATTAAGAGCTCAGGATCTAGGGCAAGGCTTCTCAACCTGAGCACTACTGACATTTTGGCCTTGTGTTAATTCTTTGTTTGTGGGGAGGCTGTAGCCTCTGTATTATAGGATGCAGCAGCATCCTTAGCCTCTACCCACTAGATGCCAGTAGCAGCGTGCCATTCCATATCCCAGTTGTGACAACCAAAATGTCTCCAGACATTGGCTAACTGTCTCTTCTAGGGGCAAAATCACCCTGGTTGAGAACTAGTGCTCTGGACAAAAATCACCTGAGTTTAAATTTTCATCAATTCTATTAGCTATGTGACAAGCTATTTAATTTCTGTCTCAGTTTCCCATCTGCAAAATGGCATATACTAGTACCTACCACAAAGTTTCGTTGTGTTGATTATGGCAAATAGTCCATTTACCACAGAAATTGACAAACAACACAAATTAAGGTTTTTATTTATTAGAGGGCCAATTTTATAGCACACCACTTAATGTCTCCCTCTGTCTCTATTTAAAATTGTAAAGCTTCCCCCCCTTCTAGTCTCAGCTGTCTCTATGTACCTCATGCCCGCTGTATTATCCTCAATACCACTAACCACCATCTGAGAGACCATATATGTTATTTGTATTTACTGTCTATTCCCCCTTCACTAGAATATAAACTCCATAAAGGCAGGGATTTTTGAGTTTGTTTGCTGCTGCATCTCCAGCATACAGTATTTGCTCAAAGCTTCTTGTAAAATGAATGAATAAAACACAACATATGAAAACAGAAAGCTGGAGCTGTTTAAGATTCATTTCCCCAGATGATAGAAAAAGAAATTAGAGAAATTATCTCTTTAAAAGTATATGCATTAATTCCAGAGTACATTAAGAGTATGCTGAGATTATCTTACTTAATAAAAACTGTCCAGAAACCCACACCATCCACCATTCTGAGGGGGATTGGTAAGAAAGTGGACTGTATTTTCCAAAAGCTGAATGTTTACTTTCAATGTGCTAGGTATAATTCTAAGCTTTTTAAGATGCACTAACCTATCTAATGCTCAAAATAATCATAAAGAGTATTATTACTTTAATCTCCATTTTATAGATGAGGAAAAAAGGCACAGAAAGGATGGTTTAAAGTCATATAAATAGCAGGTGGTAGAGCTAGGATTTGAACTTCCAGAGCCAAAACTCTTCATCATTATACTATGTACACTTGCCACTTAGTAATTCTGCTAATACTGGACACCCACTGATCCCACAGCTGAGAATACAGTTGAACAACAACAAGAAAAAGCTGGAGGATTAAATTTATGCAAAGAAGACAATGAGAAAGAGAGGGATAAGCCAATCTGAAAGAAGGATTTCATGGAAGAAGAAAATTTCAGAAATAGAGACTAGTCAATGGCATCAAAATGGTTAACAGATAGAGGAGTAAGCACTGAAAAAAGACTACTAAATCTGGCACAAATAAAGTCACTGAAAACTTTATCAAAGACATTTTAGAGAGAACAACCTTTAAAAATTAATGAGATTTGTCAATTATATCTCAACTTAAGGCTGGGGAAAACAACAAGTGAGAGTTGAGGGAATGGTGCCATGGAATGTAGCTATTTCAAGACAGTTGAAGGAAAAGAAAAAGACTTTTTTTTTTTTTTTAAGTTTTATTTATTTATTTGAGAGAGAGAGAATGAGAGAGAGCACATGAGAGGGGTTAGGGTCAGAGAGAGAAGCAGACTCCCTGCCGAGCAGAGAGCCCGATGCGGGACTCGATCCAGGGACTCCAGGATCATGACCTGAGCCGAAGGCAGTCACTTAACCAACTGAACCACCCAGGCGCCCAAAGAAAAAGACTATTAGCAGCTTTAAGAGATAGCATGTACGATGTAAAGTTTTTGTGTAAAATAGGAACACACTTAAGTATGCATGCTTTTAGAGTTAAAGGTATTTTGCCAAAAACCATGCTTTTTAAGAATATAATTATATTATTATAATATAATGCTGTCAGTCTAAGGTATACTCTTCAGAGACACATACTGAGCCTACTGAGAAAGCAGATATGCAGGCATGAATCCCCTTATGGTTCATGTTTTCATGCATAATTAATTGTGAATAGATAAAAGCTAGTATTTTTAGCATTTTATAAAATTTATTCCATTATATTTACTGAATTATCTATTTTATTTTAACAAAATACCTTCTTTGAACAGGGAGTGCACAAAAGACATTCTTACTTGGATTTTTTTTGTATTTAAAAGTAAGTATCAGAGTAATTGTGATGCTTAAAGAAAAAAGTAAAAAACAAAAAGTACTTTCAGAAGGAAAAACAAGAAGCACAATTACGAATTATAGAGTACTGTAAAGGGAAGTTAATTAGTAACTCCTTTACAATCAAACGCATTAGGAAGAATAAAACTAGTTTAGGCTACAAGCCGCTAATTAACATTTTCTAATCATTCTATGAGGGCATTTCAAACTTACATGGCAGTATGTCCTTATATCTGTTCTTTTTAACATTTTCTTCTTTTTCTCCAGTGGCTGTGGGATAAATCTTTTCTGTTCTATATTTGGTAGACAATCTTCTTAATCGCTTAAAATATAAACAAAAAAATTCAAGTTTATAAAAACATTAATATTTTCAAAATTTTAATGATTTATAAATAGCTCTGTATTGAATTCTGCTAACCCCAATTCCTTACAGCTCATTTTCCTGGTTTTCTAGGCTCACAGTATCTCCCTATCCCTTAATAATTAACCCCAAGGATAATTTTTTTTAACCATAAGTGCAAACATAAGATTAATTTTCCAAATAGCATTGAAAGGGGACACTAAAATAAAAGTAAGCAATTTTATTTAAAGAAATCATTAATAAGTTGAGTCAGAATATTTAACTCAGTCCTTAACTTATTCAACATTTTGTGTTTAACTATGGGTCCCTAAAACCAAGTAAATCATGCCTAAAAGATTATGTACAAGTTTCTTTATTCCTTCTCTCAATAAACCTTGGGCACCCATGATGTGCCAGGCTCCTTCCAAGGCATAAGCTAATAATTACTTATAAGACACTGCAAAACAAAGTTCTTTCATATTGAATTGGAAATGTCCAACAAAGACCAATTCTGCTTATTCACTGCATTACAGAAGTGGTTTGTGAGTTAGTGACAAATTCTTACCACATATGGCAGTAGGGATGTTCTTTGGGCTGGAATATTTCTGCGTGTCAGTAATACACTTCCTGCTTTCAGAAGCACTGAAAGTCAGCATTGTGAATTGTTTAAATTCACTACTCAACTACATTGCTGAAATTTAATTTCAAAGAAGCCTACTTTCTTCCAAGCTTAAAGACATATTGAAGGCATTCTGGTTTTACTATTCAATGAATTATTGACTACAAATGAAATGAACAAAAAGTCTGGTAACATTTAACTTTTTTACCATTTTACTTTTGCTACTTGTGATGCTGAGGTTTAAGCAACAAAACATTTTTTTTTTTTAATCACAGAACTTATTTAAGATTCTTAACATATTCTTGTTATGATATACTTCAATATACAGCATTTGAAATAATCTTATAAGTAGACAATTTAACACAGAATAGTGAATCTTTTGTTTTCTTTGAAAAACTACTAAACTTTGTAATGACAGTATTAGAGACCTAAAACAGGAATACACATTTTTCTGCCTTATCACAATGCCGAAATTAAATTATCCACATTTATGAGGCTATTTTCTATGGTAATAAGGTTCTCAAAAGTAGATTAGGGGAAAAAATTGTATTTAAAAGTAAATGGAATGTTAGTGAGGGTGTGAGAAAACCAAAACTTCAATACAATGCTGATAGAAGAGAACATTAACACAAGCCCTAAGGAGGGTAATTTGGCAATTACAAATACACATAACCCCTTAACCCAGCAAGTGTACTTCTAAAAATTTGTCCTCTAAACGGCACATGTGAAATGACATATTATGCACAAAGTTAGTTACTGTAGCATTATTTAAAACAGCAAAGGACTGCAAATAAAAGTCTATTAATACAGGATTGGCTAAATTTGTTTCATTCATACAATTAAATATGATATAACTGAAAACAAGGAAGCTCTTCATATAGGGATATGGAAATGCCTCAAAATACATATTAAGTGTAAAAAGCAGGGAACACAACAGTGTATGTAATACACTACCGATGGTGTTAAGAATAAAAATATATTTGCATTTTCTTGTACATGTGCATAAAATATCTCTGGGAGAGAAACTGAACAAGGTTGTTGTTACTGGTGGAGAAGAGAAATGAATAGCTATAGGAAATGGATGGGAAAGAAACATTACTATATATCATTTCATACTTATTAGAGATTATATGAATGTATTGCCTATTCAAAAATTTAAATGCTAAAGGGGCACCTGGCTGTCTTAGTTGGAGGAATGCAGCTCTTGATCTCAGGGTCATGAGTTTGAGCCCCACGTTGGTTGTAGAGATTACTTAAATAAAATAAAAACTTAAAAAGATTTTAGAAAATTAAATGCTAAAAAAATTAAAGGGAATAGAAAAGATTGCTCATGATTTTCTTCATCCATGTTAACAAAGACCCTCCCAGTTATACACATATACATCTTACATATTTAATTAGAATCTCTGTATTTTTTTGCTCAAAGATTTTAATTTTCAGTTATTTATAGTATCTTAATGCGTTACAAAATACTGTATGTGACTGTGACTTACAGAAGGTTATCAATCTAAACACTTGCAGAAACACAGGGGGAAAAGGAATTAGGTAACAATCACTGAAAAAAATGTATATAACTACAAAGAAAAGGGAAGAGGGGATGAATTTAATTATAAAATGTTAATGCACTTCTGGAATACCTGCAATCACTCCAATCATTTCTTTTTTTACATGACAAATTATGTTATTGAGAAATGGGCAAAATAAAGTTCTTATGTGAAATGACTGCATTTTTCATATAATAAAACATAAGAACACTTTTGTGTACAAATAAACATCTCATTTGAGTTTGAATTTTTATATATCCAGTTTTCTTAAAGCCCAGCACAGCATGCATGGTACGCTTTCTACTTCAAGCTTCCAATGTTCTATTAAAATAAGTCTACATAAGTAGTGTACTTAAAGTTTCATATCCATTGGCAATACTCATCTCTGGTGTAGTATAAATAAAACAAAGGTGGTCCATTAAACATGAAAACTTTGTACTTAAAAAATTGACATCAAAAAATTCTACCCAAATGTTTTAAAAACATACCAAGTAAGGCCATATTTCCTAACAAAACAAAATAGGGTCAGCTTTACAGTTAGTTGTTTCAATTAAAATTCTGGATCTGCCACTTTCTAGCTGTATGACAATGAATATATTTAACCTGTCTCATCTTCTGTAATATGAGGATAATACCCACACTCAGTAAATAAGCCTCCAAATCTTACCCATCTTTTAAGTCCTAGGTCCTTCAAAGTTTCTTATCCCTCTCATGCAAAAATAATCTTTCCCTTCTGAATTCTTTTTAGATTTTATATGCACTCTTAAAACACCATTTACTTCTCTTTATGATAAATACATAAGGAGTATACATCTTATTTCCCCGGCTCAACTGTAAGCTCTGTGAGTATAAGATTATGATCAGATTAATATTTGTAATGTTCTGTACCCCAGAACATATTAAATGCTTGTATGTTAAATACATTAATCTTAGAATAAGATTTGAATGCTGGCCTAAGCAAAAGATTTTATTCTTTTAATACATCAAAATTAATGTCCAAATAGTGCTTGAAGTAGGGGTAGCACCAAAGCTCATTTAACTATATGAAATGGAAGTATCTACACATGTAATTTCATTTTAACTTCCTGGCCACCAATTTCATTGTCTCTAGGTGAAATTAATTACTAGGAAATTAATTAATTGAGAAACATAAAATACTAAGGAATCTTATTCATAAATATACTGCATGTGACAGTGTGTGTGAAAATAGCACCGAACTAAAACACCAATAAAATAATTCATTTATTGGGGTGCCTGGGTGGCTCAATCGTTAAAAGTTTGCCTTCGGCTTAGGTCATGATCTCAGGGTCCTAGGATCGAGCCCACACTGGGCTCCCTGCTTGGCGGGAAGCCTGCTTCTCTTTCTCCCACTCCCCCTGCTTGTGTTCCCTCTCTGGCTTTGTCTGTCTCTTCAAATAAATAAAATCTTAAAAAAAAATAATTCATTTATTAAGTTTAACATAATTATTTAATATAATCCTAAGCAAGAAAGTACTTTGAATCATTTACTATCCTAACTCGGCAAATTGTAGCTAAGTGGTGTATTTACATAAGCTTATAGATACCATACCCTATATCATATATGGATTTTTTTTAACTATGCAAACAAACAAAACAAAAAGACTTTAAGATTTGCAACTGTCTACCCTTAAACATCTTGAAAAAGTCACATAATAAATTCTTTTAAATAATTTCTTATCTCAGAGTTACTGTCCGAAAAGGTAAATCTGATCATTTTTAGTCCCTCCCTTAAAAATCCTCTCGTGGGTCCATCTCCTCCAAGTTAAACTACCAATTCCTTGTTTAATTATAACATTTTGAATGCTGTCTGTCCAATTTCCTAGCTTCTTTTTGTAACATTCTCTTACTTAAGAATTTGATGCTTCAGCCACACCACCACCACAAGAAACCCTCCGCCCCTCAACATCACAGTTTGACAATTTTTACCCTTGCTGGTGAGTTAACAGTAGGACTCTGGCTAAAGTGTTATTTCCTTTGTGAAAGCTTTCTTGACCTTTCCCTTAACAGCTCCTCAGCCCCCAGCACCGTGAAGAGTCAATAATACATTGCTCTATTACCACTTGTGAGATTTCAATCTTTCCGGTCTCATCCACTAAACTATAAAACTGAAGGCACAGACTAGACTATCTTCTTGGACTTTATAGACCAAGATCTAATGCAAATCACATTAAAAATGGGTGAATTCATTTACTTATTGAGCTTTCTTAAACAAGTCATACAGATGTCTCTAACACATTAGAATTTTTGATGCAAACAAAAATGAAGCTTAATATTCACTTTGTTTTAAAGTTCCAAATTATTTTTCTTTTTTTTAAAGATTTTGTTTATTTGACAGAGAGAGAGAGCACAAGCAGGGGAACGGCAGGCAGAGAGAGAGGGAGAAGCAGGCTCCCCGCTGAGCAGGGAGCCTGATGTAAGGCTCAAAGTGGGGCTTGATCCCAGGACCCTGGGATCATGACCTGAGCTAAAGGCAGACGCTTAACCAACTGATCCACTCAGGTACCCCTTTTTCTTTATTTCTTAAAACACAAAAGTTTTATTCCCTTAATCTTAAATCAATAAACTGATTCTCAAAAGCTTCTAAGTCACGTGCAATGTAACTATCCTCATTTAAGGTATCCATTTATGTGTTAAGATTTGAGTTCTTTAACAAGGTAGAACAGTTTCATTATTTATCTAAGGCTCTAAGCTAATAATAATGTGTTGTGTGATGTTTGTTGAATCTCTCCAAATAGGTGTCTACTGTATTGTCCACTGGGTGTCTCATGGACATCACAAACATGTCCAAATAGCACTACCATTCAACAGTTGCTCAAGTCTAAAAGCTAGGAATCATCCTTGATTCCTTCCTTTACCTCCCCTACAACATCCAATGCATCAGCAAGTTGTGTTAGCTCCACTTCTAAAATATATCTAATTCTCTTCGTATCACTGAACACTTAGAATTCAGAATACGTTGAGATAAGCTTAATTGGCTGGATTTTAAATCAGAACAACTAAGAAAACAATGGACACAAAAAGTAATAGAGCTAAAATGGAAATTTAGCTAACTCAAATTCTTTTTGGAATAAGATGGAACATAAATAAATATTGAAGCTCAAGACTTCTTACGCTGTTACCAGGCCACATGCTACTGCCCCAAATTCCTCAATGTCAACATATTTAAAAAACAATATGAGTTTCATAAGATAGTACTTTCAGTAAATATGCACACAAGAATATACAAATCTGAAAACTGTACTTTAAAGTGAAATAAAAATGAAATTATACTTCATGCTTAAAGGTTATACTGTACCAAAATATAAGAATACTTAACCCATAAAATAGTAATGCTTTTGCCACTGCTCTGAAAAATTTCTGAGGCAATTACTAGAGAATCCATCTGAATTTTATCTTATTTTTTCAATTTTTTAAAAAGATTTTATTTATCTATTTGTCAGAGAGACAGAGAGAGCACAAGCAGGGAGCGGCAGACTCCCCACTGAGCAAGGAGCCCGAGGTGGGACTTGACCCCAGGACCCTGGGATCATGGCCTGAGCCGAAGGTGGACACTTAACCAACTGAGCCACCCAGGTGTCCCTATTTTTTTAATTTTTTTGAGAGAGAGCAAGTGAGAACGACCACGTGTGTGTGGGGGGGGGGGGGTGAGAGGTGAGGAAGAGAGAATCTCAAGCAGACTCTCCACTAAGTGCGGGGCTCGTGAGATTCTCACAACCCCGAGAACTCTGAGATCATGACCTGAGCTGAAATCAAGAGTCGGACACTTAACCGACTGAGCTACCTAGGCGCCCGAATCCATCTGAATTTTAAAAGGGAGGGGGGTTGGCACACAGGTGGCACTTAGTAATAACTATTAAATGAATAGATTCATCCGGTTTTATACCTGAAATATGTAACTGTAGTCTATCACAAAAGCCACTCAATTGTAATATTACTAATACTTACCATATAAGTTATATGATCATTAAGACAAAATAGCTTTTTTAAAACCCCAAATACAAAGTAACAGCAACAAGTAGTAAAATCATAGTATAATTTCCACCAAAAGTATACTATCTCTAACCAGCTTTTCTTAAATCTTTACAAACCTATTTATATAAAAATATGCATATCCCTAATACCCATTGTAAGCAACCAGAACAACCAAAGGGTCTTTAAACTATACAACTGTAATGTCTACCTTTAACTGCAAAACATGCAACTCTGCCTTTCAAAATGCATCTTCCTATCTTTGCTCAAGCTTTACCTACTGCTATATAACAGATTAATTTATCTGCCATTCTTCTTCAGAGAGCAAGCTGTGCCTTCTTATTTGAAGCTAAGTCAGGACTGATAGTAAAAGGACATATTTTGAAGTAGGGGCTGATCATATGGGTCTTTGGGTAACAAAAAGATTTTATTCTTTATTCAAGCTGATTTTAATGCTTATTTTCCTAATAGTATACACCAAACAAACTCCTCACTTTCTTCTAGCTCACTACAGAAATCCTCTCACTAAAACATTTCCTGAGACTAGTCCTGGTACCAAACCCCATCTTCCACTTCCTCCCAAAGTGCTTCCTCATCTCTACCCACAGTCCTTTATATTTACCTCTCATCTAGGACATATCCCAATGTTAACTTATATATGCATATATACCATGAGAACATGAATTCCCTGAAAATGCAGACCATGTCTTCTTTCTATTAATACCAGCTACTACCAGCATAATCCAGGACAAACAGTACTGAGTAAATACACTCTTTAGGCCTTCTCTGGTGGTAATGTTCAGAGAAAATTAATACAAATTAGAATTGACCAGTATACTTAGGAAACAAATTTCTCTGCCCTCTTACACTTTATTAGTACTTCACAATGGGACAGGTTTGAGTCAGAGGAACTGGGGTTCAATTCCTAGTTCCATCAACTACTAGTAAAGGAGATCTCTTCAACGTAGCAGCTTTTTAAATTCTCCTTGAAGGGGTAGCAATAGACCTTAATTTTGAGAACTTGTCTTTGTTTTTGTTTTTTAAAGATTTATTCATTTTTTTGAGAGAGAGCGCGTGCGTGAGAACGTGCGACCGCGGTGGGGAAGAGGGAGAGAAACTTAAGCAGACTCCGTGCTGTGCACAGAAGGCAACACAGGGCTTGATCTGCCCTCTCCATACAATCATGACCTGAGTGGAAATCAAGAGTCAGATGCTTAAGGGACTGAGCCACCTAGGTGCCCCTTGAGAACTTGTTTTAGAATAAAACTCTGTACTATAGACTTTATATTTAAAAATAATAAATACAGCAAAGCATAAAAACTAAAAGGAAAAGAAAGTTATAAAAATTTCACAACAAGCCTATAATAGTTTTTTTTGTTATTGTTGTTTTTGTTTTTTGCACAGCCTAGACAACAAGCAATACTTTCCTTAAAGGAAAGGTTCCTGTTCTTGGGTCGCAAAAGAAAATACAGTGCTTTCTCAAGATCAAAGTAAGTTAAGAAGATGTAATGCAAGTTTATCCTCTGTCTACCTGCAAGTTACATTCTTATGGAAATAAAGTAGAATTCCATTTGAATTAAGAGGACACTAAAATTGTTTTGTTATATGTATTAATTTTACTGAAATGAAGATATTTAATACAACAAATGGCAAAAAAAAAAAAAGTGTTCCTAGGTTTGATTATTTTGTTTCTACACACAGGTTCTCACCTTTTCGTTCATTCCTTCTTCATCATCCTTTATCTAATGCTCCTCTAGCCATTTAACTCATGAAATCACTGGTTCCACGTTTTGCAGGTTAATTCAAATTCGAATATTTTGTCCCACTGCCTCCACAGCAAATTGCTCAGAAATTCCAAAATTTGGGTGTCTCTCTCTGTCAAATGAATAAAAAATAAATAAAATAAAATAAAAAAAATCTTTAGGGGCGCCTGGGTGGCTCAGTCGTTAAGCGTCTGCCTTCGGCTCAGGTCACGATCCCAGGGTCCTGGGATTGAGCCCCGCATTGGGCTCCCTGCTCAGTGGGAAGCCTGCTTCTCCCTCTCCCACTCCCCCTGCTTGTGTTCCCTCTCTTGCTGTGTCTCTCTCTGTCAAATGAGTAATAAAAAAAAAAAATAGAAATTCCAAAATTTGGGTAAACCTACGGCTCCTGACCATGCCACCCATGATCTGGTGATGTGTCCTGATTTAAGAAAACACTGTCATAACAGTCCCTGTTACCCTTTCGTTTACACGGGGGAATACTCTACCAAGCCCAGACTCTCAAAGTATTCCAAAGCAATCTATCACCAATCTCATTATTCCACAACAAAAAGTATAAACGTACAGTAAAATTGAGAATACAGAGTTCCAGCTTTAACACATTTAGCCACAATAACATCAACTGTCCAACTAAAAAATTAAAGAAGACCCCCAAATTAATAGCATGGTTGCAGAATTCCTATTCATCTTTGCAAAAACAAATATAGCACAGGAAGAGTCACTTTAGCAGTTTAAGAGTTCAATACGTATTTACCACTATATGGAAATTAATTATTTTTTGCTCAGCCAGACTGCCACAAAGTTGTGGTCAACAGACCAGTTTTAAAGAGAAATCTGCACTTACTGGTGTCATTAACTCCCGAACCCCTTAAAAATTTCAATATTATCTTTACTACTTCTACTGAAACTACTTTTATGAAGTCACCAGTAATCTCCAAACGGCATCAAAATCTCAAAGCCTCAATTCCTATAAAGTATTTAATACAGATGATCCTCCCCTTTTTAAATTCCTTTCTTAGATTGCATGAAACAACAGTGCCTTGATTCTCCTCTTACCCTGCTAATTAGTCCTTTCTGCCTCCTCTGCTTCCCAACCCCTAAATGTTGTGTTTTCTCTGGAACTGTTCTCTCCTCAGATTTCATCTTTTAGCAAGTTTATCCCCTCCCTATTGTGACTTTAACCGAGTACATTTATGAAGATTCCAAAATCTCTATTTCTAGTCCTGACTTTTCAGTTCAGTCCATATTCAAACAGCTTACCTAACATGCCCAACAGCAATTTAAACCTAACTAGATAAAAAGAAACCTACCTGATTTTTCAAATGATTCTATGTCTCTTTTTCTTTCCACAGCACCTCTGCCCTCCTTACCCATTCAGGCTTCAGACCTCCTAGTAGTTTGAGCCTTTCCCCCCTTATCCTACTTGCTTCCTCTCACACCTAATCCATTTCAAGTTCTGGTGAGTGTACCTTAGTAAACAACTCCCAAACCTGGCCCCTTACTTTCTAGTCCCACTGCCAATGAAGACAAAAAGCTGTTTTAATATAGGATATAGGTAACTTAAGTTTTTTTCCTTTAATTACAATGTCTTTTCAATTAAAAATGAAAAGATTTAAGAAGCCCTTTGAATGAAGGAAAAGAACAAACTTGGTGGGCGTAACAAAATAAATACTATAAATAAACAGTATTTATGTAATAATTATTTTTTAATGTGATAAATAAATTACATTAATTATGTCAAGGAGTAAAGACAGAAGAAATGCATTTATTAAACCATGCATGTAAAGCACCCTATGTAGCACCTACCATAGAGCATGTCTTTAAGTATGGAAAAATTGAGATAAGCATGTAGGGTTTATTAATAGATGAGGAATTTAGGAAAAATATTAATTAGCTGCCTCAGATTAGCTGAATTGGCAGACACCAAATTACCTTTATCTGTATACTCAATTACTGCCAAATTTTTGTTCTTAAAGAGCATTTTAATCCTCTTTTGTGTATACCCTAAGATTTGGTGTCATACTACGAGTGGGATACTTGAGACCACATTGCTCACTACCAGCTCCAGTTCCTCTTTAAAAAACTCAGAAAGCAATTTTTAACTGTACATTGCAAGTCTATTTAAACCCATTAGACAAAATAAATCATAAGCCAAAATCTAAAATGGTAGAAAATAAACTGTCATTGATGTTCTCTCTAATCCTTCCATTACCAATCTATACAGAGACCACCTAAGTCCTAATTATTATATATATCCAAAGGCTTGAAAATTACCTGGCAAACCAGAATAAGTTTACAAGCCATATTTTTGCACCTTTCCATTTCAACTCCCCAAGTCTAGTAATACATAAGAATTACTATTAAGAGATCTGCCAAGCCAATTTTTCCTATCAATGCATAAAAACACTCTTTGTTTAATAAAAGGTATTTGTTTTAAGATATAAAAAATTAAGTGTAATAAAGGATCTTCTTGAATACAATCATTACCACTTTTCACAAAGGAGAGACTAAGTAGAGATAAAGTCATGCTAGGTTGCCAAACTTTTGTCTATAGAATTAGGTTTTAAATTCCTAATAGAAACAGTTGGGCAATTCCTGAATAGGTTAAATATAGAGTTACAACCCAGCAACTGCACTCCTAGATATATACCCAAGAAAATTAAAAATGTATGTGCACATAAAACCTTGTACACAAATGTTCATAGCAGCATTATTCATAAATGCCAAAAAGTGGAAACAGCCCAAATATCCATCAACTGATGAATAAACAAAATATGGTATATTCATACAGTAGGCTGTTGTTCAGCAATAAAAAGGAATGAAGTACTGATAACATACTTAATAGATGAGTCTTGAAGACACTGTACTATGTAAAATACACAAAAAGCTTATCCTATATGATCCCATTTATATGAAATGTCCAGACTAGGAAAATCAATAGAGGCAGAAAGTAGATTAGTAGTTACCATGGTATTGGGGAAAGGGAGAAATAAGGTGTTACTGGTAATGGGTTTGGGGTTTCTCTTGGTGATGAAATGTTCCAAAACTAGATAGTGATGACAGATGTCCAGCTTTGTGACTACAATAAAAACCACCGAAATGTCTATTTTATTTTATTTTTTTAAAGATTTTATTTATTTATTTGACAGAGAGATAGCGAGAGCAGGAACACAAGCAGGGGGAGTGGGAGAGGGAGAAGCAGGCCTCCTGCTGAGCAGGGAGCCCGATGTGGGGCTCGATCCCAGGACCCCGGGATCATGACCTGAGCCGAAGGCAGACGCTTAACGACTGAGCCACCCAGGCGCCCTGAAATGTATATTTTAAAGAGGTGAATTTTATGGTATATATGAATTAATTTCAATACATGTGAATTTTACCTCAACAAAGCTGTTATAAAAAATCCTTAAAAGGAGGTTAGGTAATATTGTTAATAGTAATTATTGAGCATGCTAACCAAGGCATCCAGTCCCATCCAGTAATAAGGAATACCCATCCTCCTCAAAATGAGTATTACTAAGTCTCTATTCTTCACTGCAGACCTTCTCATTAGAACATTAATTTGACAGGGTCAAACATAACAAGAATGCAGAATCTGGTTGAAATAGGAGTAACACAAAGAAATTACAAATGAACAATCAGGTCTACTAGAAACTTTGGCCAGTGAACTTAGCAAGTAACTTTTTCAGGAAAGGTTAGGTAAGAACAATAAGTAAGAAAGATAAAAAATGCAGGTTTTAACATAACTTGATGTCAAACCACACTAATGAAGCTAGACTACCTGGAAGACTAGATATTTAAGGTAGGAAGACAGTAAATAGAAAATGCTGAGGGGGAGAGGGAATAATTGATAAGCTATCTAAAATTAGGGTTAAAGTCTAAATGCTATCACTTCTATAACTCTAACCCAAGATAGGAAAGAAGACTAAAATCAAAGAATTAAACCCCAATCCAGGTAATTAAGCAAATATGTGTTCTTAAAGCTTTTGTGTATTTCCTGGGGAAACAAATTGGAGGTTATTTTTGATACTAAACATTCAGATTCCCTGCAAAATATTTCATTCTGGCATTATTTTAGACTTAGTCCTGAAAGGCCAGATAATGAATATATGTACCCCAAGTTACTTAAGGCATTATTTTGTCTTCAAATATCTCTTTGTAATAATGATAAACAGTGCTCCTCTTTCTTCCAACATGTAAAATCAAACAAAAATAATTTGTTTAATGCAACACCTTAAATAAAAATACAAACTTATGGGGCACCTGGGTGTCTCAATCGGTTAAGCATCCAGCTCATGATCTTGACTCAGGTCATGATCTCATGCGTCTTGGGATCAAGCCCTATGTTGGGCTCCATGCTCATAGGGAAGTCTGCTTGAGATTCTCTCTCTCCCACTCCCTCTGCCCTCCCCCAATCATGCACGCTGTCTCACGTGCACGCCCTCTCTCTCTCAAATAAATAAATAAATCTTAAAAACATACAAACTAATGATATAGAGGAAATACATAACTAAAAATAACTTACAATTATCTAGAATGGGTTTAACTTCTTAAGAAAAAGTTACAAAATAAGCCAAATTTTTAAATAAAAGATGCCAATATTTTTTTTTTTAAGATTTTATTTATTTGACAGAGAGAGACACAGTGAGAGAGGGAACACAAGCAGGGGGAGTGGGAGAGGGAGAAGCAGGCTCCCGCTGAGCAGGGAGCCCGATGCGGGGCTCGATCCCAGGACCCTGGGATCATGACCTGAGCCGAAGGCAGACGCTTAACGACTGAGCCATCCAGGTGCCCCAAAAGATGCCAATATTTTGATAGCTTTTCAAACTGTGGTTAAAGTCACTGAAGAGAATATACTAATATATTCACAAGAAACTTTACTGAGATAAGCAGAAGGTATGTCAATCTGTAAGGCAGTCTTGTGAGGAAAAATGATAAATGACTAAAACTTCAGCTGATTGTAAGAACTATTAATTAAACTGGAAATATGACGCCACTATCCTGTGTGATGAGAGCATCTGAAAATGAGTCATAAGTTTTGTTTTATTATGATTGGTAAGCTTTTATAAGCTGACTGAGGCTTCTCTGTGCTAAAGATGGATATACAGAAATACCTTGATATTAAGGGCTCCCACAACTCAACAATAACAACAAAAAACCACACCACAATTAAAAAATAGGCAAAGGACTTGAGTAGATACTTCTCCGAAGAAAATATACAAAGAGCCAACACACATAGGGTTAGATGCTCAACATCACTAGTCAGGAGGGAAATGCAAATCAAAACACAATGACATTTCTCACAACCATTACAATGGCTACTACCAAAAAAATAAAATAACAAATGTTGGTGAGAATGTGGAGAAACTGGAATCCTTGTGCACTACTGGTGGGAGCATAAAATGGTACAGTCATTATGGGAACCAGTATGGCAATTCCTCAAAAAATTTTAACTTGAATTGCCAGATGATCCACAAATTCCACTTCTGGGTATATACCCAAAAGAATGGAAAGTAGAGTCTTAAACAGGTATGTGTACACTCATGTTTGTAGCAACATTTTTCACAGTAGCCAAGAGGTGAAAGCAACCCAAATGTCCACTGATGGACACATGGATAAACAAAGTGTGGTACACATATACAATAGACTATTATTCAGCCTTAAAAGGGAAGGAAATTTTGGCACATGCTACAACATGAATGAACCTCGAGAACATTATCCTAGTTGAAATAAGCCAGTTATAAAAAGATAAATATTGCATGATTCCACGTAAGTGAGGTACCCAGAGTAGTCAAAGTCTTAGAAATAAAAGGTAGAATGGTGGTTGCCGGGGACAGGGAGAGGAGGGGAATGGGCCTTGTTTAATGAGTGTAGAGCTTCAGTTTTGCAAGATGGAAATAGTTGTAGACACTGGTTGCCCAACAAAGTGAATGTACTTAAGTTACTGAACTGTACACTTACGAATGGTTAAGCTAAGCTTTGTATTTGCGTTTTACCACAATTAAAAGATTTTTTTAAATGAAAAGCAACCTTTGTAGTTATTTGCTTTAAAATTAAATGTCTATCCAGTCATAGGAAAGGGAGAAACTAGTTGTGGGTAACATCATTAAATTATCTCAGATTACCAGGTCACACAACATTCATATAAAATCAGATAGTTCTGCTCTACCATGAATTAACAGTTACAATTTTCAAAAAACATCTACTTTTTCAGTTTGCCGACATACTGGATTCAGACACTTACCATAAAAGGAAAAGAATGAGATTCAATTATCACCTTCATGAGGATGACTGATCTCACATCATTTTCTCCTAACCTAGACTATGTGCCAGGTTTTCTTTTAGGTGCTACAGATATAGTGGGAAACAGGACAAAATCCCGACTTCATGTAGCATACATTACAAAAGTACATCCTGGTTGTACAGCATTTATCATTTCTGCCTTTTACACCCATCATCTGTTTACATGGGTTAGCCCATCATTACCACAGCTGCTGCCAACCAAGATTATAATTTCTTATCTGTCAGTGACAATCTTTTATATTTCTCTTTACTCCCCGACAGTGCCCAGTGTCTTCCATGTATTATATATCAAATAAAGCATGGCAAGTCTTTTAGACATAATGGTAACTGATAAGCACATTCAGATCACATAGTCAATGAAACTGGCACCCTACTGTCACAGTTATAACACATTTAGTTCAGTAAGTTCAGATAATACAGTTTGTATAACCAGAGAGCATATACTTAAACCCCTTTTATTCAGTTCTTTATTATATTACCTACAATGTCACCAAGGAAAGCTTTCAATTTTCTATCACCAGGGGAAAGATATACAAAATAAATGTACCCCAAGTTATAAATGGGTCACAAAATACACATATATAAAAAAACCCATCAATATATCCTTAGAGGTGAGGCATATATGTATGTACCTTATGTATATGCATATACACTTAAAATTTAAAATGTAATACATTAAATTTAATATTTTAAAATTTATACAAGCAATACATGAATATGCTAAAACATTCAAACTATCCAGACATCCAAACTATCAAGACTACCCTCAGGTTCAGTGATTCACAAGGAAGACGCAAAGGACTATATATAGTCATTCACAGCTATAATTTATTACAGCTGAAGGACACAAAGCCAAAGCAGCAAAGGAAACGATGCATAAGGCAAAGTCCAGAAGAAACTAGGGATAAGCTTTCAAGAGTCCTCTCCTAATGGAGTCACCTAGGACCCATTTAATTCCTCCAGTAACCAAGCTGTGACAACACTTGTGAAATGCTGTCTACCAGGGAAGCTCATTAGAGATTTAGTGCCCAGTGTTTTCAATGGGGGCTGGTCACGGCCTACCGTTAGCCAAAATTCCAGATTCCCAGAAGCAAAGTAAGTGTTCAGCATAAACCATATACATACAGTAAAGGCATGGTGAGCCACTCCTATCATGGAATGATGGGAACCCTCCCAAAGCAGTAAGTCCCAGAGACTCTCCAAGGGCTAATCTTGCAAGCAGGCCTTTCTAAGGATAGCAGTTTCAGGCTTGCTATGTTAAATCTCTTATGCACACAATTATAAAATAAAAAAAAATAACTCCCCCCTTCTCTATATTCTTCTCCTTAGAAGTAGTCAACCATGTTAAATCTCTTTATTAATAGATATTTTATTTTGTTTCACAAAAATTGCTGCAATGAAATACCTGGACATACTATTTTACATACATAGCAAATACTGTAAAGAAAAGAATCTTTTCTTTACAATATTGACATGCTGGGTCAGAGTACATACATCAATTCTATGAGAAGTGGCCAAACCGCCTTCTGAAAAAGGTTTCACCAGTTTATATTACTATCAACAAATTAAAAATGCCAGTTTTTCTTTATCTTTTCCAACATTTGTTTTATCAATTTTTGAATTGCTACAATTATCAATTTTTGAATTTTACGAAATTTGGTGGAATCTGGTGAAGAACTCCCCCCAAATTTAATATTGATTAATTTACATGACTTTTCTCCATGTTCATTAATTACTTGCATTTTTCTTCTGTTAATTACCATTCATAGCATATGATCGTTCTTCTACTGGAGTGTTCTTTTTCTTGATATATAGAAGCTACTCATGTTTTAGATAATAACCCATCATCTGATAAATGCGTTGAAAACATTTTCTCTTAATCTATTGCTTAACCTTGCATTACCTTTTGTATTATAGATATTTTTTATTTTTATGAGGTCAAATCTGATCTTTATTATATTTGCGCTTTAAATGTAAGTCTGGAGAGAAAAAGCGTTCTAATTGGCTTTTTTTTTTATTAAAGATTCTTATTTATTTATTTGACAGAGAGAGAGACAGTGAGAGAGGGAACACAAGCAGGGGGAGTGGGAGAGGGAGAAGCAGGCCTCCCACAGAGCTGGGAGCCTGATGCGGGGCTTGATCCCAGGACCCTGGGATCATGACCTGAGCCGAAGGCAGACGCTCAACCGACTGAGCCACCCAGGCGCCCCAAATTGGCTTTACCCCTAAATGATGTTCCACCTATCTCCTTACATTGGCATACTGACTGACTTCCTCTAAACAACTATTTATTACATTAAAAAAAATTTACCCAAATATGGTGGATATTATATCTTTTTTGAACTTATTTTATTTTGGGGGGGAGGGGAAAAGGAAGAAGGAGAGAGATAATCTTTTTTTTTTTTTTTAAAGATTTTATTTATTTATTTGAGAGAGAGACAGCGAGACAGGGAACACAAGCAGGGGGAGTGGGAGAGGGAGAAGCAGGCTTCCCGCTGAGCAGGGAGCCCAATGAGGGGCTCGATCCAGGACCCTGGGATCATGACCTGAGCCGAAAGCAGACAATTAACAACTGAGCCATCCAGGCACCCCTCAGCTACTTTTTATATTACGAAAAGAAGTTTTAGGCAAGGTGGTATTCTTCTGCATCACTTTGTGAAGTGACAATTCTTAGGTACCCAGCTAATTTCTAATAGGATGAGGACATCAGTGTGACTCAATACTACACTGTCAGTTTGATTCCTTTGAGACACACAACACTGCTTGTATAAGCCTTAATATTTAATGTGTAGTGTGGGTACACTGACAATCTCTGGGGCTAAATTATTTTAGAGCGTATCCCCTGTAATCAAATAACATTTATTGTTTTTAAAAATTTATTTACCCTAGAGAGGGAGAGAGAGAGAGACAGAGTACGAGAGCACGTGCGTTGTTGGGAGGGGGGAGCGGTGTAGGGGAGAGGGAGAGAGTTCTAAGCTGACTCCTCGCCAAACCTGGAGTGCCACATGGGGCTCAATCCCACGACCCCAAGATCACGACCTGAGCCGAAATCAAGAGTTGGATGCTTTAACCGACTGAGCCACCCAGGTGCACCCCTTCTGGATTCACTTTAAAACTCCTTTCTTATAAAGCATTCTATGACCTAACAGTATGTAATTTTTCCCTTATACTAATCCTCATTGCACAAAAATGTGAATATACTTAATGCCACTGACCTATACACTTTTAAAAATGGTTAAAATGGGTAAATCTGATGTACATTTTACCACAATTTTAAAAAGTTACCAAAAAAGAAAAAGAAAAAGAATCCTTATGGCACTTTGTCCCATAGTATTGTGCTCAGTTTTGCATTAGTTATTTGTGTACATCATTATTTCCCCATCTCTACTGAAAATTCCCTTAGGGGGAATGATCTTTTTCCTATGATCCTATATATATATAGGAAAGGGAATAGAATTTAAATGGGTTGAATTTGCCAAAAAACTCAGAATAACTCATTCTCTTTGAAATGAAGCAAATTTAGGATAATTCTACAATTCATCCCAATTCTGATGTAATTAAGAAATACAGAGGTGACCATTTAACATGTTTTTATAACTTCAGTGGGTGAAAAGGAGCCTATTAGCCTTACTTTTACATACTAAATTAGTGCTAAACTCTACTTTCAATGGAGTTTTGGTTCAATGAAGCTGTTACATTGATAAAAGAGACTTTAAAAACATATTATCATTATTTATCCTCACTATACCATTAAATATTATTTATCAAAATATACACTAACTAGTATATATGAACAGAAATGCTTTGATTGATAAGTTTGCAGAGAGGAAGCCACCTCCCACTCCCACCTGTGATTAAAAATGGTTAACATGTAGCATGTAAAAAAAATTCCACGTTAAAAGCTACAGGACACTAACATGTTCAATCTATACTCAAGCATATTTAAGGTAAAGGACTCTGACAAATAGCTGACAGCCAGCAGATATGTTAAATTCTAAGGTGTCAGGCAACTGCTTATTTTTTTTTTTTTGAATATGATCTAGCTTTGGTTTTATTTCTCTTTATACCAATATAGTCACAAAGTAATTTTGAGTATTTTTTTACAGGCCAAAGTACCCAGGGCCCACGAAAATCATATGTGACTGTGTTAGTTTCCTGGGGCATCTATAACAAAGTACCACAAACTGAGTGACTTAAACAGTAGGAATGTATTTTCTCACGGTTCTGGAGCCCACAAGTTTGAGATGATGGTCTGAGCAGGGTTGGGTGGCAACCACTTATTTTAAAGGTTCTGCCAGTCACTCTCTCTCTCAAATTAGGAATGGATGATCATGCTGCTGGTGCCAACAACAAGTGCATTGAAAGAGGCAATAAAACATAATAGTTAATAGCATAAGTTTTATAGTTGGAATAATTCTGCCTCTTACTACCCTACCCATGTGACCTTGGGCAAGTTCAGATTCCTCATCTGCAAAAATAGGACTTGGATTAGTCTGAGGATCCAATATAACGGACCTGGTGACATTAATTGCAGAGTTCATTATATAAACAAGATATATAGCATTTAATACATACACATCATTATTTGTGTTATCTGATAAACATATTTTTAAGTACATTATAATGATTAATTTATTTAATAAGATTCACTAAGCACCTATCATGTAGCCATTGACTAGGTACCAGAAGTATAAAGACAAGACAGATCCAGGCCACTGGATCTCAGAATCTCTGAATCTGGATCTCTGCTCACTGAAGTCCTTACAACCTAGTAACAGAAACAGAAAATAAATATACAATTGCAATATGATATGGAGAATAACAGAGATAGATGCAAAGTGCCATGGGAGCAAAAAAGGAGAAAGGGTAAATATGTTACACCTTTACTCTGTCGAACTCTATTTACTTCATCAACAGTTTTCTGCCATATCATATGCTACCATCTAATGATTACCACTGACTGATGCACCTTAAAAGGAAAAAGCTGTGCATGGCATTACCTACTATTTGAGCTCTACTGCTCCCAGTGCCCTTACCATGCTGAAGGACAACTTTGGTGTCCATATCCTCATCCATAAAATGGCCATAATATCTTGCTCATTGGGTTGCAGTGAGAAATATGAGAGTTCATTAAGCACAAACTGACACCACCTCAACACCTGTAGGGTTTTAAAATCACTTCCTTGATTTCATAATCTATGGGCTTTAAGTCAGCTCTGGTTGCAATGGATGACCATCTTGCTTTAGTAGCAAAATGCAATGTAAACAGCAGCACAATAGTGGCAGCAGAGGGTAGAAATGGGAAAAGAGGGACTCAGGGTTTAGAGAAGAGAGAATAATAATCTACATCAATAGACCTGTCATTACTCACTTCCCGCTTCTCTTTTCCCTAAGATGACTACAGCAGGTTTACCTTTCAGGACAACTCATATGTAAGATAGGATTTCACGAACATGGTAATTCTCCCACTGCTTTAAAAAGCAAAATAAAATCTATTCTTACCTATTAACAACTGCCTAAAACTCCCTTAATATCTTCTATTTCTCAAAAAAAAAAAAAATTAATGCAAACTTGTCACACCCTCTTCTCAGTGCTTTTGACAAGATCACCAATGACTCCTAATCACCAAATCCACGTTTAAATTCAAGTTCTTTTTGAAAATCCTCAATCCATTTGGCCTCTACACTACCCCCCAGATTCTGTTCCTAACTCTCTTGCAACCACTGACACTTTATCAACCTCAAGAAGACACTTAAGACATGAGAAGTCTCGCATGTTCTGTATTCTTCTGTTACTCTCAGTATATATTACCTCAGAAACCTCATCTTCTTCCATGAGTTCAATAATTACCCATACACAAAAAAATTAAGGGATCTGTAGGGGAAACCATGACATTGACCTGATATCTATATTCACCTCAAACTCAATACATTTTCACTTGAACTCAGTAGTACCCAATTCCTCAAATTCATCTTTCCTCCTGTATTCTCTATCTCACCACTATCACTCAATGTCCAACTTAGCTGAGTTCTCCCACACTTTCTAATATGACCAAGTCTTGTGAATGCTACCTAGGAAATGCCTTCCAAATTCATCCCTTTTCCTCATATTCACTGTCATTATCTTCAGGCCCTCCTGCTTCAACTACTGGAACAGCTTTTTTTTTTTTTTTTTTAAGATTTTATTTATTTATTTGAGACAGAGAGAATGAGAGAGACAGAGAGCACATGAGAGGGGGGAGGGTCAGAGGGAGAAGCAGGCTCCCCACCGAGCAGGGAGCCCGATGCGGGACTCGATCCCGGGACTCCAGGATCATGACCTGAGCCGAAGGCAGTCGCTTAACCAACTGAGCCACCCAGGCGCCCTACTGGAACAGCTTTAAGTGGTCTCTCGTTCAGTCCTTAACCTTCTACATTTTATTCTCCACATAGCAGTCAAGGTGATCCTGTTAAAGTTAACATCATACCTAGAGTAAAACCCCAAAGGTTCTCATCTTACTTAGAGTAAAAGCCATTCTTACAATGACCTACAAGAACCTAGACAGTTGGACTAACTCCCTACCCAACCACAAATAGAGTACTCTCTTCATCACCTATTCTGCTCAAGCTCAATGGCTTCCTTCAACACTCTTAACTCAGGTCCATGGGCACTTAATGCTCTGTCTGGAATGCTCTCCTCGCAGGTAACTGCATTTCAAGTTTTCGTCCAATATCTTAACCACCTTTTGTAATAATATCTCCTATACCTGTCATATGATAGATTGATCATATTAAAAGCCTATTTTTCATCCTTCCCTGCATTAAAATCACATGTGACTCTGCAGTTCTTTTGACTTAAAAGATGAAATCTATTTCCCCACCCCTTGAAGTGGAGATGGCATTGTAACTCGCCTTGGTCAACAGAAAATGATGGAAGTGACAATGTGCCAGTTCCGAGACTAGATAGGTCTTGTGTATTTTTTCCCCTCACCTGCACCTCTGCAACAGCCACCTGCCACATCTGGTAGCCTATTGGGGAATGAGAAACATGCAGAGAAGGGACAAGCAATCCTAGTCATCCAAGCCACAGCCAGGCTGGATGTGCTGACAGCCAGCCAACCCCCAGAAACATGAATGAACCCAGTCAAGATCAGCAAAACTGTTTAGTTGACAACCAAGAGCATGTAAAAATATTTATTATATGCCACTAAGGTTTGTGGTTGTTATACAACACCACCGTGGTGATAACTGATATATTTTACTCCTTTTTTTCCTTACTGTTTTACTATTCTCCACGGCATTTAATATCTAGTTACATTTACTTGTTTATTAGGTTATTCTCTGACTCTTGCCAATAGAATGTAAGTTCCACGAGGAGTTCTAGTTTTCAGAGTCTAGAATAAACCCGGCACACAGGTTTTCAGTAACCATTAAATGAATAAATAAAAATAAGCATGATGATTTTAAAAAAGATTTGTATCTATGTATCTTTGTCAGGTATCTTTTTTTTTAAGATTTTATTTATTTATTTGAGAGCAAGAGCACACACAAGCAGGGGGAGGGGCAGCAGGAGAAGGAGAAACAGGCTCCCCACGGAGCACGGAACCTGGAGCCCGGAGACCATCTGGAGCCCAGAGCCCATCCAGAGCCCATCCCGGAGATCATGACCCCAGCCAAAGTCAGATGCTCAACTGACTGAGCCACCCAGGCGCCCCTGTCAGGTATCTTTTTAATCTAGGGAAGCCATTAAACTCAGAGCCAGTCTTTCAAACACTATTTCACAAAGTGTTAAAATCAAGATTTTTTATAAAATACTATAATTTTACTGAACAAATATACTTTGTCATTAAATATTTTTTTAATTTATGAATATTATTTGTATAGGCTTTATCTCATCCCATTCTAATTTTTATATGTATTTATAATAATAAATTTTAGCATAGTTGTATAAGTATGTAATTTATAAATTAATGAAACTATATTAAGAAGGTGCATGCTTAAAAGTTTTTACTGTGATCAAAAGTTGAGAGATCACTGGCTTAGAGGATAAAGTCAAAACTCCCAAGTTACTATCAATGATATCATGAGATAATTACATCAGATACATTATTTTTTTCTCTATCATCAAAGAGGTCCAAAAGAGAAAAAGAGCAAGGGGTTGCCTTTTCCCTTCACATTTATTTTACTTCTCACTTAATGTCCTTAATCATTCTTCATTTCTAACTATGATTTATTTAGAATAACATCTAACACTACATTATGTCCTTTATTCATATTATTACTAATTCTCATACTGCAAAATATTCCTGTTTTATGAATAAGGAAACTCAGATTGTGAGTAGCTTAAATAACTTACTCAAAATTACATAGATATGTAAGTAATGGCTAAGTTTAATCCAGATAAAACTGTTGTGATCTACATTTGCTGGAGTATCCAATATAACTTAACATTAGACACTCAAATTGCTAAAATAAAATATATCACAAAGATATGCTACTACTTCTGTCTGGTCTTTTCTTTCTTGACATCTACACATTCCTTCCTTGACCTTCTATAATTAAATTCCCTCCCATCAGTATAAAGATTATTTTTCTTACTTTTCTTAGTTACAACATATCTTAAAGATAAAACAGTGACAATTTATGTATCAATTCAATCCACATTCTATGTTAAAATAAAATTTTCTAAACCTCCTTTAATGAGAAAAATAATAAATGGTAAGATAATTCTAGAACATACTTGAAAATATTAGATATGGCATAAACAACATATGGTTTGCAACCAATATATGGCTTGTAAATAATATAAAAACTGGCATGTAATAGAGAGGTAACAGAAAATTAAGTGTATTGGTTAAATATTCACCCTACACTTCTAGTTTAGATTAAGTTACATTTTCCAAAAATACTTTAAAAACAGATTAATCTGTTAGTCATCACAAGAATGTAGAGTATGAGAAAATAATCAGTACTTTATTATTCTTTGAGACTCTTTAGCAACATTAAAGTAATCCATATCACTATAGTCAGTTTTACAAGATTATTAAGATTCCTTCTTATTTCTAAATATTCAAGTATTCAGTTATATTTCCCATAGGACCTACCAGGGTAAAAAACAGAAAGTATGTTCCACCTGAGCCACTATTAGCAGAGACAAACTTAGAGGTCGGTAAAAAAAAAAATATATATATAAATGATGCTTCAACATCAAGGCAAGGACTTAAAAAAAGAAAAAGACAGTGAACAGTGCTGAATGTTAAACACACTACTATAAAGAATCTACCGGATGTGTCTAGGAGATGTGAGGCAACCATAGTAAATGCAATTTTGGCAAAATGGTAGACCTTGAAATCAAATTACAATGGGGGGTTAGAGGAATGAAGAAGAGGCTGAAGATGTGGGGTTAGCCAATGCCTACCTAATTATCAACCAAGAAAGGAAATAATAGTTTCTATGAACGTTGACTTTCACAAATAAAATTTTTTTGTTTCAAGCTTTAGAACCATTAAAATACCCATCCTCTTTACTTTTCCAAAAATGAAAAAAACCAAAGCATCTGGTATATTAAGCATTAAAACCATATTTCTCTTACTTTAATAATCTTCTATTATCCATATTGTAAATTAAATAAGAAAAACTTTTTATTTTGAACATCTAATAATGCCAGTGAACAGGTTTAGTGATAAATGCTTGAACATATCCAGTCACTTCAGTTACAGAATCCTATTATTGATATCGATCTACTCTATGTTCCTCCTTGGCATTTACGTATAAACTATTTACAGTATTAAAAGTAAAGAATTACAGAGGTGTCTGGGTGCCTCAATCGGTAGAGTATGTGTATGATTCTTGATGTCAGAATTGTGAGTTCAAGCCCCACGTTAGGAGTAGGACTTGTTTTAAAAAAAAAAAAAAAAAGTAAAGAATTACAAACATTAGGCATAAATAACAGGAAATTTCTAAATTACACAGTACATCCTGATCTATTTCTAACACCCATTTCCAACACACATTAACAAATCTTAGGCACACACAGGTCAATGGACAGAGTAGACAGAGAAAAGATGAGTAGACAAAAGGTGTCAGAGAGAGGCACAGACACAAGCAGATACACAGGAAAGGCACAGTGACAATAAGGCAAATATACTACAATACTTAATTTTTACACGATTTGGGAACTAAAAGAACTATAGATTTATTTTATTGATGCAAAATCTACTGTGAAGAAAATATATTGGTCTTTCAGATAGTGATGTACTTCGGATTTATAGCCAAGGAGTGAACAAAGAATGACTAGATACGGTATTTCAATAAAATTGATCTTTAGAATAATATTTACTTACAAGAAGGTAATGTTCTGGTTCCTCATTTTAACACTGAAAAAATATAATTTAAATTTTAGATACTATAAATATGCAGCTTATAGACTATCTTTTTTTTTTTAAGATTTTATTTATTTATTTATCAGAGAGGGAGAGAGAGCACAAGCAGGGGGAGCGGCAGGCAGAGGGAGAAGGAGGCTCCCCCCGAGCAAGGAGCCAGATGCGGGAGTTGATCCCATGACTCTGGCAGCCGCTTAACTGACTGAACCACCCAGGCATCCCAGCTTATAGACTATCTTTAGTTTTCACACAGACGAAAACTTGTCTGATGTTTAGTATGTACTGGGTATGTGAAATAATGCTCTACCAGAGCCAACACAATATTCTCTCAAGTCATAAGGACTATTTATGCTTCTTTTCCCCTTCTCTGAAAGAAAGTGGGTAGAACTTTATTTGGGGCTAAAACCTTAATAGTTAACAAACATTTTTTTTTTTTTTTTCAGTTTTGCTGCAAGGATTTTTGTTCTAGGTACTCTTCAGACTGCCTGCCTAGTGAACTATCATTCTCTTTCCCTAAGTCCCTTCCCTTACATACACCTAAACAAGCTCCCTACCTTGGTCACCTCACACAATACTCCTCTCACTGGCAAGTTGATGGACTCTTTCAGGAATGTGAAAATGAGATTGAGCAACTCTAGTCTTTCTGATCTCTTACCCTAAACTGAAATAAAGTGAGTAAGACAGGTTAGACACCAAAAGGGATGCCTTTATTCAGAATATGCAGTCCCAAACAGTGAAGCCAAAACGCAAAGAGAAAAATAAAGCAGCTGCAAAGAAGCAAAGACAACAGCCCTGGAGACACATACAAACTGAAAAATTGTTGAAAGGGGCTGTGAAGAGAAAAGGCAAGATTATAGACAGCTTTCCATTTCTTGACTCCCGTGCTTCAAGCAGCTCAAGAGCAGTATTCTAATAATTTTTTTTTTCACTTAAGCCAGTTTGGAAGTAGGCTGCAAACAAAAATCTATACCAACAAAGAACTGTTCTGTATTTCTCATGTCCCACTTTTTTTTATTGACTTTCTTCCTAAATAGTAAGAATGCAATTGTTGGCCTAGGCAACATCATGTCATAGAAAAAGCATCTGCTTTTATAACTTGGAACAAACTCGGCTCTGCCAACTTCTAACTGTAAAACCTGCAACAAGCTCCTTCTTAATTTTTAAACAGTTTTAATGTTTCTTTTAACATAAAAGGGTCTATAACTTATGAGTAAATCCATAGTACATAACATGAGAAGGTATCCAGAAAAACTATTCTTCACATGTTGGTATCATGGACTCCAGAACTCCTTTCATTTCTTACTTTGGTTCTGGTCCCAAACGTGTAGTCTCAAAACCTCTTGAGTTATCTTATGCAAAACTCACATTTGCTAAGAAATCCAAACTAAGCAAGAGGTCTATCACTATAAATAATATGTGTAGGTCCTAAAGATTTTTTTAATGTAATTTTTTTACAGGGCACTTTTAACAGGAGCCAATTAAAAACCCTAATCTAATCATCTAAGAACTATATAAAAAGTACTATTTTATATATCTGAGATAAAGTAAAATTACCAGATTTAAGGAATATTTTAAAAATATATTAATATTAAATATTATTTATTTATATTGATTATATTTATTTATATTATATTATTTATATTAATATAATATTAATTTACATTCATTATAAATATTAATATTAAAAAAGAAAACTAATAGCACTTAGAAACACATGGGTTTTATTTATTATTTATTTATTTTTAGATTTTATTTATTTACTTGACAGAGAGAGATAACGAGGGCAGGAACACAAGCAGGGGGAGTGGGAGAGGGAGAAGCAGGCTTCCCGCCGAGCAGGGAGCCCGATGCGGGGCTTGACCCAGGACCCTGGGATTATGACCTGAGCAGAAGGCAGACGCTTAAAGACTGAGGCACCCAGGCGCCCCAGCGCTATCAGTTTTCTATATCTGAAAGGCCTTTTATGCTAGTCCATCTGACAAACTCTTCCTTCAGGAGTCAGCTCAAATGTGGTCTCTTTTGCGGAAATGGTCCATATCCTCCCTCTAAGGTTTATTTATTTATTTTTTTTAAGACTTTATTTATTTGCGAGAGAGACAATGAGAGACAGAGAGCATGAGAGGGAGGAGGGTCAGAGGGAGAAGCAGGCTCCCCGCCAAGCAGGGAGCCCGATGCGGGACTCGATCCCGGGACTCCAGGATCATGACCTGAGCCGAAGGCAGTCGCCCAACCAACTGAGCCACCCAGGCGCCCTCCCTCTAAGGTTTATATCTTGAATACACTTCCATTGGACTAATAAGACATCTTGAATTACTATTGAGTACCTTGTATATACTATGTTAGTAGCTTTATATACAAACTGTTTTGATCTTGGTCCATCCAAGTAGGTATTATATCCACAATTTCCCCAGATAACCTGCTTATAATCCTAGCACAGCCAGGCTCCAAACCTTGCTATCTTTCTACTAGCCTGGAAGGTCTAAGGTTTTTGGAACCCAAGCCCCTTGAGAATCTAAGAGCTATGAACCTTCTCTACCCCACCCCCCCAAATGGGCTTATACACAAAATACTATGTATGATTTGAAAAGGTTCACAGCCCCCTGAAGCTCATCCAATGCCTCCAGGAAAACTTCCTGCTGCTTCTCACAAGTCTGTTCACAGTTAGTAAAGTTCTTGAGGAAAATGACTGTCATATTTTCAATTGCCAATTCTACACACATTACCTAGGGCATAGTGGCCACTCCAGGAACATCTTATGTATGAACAGTGGATGGCAAGAATCATGGAAAAATGACAGGGATACAATGCAGGGATTTTTGCATTCCTTCAGAGCCTACCAGGGTAGCTATTCAAATGTTGTTAAATAGCTTTTCAAATGCAGATTACATCTAAGAACAGTTATTACAAGAAATATAGATTAGCATGTAATGTAGCATATATCCCAAGGCCTCTGAGATTAACATGATCCACATTCCACATTCTCTAGGAAAGACTCTGAGGGACCAACTATTTATATCCGCCATAAACCAGTTCATAGACATTATAATATTATACAAATGGAAACAAGACATTTGTGTATTTCACAGAGAAGGAGATAATTGTCAGGGTTTGACTGCATGAATCTAAAAATTTTTTTAGAATCTCAAGAACCTAAGAATCTAAAAATACTACAGGATAAAAAAATAAAAATAAAAATACTACAGGAAATATGAAATGTTGGAAGAGAAGTTCAACTATCTGGAAGAAATTTAAGGTGTAGAATAACTGCATACCACTGGACTTACATTAGGCAAATCTTGAACTCAAATCTAATGCAAGGCTTTTTTCCATGATGTTAAAAACCAAATTTTACAATGGAGATATTATTACAATAGAGATATTATTAATAGACATATCATTACGATGAGATATTACAATGGAGAAGTTCCTAAGATCAACTGGGCTAAAATATTTACCCTAGAAAGTGAGAATTACATTTTTGCTTTTGACTTTGGGGTGAACGTGGTAAAGTCATTCTAAATTTTTAATGTTGTTTTTTTTTTGGATTTTATTTATTCATTTGAGACTGAGAGATACAGAGAGAGAGCATGAGCAGGGGGAGAGGCAGAGGGAGAGGGAGAAGCAAACGCCCCGCTGAGCCGGGAGCCCAACATTGGGCTTGATCCCAGGATTTAGAGATCATGACCCGAGCCAAAGGCAGCTGCTTAACCATCTCAGCCATCCAGGCACTCCAATTTTTAGTGTTTTGATCTTCAAAGTACTGGTCTCTAAGGAAAGTTTTCTAAGAAATGGAAAAAGTATGTTTAATAGTACAACCACAGATAAGATTTCATTCAAGAACAAGAAATAACTTATTCTAGAGGGAACGGGATATATACAGCAGAGTACAGGAGTTTAACACTGCAAAGGTAATGTGGGACTATGTTCAGAAGGCTCTGAATGCCAAGCTAAGAAGTGCAGACTTTATCCTATTGGGCTGTGATTCTAAACTAGGGCAAAAGTTACAAAATTGGGAGAAGAGGAGAAAGGGAATTTGGGAAGACAGCATATAATTACAGTTTGAAAATAAGCAGAGCTTGGATCTGATGCTTTGATTTGGCTTAGCCATTTAAAATTCTAATAATTTTAATGGTCATCAAAGGGAGCCTTGAGTTGTTTTTGAACTTACATTTTTTTTTTATAAAAATAAAGTCATGTTTCTTTCTTTCTTTTCTTTCTTTCTTTGTAGGCTCCACACTGGGCGTGGAGCCCGATGTGGGGCTTGAACTCACAACCATGAGATGGAGACCTGAGCTGCGATCAAGAGTTATGAAGCTTAACCAACTAAGCCACGCAGGCACCCCAAAAATAAAACCGTGTTTCCACAGTACTACATAAACATATTACAGAAAATAGAACTAAGCAGCAACACAGGGACTAAAATTCATATATCCTGATTTTACAACCAGTATGCTTTCTATTATCCCACAGATGCCAACACTTGAAAATGGTACTTTAGGAAAGTGAGTATATGTGGAATGGATTGGATAAGGCAAGAAACTAGAGGCAAGAAGAGAACAGCAGCTATTGCTGTAATCACTCCCAAGACACCCACAAGTTACAAGATACCACTATTTCTGAAGAAATGCCAGTAACATGATATCTGGATTTTATTAATGAAATCTAAAATCAAAAGTTAAAAGTAGATATTTTATTAAAATTAATATTCTAAGATAATGGTCCCCAAGTAGGATTCATGGAGTGGGGGGATACATAAGTAGTTACTTTAAGTGGTTCCCTGAATCCTTATGCATACCAACCAGTGTCCAGAGAAAAATATGTACTATTTTTCATATTTATGCAGAAGATATTACAATTAATAAAACCCTACTAATCTAAAACTTTTCCTGAATGCAGTCCAGCACTTTACCTCATATTTTCTTTTTCAGTGGGTACTGAAAATACAACCACATTGTGTAAGCACGCACAGAAGTGTATATGCATAGAAGGGGGAAAAGCACTTCTCATGCTCATCTAAGAAGACAAGCTGCTTGGACCATTTGAAGAATCCACCTGAAGAATAAATCTCTTACAGTTTTAAGCTCACTGCAATTTCTGCTCATGCAATGGCCATTAATGCCTATTAAGTGCCAGGCACTATAATAAGCAATGAGGATACAGAGAAAATTAAGTCCCAGTTACTAGCCCTGGAGGCTCTCAGTTGGGGAAGTCAGAAATGTAAATGTTTATGAATCTAATGAACTGAGTGCTATAGAAACATAGAAGTGTTTAACATATAAACAACAAATTTTTAATCTATCTAAATGTTAATGTCTTACTTTCAGTTTCAAACTGTCAAAAAACTTTTTCAAACTAAATGTCAAATATTGAAGGAAAAAAACTAACAGTATTCTAAAAGTAAATACACAGAATAAAACATTCTGGAGAATTAACACTTTTAAATTTGTACTATGCTGTCTCTGGTAAGCCATGTGGAGAGTTACTTAAAAGTTTACTTCCACTTGAAAAGTTAGTTAGAATCAAAGTATGTTTGGTTGGATACTCATCAAAGGATGGATAAGAAACTAAACCAGTCGCAAATGTAAAAACAGACAATATTTCTTACCACTCTAGGTTTTAAAAACACATTAAACATACAGCACCATTTATATAAACCTACTAAGATATTTTAAAAACCTACAAGCCAACCACAAGATACACTTCACACCACTAGGATGGCTATAATCAAAAAGAAGACAAGGGTTAGTGAAGATGTAGAGAAATTGGTGGGAATGTAAAATGTGAACTCCAGTCTAGTGGTTGCCCAGAAAGTTCAATGGTTACCATATCACTCATTAATTCTACTCCTAGGTATATACCCAAGATAAAGGAAAACATATATCCTAACAAAAACGTGTACATAAATGTTCATAGTAGCATTATTCATAAAATACAAAATATTCTATTTTATGTATTATATACAAAGAAAATATTACAAAAAGTGGAAACAACTCAAAAGTCCATCAATGGATGAACAAAATGTGGTATATCCATACAATGGAATATTATTTAGTCATAAAAAGAAATGAAAGGGGCGCCTGGGTGGCTTAGTCGTTAAGCGTCTGCCTTCGGCTCAGGTCATGATTCCAGGGTCCTGGGATCAAGCCCCGCATCGGGCTCCCTGCTCAGCGGGAGGCCTGCTTCTCCCTCTCCCACTGCCCCCTGCTTGTGTTCCTGCTCTCGCTGTCTCTCTCTCTGTCATATAAAATAAATAAAATCTAAAAAAAAAAAAAAAAAAAGAAATGAAATATTTTTGATTCCAGCAACACCTGGATGAACCTTGAAAATGTTATATTAAGTCAAAGAACTCAGTCACAAAACACCACTTATTGTATGATTCCATTTATATAAGGCAAATCTATAGAAGGTAGATTAGTGGTTGCCTAGGGCTGGGGGATAGGAAAGGGAGGAAGAATGACTGCTAATGGGCATGGGCTGTCTTTTGGAGTGATAAAAATAGATGATAATGATGACTGCACAATTTTGTGAATATACTAAAAACTATTAAATTATACAGCTTAAATGAATGAATTTTATGGTAGGTGAATTACCTCTCAAAAAAACTTACTGATTTTTAAAATACCTACAAGCCACAATATTAAACAGTTTAACAAAGACAAATTTTATACTTATTTAGGCTGTGCAGCATAAAATCTTCCAGGTTTCCCGTCTTTCCTCCCTCCTTTTTTCTAACATTTCAAACCCAGAATTCAAATAAAAAACTTCAGAGATCTCAGTTCTTGTTATCTTTTACAATTATATTTAAACAGCAATCATTTCACAAAAGAGGACATATATGTAGTTAAGAAACATGGAAAATATTGCACCTATCTTTTCTTAAAAAAAGAAAAGCAGGGTGTGGGAAGGGAGCTCTCCTTCAATCTGTCTTCCTCTGGTTTCTACCATCTACTTTCAGAATGTTAAATGTAAATGTTAAGAATTTATACCCATTTTACCTATTTTCTCCTCAATCAACTATAATCTAAATTCTTCCCATATCCCACCCAAACCACTTTTTGTGGTCACCAAATCACTCCTACTTGGCAAATAGAATGGGTATGTTCTCAACCTCACCTTACCAATCCTCCAGAAGTATTTGATTTTGCTAACTACTCCTTTCCCGAAACTCTCCCAGGCTTTTCTGACACCCTCTGGGTTCCCTTTCCTCCTCTCTGAGCACACCTTCTCGGGGACAGTCACTGGCTCCTCCTTTTGGGGCTGCTCTTTAAATGCTGCTGCTCTCCAACCTAGAGCTGGGCACTCTGTATTCTCGTCTGAATAAACTTACTTGCTCCCACGCTTTCCACTACCTCTTGATTACATGATGATTTCCAAATTTTTAACTATATCCTGTCAGCTCTCTTGAGCTCTACATTTCTACTCAATATCTCAGGCACCTCAGTTTATCACATTTAAAACTAAACTAATTCTCTTCTACCCTGAAATTTCCAACCATCTTCTACTTGGTTCCCTCTACTTCTTTCTCCTCCCATACTCTGAACCATACCAAATGGTATTTTCTAACTTGGGTGATAGTATACCAAACTAGGAACCTTGGAGTCATACTGTAAATATTCCTTTCTCCTTGACCACCCACGTCTACTGAATCACTGAAACTTCTTTCTTAATCCTTATCAGATCCTATATATACTCTATATTCTGCTGTTTTAGTTTAAGTTCGGGCCCTCATCTCACTTCTTATATTTCAACAGCTTCCAAAATGCTCTCCTTCATCACTAATTCCATCCTTAATACTGTCACCAGAATCAACTATCTACAACACAAATCTGTCAAATGGCTGCTTACTCTTCTTAAAACATACAGTGGCTCTCTAAAGACCCATAGTAGTGATTCTTAGCTTTTCTACTAGAACCTATCTGAACGAAAGAAGTGAAGACTCATACTAAAGCAGACTGGGGCAACAGGTGGGAGTGAGTGGTTGGAGGTGGGGAAACACTCACTGCTAGAATGTTCAGTTACTATGTGTATTTTCTTAATACCTGCCTGCTGTCCAGGTGACTCTAATAAGAGTTGCAGTATAGAACTATTCAAAATTACTGGTATTGAACTAGTGAATAAATTGTAGCATAGATGCAAGAACTTCCACAATCTAACCCCTACTAACTTTCTCAGCAGCATCATTAATGCTTACCATGCATTACTTCACTGGTTATCAAAGTATGGTTCAGGGACAGCCTGCCCCTTGACCATTTCAGAGAGTCCATGAAGTTAAAACTCTTTTCCTAATAATAATAAGTTATGTTTCCTCACCTGCAAATGTGAGAACACACAGACCTTAACACAGTAATTTTTAAAAATTATTTTCATTCTCTTAGGAATGTACAGTGGACTTTTCTAGAGTACATGGCATGTCATGCTATATGAAATGTACCACTGCAACCATATGAATGAAGCAGATATGAGAATCCAGTTCTCTTCTATTAAGCCAGACATTAAAGAAATTTGAAAAAATATAAAAATGTTTCTTCTCAGTAATTTTTGTTTTGAATAATTATCATATAGTTAATACAGAATGGTTTATTATTACCTTAAAGTGGATTATTTTTTAAAATATTTGTTTTAATTTGTACTACAGTAAATAAACAAAAGCTTTCTGGGGCCCTTAATAATTTTTAAGAATGTAAAGGACTCTTGAAACCAAAAGGTGTTAACCGCTCTGTTATAGCTGATTATCTACCACTCCCCTAAACATGTTCAACTTTATTTTTTTTAAAGATATATTTATTTATTTGAGAGTGAGAGAGAGAGAGTGCGCTCACTCAAGCGTGCATGTGGAGGGAGGGGCAGTCTCCAGCAGACTCCCTGCTGAGCCCAACACAGGGCTTGATTCCTGGGCCCATGAGATCATGACCTAAGCCAAAACCAAGAGTCCAACACTCAACCGACTGAGCCACCAAGGCACCCCAAACATGTTCAACTCTAAAACCTCCATCCCTTTACATAGTGATGCACCCTCCACCACTAGCCTAGTCCCAGCCAGGTCCCAAAGGACCTCAGATGTATCCTGGAGAAACAGAACAAAAAGAACAGAGGTTTTGGGGTGCCTGGCTGGCTCAGTTGGAGGAGCATGTGACTCTTAATCTCCGGGTTGTGAGTTAGAGCCCCATGTTGGATATAGAGATTACTGAAATAAATAAACTTTTTAAAAAAGAACAGAGATTTTAAAGTCAAGCAGAATACTTAACTTCTCAGAGTATGCTTCCTTATGTGTAAAATACAGGTTATATCTACCTCATAAATTGTTGACATGTTAAGTAAGACAGGGTGTAGAGTATCTGGCACAGTGTTTAGTATATAAAAGGGGTCAAAAATGTTAATTTCTTTTCTACTTAAAATAATTTGTAAAGTCACTAACGTTAGTGTAGTAAAATGAAAACCGCCTAACAATTATTTAATCATAACAAAGCAAACAGACTGGTTTTTTTGAACAGTTCTGTCAGGATTACTATTTGTAGAACAGATGGTTTTATATAATAAATTCCTTGAAATGGATAGCTTCTATGGTAGTTCTTGGGTACCTCTGATAGATAAATTAAGTTCAGATCACCTTAAAACATCAAAGTTATTTTAAATAACATTTTAACATAACAATAGATGCATCGCTTGCTATTATACCTCAGTTCAGCTTTAGAAAAATGTCCTTAAATACTCTCCTCCCAATATTTCACAAAAAAGTACGAGAATTCACACCTCCGCTACATCCTGTTTTTTAAATACTCCACTGAATTCACTCATTATATTTTTGTTTTCACCTTCAGAAATGGAGAGAGAACTGGTTTGTAAGCCGAAACTGCTGTATTTACTTGTAGCTTAAGTGTCATCTTTTATGATTTTTTTAATATACAAGCGTTAAATGTAAATTAGATAAACTTCAGCCTGATCAAAAGAAATCTACTTCTTGTTTCAGTGTTTTAGACATTATAAACCTTTATTTATTTATTTGCTTACTTATTTTTAAGTAGGCTCCATACACAGTATGGAGCTCAACAGGGGGCTTGAACTCATGACCCTGACATCAAGACTTGAGCTGAGATCAAGAGTTGGCCACCTAACGGACTGAGCCAGCCAGGAGCCCCTAGACATTATAAAGCTTTAAAAAGCACAAGAGAAGGATTGAAAACAAAAGCCCAGATACCTCTTTCCTTCTATGTCTAGTTATCTGTAACTGACTACATAAATCAGCTAGATGAGTCTACACAGACCTTAGCACAAAATAATATGTTAGATGATGACCCTAAATATCAGTCTCATACCTCAGCCCTATGAAGTATGTAGCATTTTTCTTCCTTAAAAGATGAGAGAAATCAGTTATACTATTTTCTTCTAAGTGGCCTGCCCAAAGTCAAACAGCTAGACCATGAAAGAGATGGCATAAAACCCAGGTCTGTCAAACATGAATACATACCACTCTACTGTATACATTTGCTTGTCATGATCACTGTCTGCCATCTTGTAAAGAAGACCAAGTCAAAACAGTTGAAATTGAGTTCTGAATCTGCCACAAATCAGATGTTTAACCTTCAACATGTAAGTAATCATCTTGATGCTGTAATTTTACACCATCTTAGTATCTTAGTTTTCTACTCTTTAGGGGCGGGCTGGGGAGGACGCAACACACCAAGGCCAAGAATAGACAACTCACTGAATAGTTAATGACAGATGGAAATTTTTCTGTCCTTACTAGTCATCAAAAATTTCAAATTAATACAAGATACCATCTTCCAACCATCAAATTATCAAAGATCAAGATAATTAAACGAACACTCATGCATTACTGACAGTTGTATAAACAGATACAACTTCTTCAGTTATTTATAAACATGTATTAAATGTTTATATCCTTTTACCTAGTACTTCCACTACTGGAAGATATCTTATGCAACAATCCAAAATAAGGAAGTTTTACGCATAAATGTTCAATACAGAATTATAATATGTAATAGAAAATAAATGGCCTAAACATTCAACCACAAGGAAATGATTAAGCTATAAAATAGTTGCCAGGTGAAATATTATATAGCCACTGAAATGATTTTTACAAATGAAAAACACTTATCAAAATGTTAAGTTGAAAAAAACCCCAACAATATAAAATGAAATATATAACATGGTCACACAGATGCATTAAAAACATTAACAGAAACCACCTTTGGGTGATGGGACTAGAAAGACAGGATCCAACAATGGGAGGAACACAGTCTGCATGTCCACTCCACTTTCCTAAGAGTAAGGCATTATTAATTATTATTCTATAATCTCCAAATTTGAAATAATGAACACTAGTACTTCATAACTGAATAGGATTATAATAGCTAGATTATTTCTAAGACTCAGTTCTAAAATGCTAAAATTTAAAAATGCATTTTTGATCCACAGAAGAATTTAAAAATAACAGAACACTTAGAATTACTAGCTGATCTTCTATTCTCTTTCCATGGCAGAGGGAACATGGTTTCCCTCCAGCCTTCCAGTCAAGGGAAAAAGCAGCACCATCTATCAGTCTTAATTATAGCTATTACTTATCAAATCATGGAATAAAAAAAGCAGGCACTATAAAATAGCCTTAGTCATCAAATTTCGAATTTCGAATCACCTAGCTATCTGTAGGTATTATGGAAGAAAAAAGAAACTCATTCACTACTCAGAAATGAACTCTCCAATAGGAATCCCTGACTCATCCCCAAAGCATGAACCCCAAGGCTACTTCCCCAGTACAGAAGTTCAGAGACTGGGCACCTGTCCTGATGGCCTTCATCACCAAACAATGCTCTTTCCTGAGAGGATATGCCCAGGGATAACAAGATGACTAGCATGCAAACTAGAAGAGACCAAGGACCACACCACCTCTTCTTCCATAACCAAAATAAAGCCTGTTTTAAACTTTTAAACTATCCTAAGTAAGTATTTTCTATTTGCTAAAAAGTAGTAACAAGGGGACTCCATCCAATTACTGTTAAGTGACTATCCAAAAGATACCAACACAATAAAAATTCTCACTAGTAAGAAGAGAAAATATCCTCTTTTCTTTACCTCCCTTGGATCAAAAATTAATGTTTCAAAACTACATAGGCTAAATATCAACAGAAAATGTTTAAAATAAGGCAGATTATTTTATCTATATTTTTCCGTTTTCAAAAGATACGAAATCTTACTCCTCTCCTCTATTATTGGTCTAGGAAGGCGGGAATCACAAAGCTCAACAATACTATTATAATACTGTATAAGGTCAACGATCTATTTTATAAGCTGTTAACAATTTTAATGCTAAAGCTTTACTACATCCTAGTCTCTTTAAAATGTGAAAAAGTATTTCAGTGCTAAAAGTCATTTCACCTGCACCTTGTAAACAATTAAACCGTACTTTGAAACAAAAACTAGCCAATGTTTGCTGCTCTTTCATTTTCATCGACATTAACTGTGTACCCTTTTTACAATCAAGAATCTCGGAGTTAAGTGATTATTCTTGGAGGTGTATCTTGTCCAGGAGCAAAATTTTCCCTAGCTTATTTCCCATTCCTAAACCCCCGCCAAGGCTAAGGAGCAACCACTTCCCAAAGTCCCACTTCCTTTTCCATTCCCCAGACCTCCAGAGTTTCCAACGCCCCAGTCTTGCGCAATATCCGTAGGAGCCGCAGCCGCAACCACCGCCTCCTAAACCGAGAAACAACCCTGAAGGGAACATTGTCCAGCAGAAAAATAAAAGGGGGGGGGGGCATGTAGGAAGTCGACTTCTGGTCCCACGCCTTTGGATCTGACCCCCTCACAAGTGATGTATCTAGAGCAATTTCACGAACAAGACTTTTAACCTCCTCTCCAGCCGGTCTGCCCAAGCAGAGGGCGGAAAGGGGGGGGGGGGAGGCTGGAAGGTTATCTCCCAGTTCAGGGCTTCGGCCCGTTTCGTTGCCTCCGCCCCACCAGGACTATTGTTCCCAAGTTCCCCACCCCCACCCCGGATAGGAAGTGATAGTCACATCCCCTCCGCCTTCCACAATATCCCCTAGGGAGTCCGAAGTAGGCTTCCTTCTGGATAACCGACCCCTGCACACACACACTTACCCCCTCTAAACCTAAAGTCATGATGACCCCAACGCCATCTCACACCTGAGTCTCAAGAGACACGAGATGGGACGGGGGTAAATGGAATTGGGCAAGCCACGGGATTCCCTACGGACAATCCTTTCCCAAGCCTTGAGATAATAACTACGAACCCCAAAACGGCAGAACTCCTACCTTGCCCACTTCTGAGACCAGCTTGAGCAAAGGGACCCCACGAGTTAATGCCAACCTCAACATCCCCGTTCCTCCATCAGCCGCGATCTGCTCTCCCTGGGTAGACACCTTGCCTCGACCCTACAAGGAGGGGCAGGCTGGATGGGGAGCGGGGGCTGAAGAGACGAGTCCCCCCGCCTCGGGTCTGCACCTCAGTCGCCTCCGGCTCCCGGCCCAAGAAACAATAGGTGGTCGCGGGCGGCAGTGCCGAGTACGGGCTCGATCGGGGCCGCTCCCTTCGCTCCCCCGGCGCCCGCGGAGGGGGCCGCGAAAGCGTGAGGGGAGGAAAGGAGGCCGAGGGACGGAGGCGGTCTCACCTCCTGCCCGCCTCCAAGACCACCCGGCCCTAGGAGTTGATGCGCGCCCCCTCCGCCCCTCTCCTCACAGCCGCACACAAAGCGCTGGCGGCCCGGGCCGGCCGGGCGAGGCGGCGGTGGGCTTCGGTGCCGGCGAGAGCAGGCGACAGCAAGGGGAACGACTCACCATGAAGTCCCGGGCGAAGTTGTCCTCCCCATTGTGGTCCGGACTCTTCATGGCCTGTACCCTCTGGATGAATTTCCTCAGGATCTCCACTTGCTCCATCCTCCCGCGTCCCCCCGGCTGCGGTGGCTGGCCCCCCCGCCGCCCGCCCGCCCGGCGCAGAGCCCGCTCAGTCTTCCCCAGCTCGCTTCCCCAGCCCTTCCCCTCCCGCCCGACCCCCGCCAAGCCTCGCCGCTCCCTGCTCCTCCCCACCGCCTAAGGCGGCGGCAGCGGAGACACCGGCCCGGCTCCCGACCCCACAACTTCCAGGAGCAGCCGCCGTTCTCCCACAGTACGAGGCAAGCCGCTGCGGCTAGCGCCAACCCCAACCCCCAGCTTGCTCCATCCTCCTTCCCCGCCCTCCTCCTCTTTCGTTGGAGACGCCGCCACCGCCTCAGGAACACGGCTCTCCGCTCGCCCTGCCCCCCCCTCCCCGGTCCTCCTTCACCCCCCCCTCCCCACTAGCAGCCGCAGCCGCCTCTCCCCACGGGCGCGGCCCCGCCGCCACCCCGACGCGCGGCCCCGTGCTGTGGCTCCGCCCCAGGCGCTGGGACGCCCGGTCCGCCCCCTCCCAACTCGCCTCTGGACCACGCCCCCCAAGCCCGCCCCGCTGGTCCCAGCCCCTCTCCGAGTGGCTGGAAGGCTCTTGGCTGTCGTCTGGGCGACTTGACTCTACTTCCGGGGCGTGGTCCCGCCCGGGCTGTAAGTCGGTCTGAGGAGGTCTGGAAGGAGGGAATTCGCCTCTGAGCAGGGTAAACCCTAGTCAGTCACATAAGATTATAGTTGGAACTTGCGGGCTCACGGCCTACTGGTGGGAAAAGCATATTTTTAGAGTGCTTCCGCGCCGCCCATGGCTGTGGGCTGGGACTACGAGTCCCGGCCCGCGGGAATCCAGGAGCGGGGGCGGGAGAGGGCGGTGGTAGGAAAGAGAGGCATGCTGGGAACTGTAGTTGTGTCGCCCCCGCGTTCACAGCAGGTATGTCTTCATCTTACTAGTGGTTTGGTGACTGTTGACGGCAAGTAGACCTTGTCACTTTGGGGAATGGCTACGGCCAAGAGAAATGAAACGTTTCTTGAGTGAAAGGACTTTTGCAAATCCGTCTAAACCCTGGCGACTGAGCGTCTAAGATTTGGAGTGCATTCTAATACCTACCGCGCATGTGGCGAGGGCTCAGTGTTTGCTGAATGAAAGGGAATTTGTCGTCTTGCGCTTAGATTCGCAGCCCTTCAGAAGTGACTTTTCTCCATAGAATGGACTTTATAAATTTTCATACATCTTTGCAAATCTTCTAGTAATCAGAATATCTGTTTTAGTCTAACTCACCATTTTACAAAAAAAGCGATTTGTCTAAGATCCCCCCCCCCCAGCATATTCTTAGCAGAGACAAAACTAGAACTCAAATCTTACTGCTTTCAGTACAACACTTATATTGCCTCTCACTAAGGAAGGTAAAGATGTGGTAATGTGACAGAAGTGAAGGATTTGATCCGTGGACTTCTTTTAGTCCCTTATACCCACAAAAACATTTTTTACAGATAAGCTGGGGAATCTGGTTAAATAGGAAACATAAGTTTAAAAATAATAACAACTAATGTATCCAATCCCATCCTCCTCTCAGAAACATGCATTTCCAGGTGTGCCCTTCTAAATCTCTTCCTATACGTTTATATGTTGTATGTGCATATAAAAAGATACAGTTTTGTTCTGTATTTAAAAATTTACTTAGAGGAATAGTTCAGTTTCTAAGGTAAGCTTTATCTGAAGCAAGGGTCTGGAGTATTTTACTTTAATCAGATCCTGAGACTCCGTTTCACTGGATGTAAGAAAAGATCAGGATCTGGGCTTGCTCACCTACCAAGACAGCTCACTGTAGGTAACCCTTTTCCCCCAGAACTGGGAAAGAAATTAGACTCTAAGCAAAGAAATGGGTAGATGATCAGGAGTGGCTGTACTTTCGCTGTATCAAAAGAATGAACAAACCACAGGGTGGTTGATAAAGACTATATGCTAGACAAGTTGTCTAATAGTCTAGGGACAGTCTGATGGAAAGTGTTACTTGTTTTGAGTTATTGAGTCTCATTTTGGCTAGTGTTTTTGCAGTGTTTTTACTTTCCCTCTTACTGGCAGTTTTCTCTTTCTTATAAAACGTTGAGTGTATTTTGAGTTCTTAACAGCTACCTTTGGCGTCTGATAAAGGTTAGGGAAAACAAATGTAAAGTACCCTTATGTATTTCAGCTCTTTTGCAAAGGCTTAGCCGTGCTTTCATCATTTTAGTATACTTAGGTCACGTTTCGATCTACAAATAATTTTTGAGCACCTCAGAATATGAGGCGTTGTGCCGTGTGTGAGAGAGATACAAAAATGTTTTAGGGGTGGCTTCTTAGAGTTTATAGCCTGGTTCAGGAGACAGGAAAAACAATAAACTTAGTTATATCGTGAGTTAATAAATACCAAATGAGTGATACGGACATTGAGTGGTTTAGCAATTCTGAGAAGAGACTTGTGAACCAGTTATCACATGCAGTGGTCACAGAGGACCTTGAAGGATATGTAAAATTGGGTTTGAACAGAAAGAAGAACCCCCAGATAAGAGAAGTGTTGAAACAAAAAACATGAAGACAGCAAAGCAGAAGTTTGAAGGACAACTTTTATATGCCTGTGAAGGTGCTAAAGTAGATAGGGATTGGAGAGCATTAAATGCCTGGCTAATGATTTGGACTTCATATTGTCAGTGGGAGCCACCAAAGGTTTTTGAGAATAGAAGGAAAAATAGGAAAATAGTAATCTGGCATTTTTTGGATAAAGCGTGACTTAATAAGGGGAGAGAATGGAATGAGGTATTAGGAGCCAATATATGAAGCAACAAAAGCTGTAACTAAGGTCATAGCACCACAATTACAAAGACATAGATGGAGATGAGAGAGACAAAGAACTCACAGAACTAGGTGACTGACTGACTTAGTGGACAAGAAAGAAGGTAGAATTAAAAATGACTGAAATTACCAGATTGGGAGAGATCAGAAAGTTTGACGGAACACAGGACTATGCATGGTTTGGGCAAATGGGAACGTTCATGCACCAATGGTGAGAGAAATCTGCACATCTTTGGAGGCAGTTTGGCCATAAATGTATAAAAATGGAAACGTCATGCATGTTGTAGCTGAAAAATTTATAGATAATATTTACAGCTGTATACAAACATCTATGCTTATTGCAGCCTTATTTGTAATGGCAAGAGTAGAAACAACGTGCCTGCATATCAAAAGGCACTGGTTAAAAAACAAAATCACATACATATAATTAAGGTTTTTTAAAATTTTTTTAAAAAGATTTTATTTATTTGACAGAGAGAAAGAGAGAGCGCACAAGCAGGGGGAACGGCAGGCAGAGGGAGAGGGAGAAGCAGGCTCCCTGCTGAGCAGGGAGCTCAATGCAGGGCTCAATCCCAGTTCCCTGGGATCATGACCTGAGCCAAAGGCAGCCACTTACCCGACTGAGCCACCCAGGCACCCCTAATTAAGTTTTTTGAGGCCATTCAAAATATGAAAAAAATAGTCTATGTATGTTGATGTGAAATAGGTCCCAAGATCTTCTTATTAAATGAGAAAAGCTAGGCATTGTGTTATATGTATTCTTACTTTTATGTAAAATGGAATGTGGATAAAATGCTTGAACACAGAATTTTTCTGAAGGATATTTCAAAAACTTAGCCGTGTTTGCCTCTAGGAAGGCCTTGACAATTTTTGGTAGAAAGGAGACAACTTCCAATGTGTATACCCTTTTATATTCTAAATATTTTTCTGTGTATGCATTACTTTTCCAACAAAATTAAATCTATTCAGATTTTTTAGACTTTCAATCTAGATGATAGATAGGAAGAATGGCAATATATTTAATAAAAACACCCGAATGAAAAATGAAAGCAGCTCTTATTTGGGAGATTTTTTAAAATAGCCCAGGCTAAGTTTTGAAATGCTGACCTGTTTACACAAGAATTCTCAAGAAAAGACCACCTCGCACGTCCTCAGCCACAGCTGCACTTGACCCACATTAACCAATCCATGTAAACTGGCCAGCAGCAACCTGTGGCTTGGTGTAGGAGCATGACCGTGGTCAGTCAGTTCTCACTGTTCGGAATCTGAACTTAGAAACCTAGAGAGAATAAGTCATGAAACCGCAAGGGCAGAAGCTGAATGCTGCGGGATACAATTAGGGCAGGCCTTGTAAGAATAGAAATTATAAAGAATCTGGTTAGTCACGAAAGGAACATTAAGCAGGCATGCAGAGATGTGTAGAGATGTCACGATATGACCTGTGTGGCCATGAGAGAGATGGGGAGATTCCCTGGGACAACTTGACTGACTGAGGACTTTTCAGGACAGGTTTGGTTGGCATCTATTCCATAAATAGATTCTGCTTTTCCTGAAACAGAATAGGGCAAGAATAAAGAGCCTGGGCTCTGAAGTGAGAGAGATGAAGTTTCAAACGCCCACTCGATTTCTTCCCTGGGGTGTCTCTTCAGCTCTCTAAGCCTTGGTTTCGTCTTCCAGGGGGTGTGTTGCAGAATTGGTGTACCACACATTACCCTTGCGCCCAGAAAACACAAAGTAAGAGCCGGTTAAACAAATAAGCAATGAATGCTTTCTGGCCCTTTAATTTTTTACCTCCTGTCTTTTCTTCTTTAGGCTCTTGCCCTACTCACTAGCCACCTTCACTCTGGGTAAAGACATGAGGGATGAAAAGAAAGCCAAAATACCGGTTTCAGAATTTATTTTCTTAGTGCATTTGTGAACGTTGGAGTGAGAGTTTGAAACCAATAATTCAGAATGGGTTTCAGGATTATCTACCTGTTTCATATTCACTGTATCCCTTTCCCCTCTCAGGTAAAAGTAACGCTTTATATCTGTGTAGAAATTCTAACTTTTGGAGTATTTTTACAACTATTCTCTCATGAAAACTACCTTTGTTATGGCTTACAAGGCATTATAACTCTTTGTGAGTTCTTTTTTGTTCTTTTTAACAACTCTGGGAGGTAATTTGGCATCCTTGTCCTCATTAATAGATGAATAACTAAATAAAACACGGGAGTGAACATGACCAGCTCACTTGTAAAAAACAAATGTCAGACGTGTATCCAGAACCCACAGGTCCTGAGTTTCCAGCTTGTTGCATAAACCACTGAGTCACAATGCTTTAATACCTGGTGTAATTTAAGTGAAACTACAGATGAGGATTCAAACCATTCCTGAGATTCTCCCAAAGTAGAACTTCTAATATTAACTTGTCATTAGAAACATCCCTCGGTCTTCTCTGTACTTTCAAACTAAAGGACTCTTAACTAAGAAGTTATGGGAGAGTGAATAAGAAAGAAGGGAGGGAAATTCTTCTCTAATTTATTCCTGGTATCCCTTACTCCCTCATTCCTAGACCTGTTCACAGCAAAAAAGCTGTTGACCATCTTTAATCCGTGAGTTTATTTTTGAGGTATGTAGTCCAATAGATAGGGAACTGGGGAAAATAACAGTATAACTTTTTAGTCTAGTGTGGCATAACATTTTTAGAAGAAAGACATAAAAATGGAGAGAAGTTTGGAAAGGATGATATTTCTTTAATATTTAATATGTATTCCTAAAGCTAATATTTCAGAGCTTTTTGACCTAATACTCCCCATTTATTCTCATAACTCTGTCCTAAAGTAGGTAAGCCAGGTATGATTATCTCCTTTCTTTATGCATTAGAATGCTACTGGGAATAATAATGCCTAAGCTTAAAGGAATTAAAATGATCTGCCCAAGGTCACATAGATGGCAGAACTGGAACCAAAATCCAAGTGTCTCTCTGCTCAATGAAAATTTTCCAGTGTTACATAACAAAAGTCAAATAGTGTAATAATAAATACTAACTGCAGGTGAATGCAGTAATTAAATCCACCCTCTAACTTTTAACATTCAAAGAAAAATTAAAATTTTATAAATAACTTCAAAGTCAACTAGTACCTTAGCATCTAATTAGTGATCCTTCAACATAATGACATTTAATTTCTATATTCAGGAATGGGTCATTAATAAGGGCTGTGAAATATGATTGTACCATATAAAATCCATCCAGTGTATTGATTGGACTCAGACCCAGTTATCAACAGAAAGCCCCAAAACAAAACAAGCAAAAATCCCTTTCATTCAGTGACTGCTAATATTTTAAAGATAAATTGTAGACAGAGACAAATACTGAATGGTCTCCCTTAGATGGTAGAATCTGAAAAAGAAAAGAAGAAACCAAGCTTATAGAAAAAGGGATCAGACTTTTGGTTACTACAGGCAGATGGTGGGGGAGAGAGGGATTTGGAGGAAGATTTTCAAAAAGTACAGACTTCTACTTAATAAGATTAAATAAGTATTAGGGATGTAATATGCAACATGATGACTATAGTTAACACTGCTGTATAATATATAGGAAAGTTAAGAGAATAAATCCTAAGAGTTCACAAGGAGAAAGCTTTTTTTTCTTATCTTATATGAGATAATGGAGGTTAGTTGAACTGATTGTGGGAATCATTTCACAATATATATAAGTCAGCCCATCATGATGTATGCATTAAACTTACATAGTGATGTATGTCAATTATTTCTCAATAAAATTCAAAAAAATAAATTGTGATTCCATTTATATCAGGTATCTGAAACATTCAAATTCATAGAAATATTAAGTAGATCGGTGATTATCAGGGCCTGAGGGTAGGGGGAATGGGGCAGTTGTGGTTTTTTTGGTTTTTTAATTCCACTATAGTTAACATGCAGTGTTATATTAGTTTCACGTGTACACCATAGTGATGTAACAATTCTATACATTACTCAGTGCTCATCATGACCAGTGTACTCTTAATTCCCTTCACCTATTTCCCATATTCCCCCACCCACCTCTCCTCTGGTAACCATCACTTTGTTCTCTACTGTTGAGAATCTGTGTTTTGGTTTCCCTTGTTTTTTTCTTTGATCGTTTGTTTTCTTTCTTAAATTCCACATATGAGTGAAATCGTTTGGCATTTGTTTTTCTCTGACTGACGTGGCAAGATTTCATTCTTTTTAATGGCTGAGTAATATATACATATATATCTATATACATACATAAACTTCTTTGCCCATTCATCATCAATCAGTGGACACTTGGGCTGCTTCCATAATTTGGCTATTGCAGATAATGCTGCTATGAACATAGGAGCGCATATCTTTTCAAACTAGTGTTTTCATATTCTTTGGGTGAATACTCAGTAGTGCAATTACTCCATCATATGGTAATTCTTTAAAAGATTTTATTTATTTATTTGAGAGAGAGAGAGAGAGAGAGAGGGAGAGAACAAGTGGGGGCAGGGCAGATGGAGAAGCAGAATCCCCGCTGAGCGGGGAGCCTGACATGGGGCTCAATCCCAGGACCCTGGGATCATGACCTGAGCCGAAGGCAGACGCTTAACCTACTGAGCCTTCCAGGAGCCCCACTTTTTAAATTTTTGAGGAACCTCCATACTGTTTTCCACAGTGTCTGCACCAGTTTGCATTCCCACCAACAGTGTACGAGGGTTCCTTTCTCTCCACATCCTCACCAACACTTGTTGTTTCTCCTGTTTTTGACTTTAGACTTTTCGGCAGGTATGAGGTGATATCTCATTGTGGTTTTGATTTGCATTTTCCTGATGATGAGTAATGTTGAGCATCTTTTCATGTGTCTGTTGGCCGTCTGTGTGTCTTCTTTGGAGAAATGTCAGTTTATGTCTTCTGCCCACTTAATTGGATTATTTGTTTTTTTGGATGTTGAGTTGTATCAGTTCTTTAGATATTTTGGATACTAGCCCTTAATTGGATATGTCATTTGCAAATACCTCCTCCATTCTGTAGGTTGTCTTTTAGTTTTGTTCATTATTTCCTTTTCTCTGAAGATGCTTTTTATTTTGATGTAGCCCCCAAAATTTATTTTTGCATTTGTTCCCTTTGCCCCAGGAGCCATATCTAGAAAGATGTTGCTACTGCTGATGTGAGAGAAGTTACTGCCTGTGCTCTTTTCTAAGAGTTTTGTGGTTTCAGGTCCCACATTTAGGTCCTTAATCCATTTTGAGTTTATTTTTGTGCATGGTGTAAGAAAGTGGTCCAGTTCCATTCTTATGCATATAGCTGTCCCTTTTTCCCAAACACCATTTGTTGAAGAGACTATCTTTTTCCAGTTGCATATTCTTACCTCCTTTGTCAAAGATTAGTTGGTCATATAATCATGAGTTTATTTCTGGATTTTCTATCCTGTTCTATTGATCTATGTGTCTATTTTTGTGCCAGTACCCTACATTTTTATTACTACAGCTTTGTAATATAACTTGACACCTGGAATTATGATGCTTTGCTTTTCTTTTTCAATATTGCTTCTGCTGTTCAGGGTCTTTTGTGGTTCCATATAGATTTTAAGATTATTTGTCCTAGTTATGTAAAAAATCCTGTTGGTTTTTTTAAGATTGTATTTATTTATTTATTTGAGAGAGAGGGAGAGAGAAATGGAGAGAGAGAGTTCACAAGTGGAGACAGGGGCAGAGAGAGAGAAGAGAATTTTGAGCAGACTCCATGCTGAGCATAGAATGTGACACAGGGCTTAATCCTACAGTGCTAAAATCATGACCTGACCCGAAACCCAGAGCTGGACGCCTAACTAGCTGAGCCCACCCAGGCTCCCTACTGTTGGTTTTTTGATAGGAATTGCCTTAAATGTGTAGAGTACTTTGGATAGTATACACATTTTAGCAATGTTTGTTGTTCCAGTCCATTAGCATGGGGTATCTTTCCATTTCTTTGTGTCAAATTCAATTTCTTTCATCAGTGTTTTATAGCTTTCAGAGTAAAGGTCTTTCACTTCTTTGGTTAGGTTTATTCCTAGGTATCATTATTTTTGGTGCAATCGTAAATTGTAATACCAACTGTAAATGAGATTGTTTTCTTAATTTCTCTCTCTGCTGCTTCATTATTGGTGTATAGAAATGCAACAGATTTCTGTAGATTGATTTTGTATCCTGCGAACTGATTTTGTGTATCAGTTCTAGCAGTTTTTTGGTGTAGTTTTTTGGGTTTTCTATATAGAATATCATTGTCATCTGCAAATAGTGAAAGTTTTACTTCTTCCTTACCAGTTTGGATGTCTTTTATTTCTTTTTGTTATCTGATTGCTGTGGCTAGGAATTCTAGTATTATGTTGAATAAAAGTGGTGAGAGTGGACATCTTTGTCTTGTTCCTGACCTTAAGGGAAAGGCTCTGTTTTTCACCATTGAAGGTGATGTTACCTGTGGGTTTTTCGTACATGGCCTTTATTATGTTGAGGTTATGTTCCCTCTAAACCTACTTTATTGAGGGTTTTTATCATGAATGGATGTTGTACTTTGTCCAGTGCTTTTTCTGCATCTATTGAAATGATCGTATGGTAAGAACCATCCTTTTTCTTATTGATGTGATGTATCAAGTTGATTTATTTGTGAATATTGAGTCATCTTTGCAACCCAGGAATAAATCCCACTTGATCGTGATAAATCCCACTTGAGTGATTTTTCAAAAGAAGTTTATTATTTATTAATTTATTTTATTTTTCTTAAGTAGGCTCCACGCCCAAGGTGGAGTCCAGTGTAGGGCTTGAACCCTCAGATTAAGGCCTGAGCTGAGATGAGGAGTTGGATGCTCAAGCCACTCAGGTGCCCCTATTTATTAAGTAATCTCTACACCCAACGTGGAGCTCGAACCCAGACCCCAAGATCAAGAATCGCATGCTCCTCTGATTGAGCCAGCCAAGCGCCCTGTGAATGATTATTTTAAAGTATTGTCGGATTTGATTTGCTAGTATTTTGTTGAGGATTTTTGCATCTATGTTCATTAGAGATATTGGCCTCTATTTCTCTTTTTTTTTTTTTTTGTAGTGCCTTTATCTGGTTTTGGTATCAGGGTAATGCTGGTCTCATAGAATGAATTTGGAGGTTTTCCTTCCTTTCTTATTTTTTATAATAGTTTGAGAAAAATAGGCATTAACTCTTCTTTAAAGGCGGTTCTCTTATTCATTCTTGGAACCCCCATGGCTCCACAAGCCCTATACCCTGCTTCCTCATTCCTAGAGAAAATAGGAGTTACCAAGTTTGAACCCACTCACTCTCTCCGCTCTCCAAGTAAAATTTGGAAATTATAAACTTACCCTATACATACTTCACTCCATTGTTAGGACTCTTACTCCTTTCCAAGGCTAACCTCTCCCCTATCAACCCTCTGTGCCCTCTTTTACCTCTTTCTGGTTCTGCTATACAAATTTCTCCTCTTCTTTATCTTGTGTTCAGCCTTTTCCTCTCCACAGACTCCCCTTATTCTACAAAATGCGCAAGACTACCATGAGCTACTACACTGGCCCATCTATTGTGACCCATAACAGTCTGACTCCGGGCACACTTCTCCTAAATGGACTTCCTACTTGCCAGATCTAATGATCTCTTCATTTACATCCTGCTTGACTTGTCTGGAGCACCTGACCCTTTTCGACAAATACCCTTCGTTCCTTGAATTTCTCCCCTTAGTTTTAACTAATTTTTAATGTGAGGTGACACTGACATAGCATGAAATTGATCATTTTAAAGTGAACAATTCAGGGGCGCCTGGGTGGCTCAATTGGTTAAACATCTGCCTTCGGCTCAGGTCATGGTCCTGGAGTCCCACATGGGGCTTCCAGCTCAGCGGGGAGCCTGCTTCTCCCTCTGACCTTCCCCTATCTCATGCTCTTTCTCTCACTCTCTCAAATAAATAAATAAAATCTTAAAAAAAAATAAAGTGAACAATTCAGTGGCAATTAAAGTGGCAATTCAGTTGTGTAACTACCACCTCTATTTAGTTCTAAGCTATTTTCATGACCTAAAAGGAAACCCCGTATCCATTAAGCAATTACTTCCTACTCCTCCATTTTCCCCCCAACTCCTGACAGCCACCAATCTGTGTTCTGTCTCTATGGATTTACTTATTCTGGATATTTCATATAAATGGAATCATATAATATGTGACCCCTTGTGTCTGGTTTCTTTCATTTAATGGAATTTTTTTTTTATCTCAAATCCTAATATTTTTGCCATATTTGCTTCAGATTTTATTTAGGTGACATCTTTAGCCATCCTTGTGGGTTTGAATTGCATTTTGGTTTTGAATTGCATTTTCCAAATGACTTTGATGTTGAGCATCTTTTTGTAGGCTTGTTGGCCATTTGTGTATCTTTATTGGAGTAATGTCTATTCAGGTTCTTTGTCAATTTTTTAGTTGGGTTCTTTGTCTTTTTATTGTTGAGTTGTAAGAGTTCTTTATATATTCTAGATACTAAATCCTTACCAGTTACATGATTTGCACATATTTTTTCCCATTCTGTAGGCTGTCTCCTTTTGGGTTTTAAAACACTGCTTTCTGCTTTTTTTCCTCCTATTACTCTTTCAAACATTAGCTTTTTCCAGTAGGATAATTTTGATATCCAATATATTGTTAGTCACTGTTTTAGGTACTGGCAGTAAAAATACAACTGACACCTTTTTATTTCTTTTGTTGTCTTCTGTATTCCTCTTAATGCCTGAATATGATCATTTTCCAGAGTTAGGTTGCCTTCTCTATGGAGGCTTCTCACCTTCTTTTTGTTTCAGAAAAAGCCTATTTAACCTTCAGGGCCCAATCTGAACATTAGTCCTCTGGGAAGATTCTGTGATTTCACCAATCAGTCATTCTTTCTTTGCTTGTATAGCACTTTATACATTTAGCACAATATTATAACCCTTACATTGCTTTATAATTGTTTATATATCTAGGATATGAACTCCTTAATGTGTGTTATCCTCATAGCTAATAAATCTTTCCCAAGCTCCTAGTAAAAGTCTGGCCCAAGTAGTGAATGAATTATCCGGCCCTGGATTTTTAAAATTTATTATTGTGAAAAATTGTAAATTTATACAAAAGTAAAGAGAATAGTGAAATGAATAGCCATTCTTCATTAATCAGCTTTGACAATTATCAACATAGGGCTAGTCTTCTTTCATCTAAATCCCTTCAATTTTCTGTCCCCACAGGATTATTTTGAAGTAAACCTCAGAAATCATTTCATTCATAAATACTTTTCTGACATTTTCATGGGAAAAATTTGGACATTAAATATAAAACTTTAGTGTACCTGGAGTCAGCCAAACTGAATCTTCAATTAATTGTTCTTCAGTTTTAAGAGAACAAGACAAATCATAAGAGATTATCTGCCATCTCAGAGCTTAAAATATTCAACTTAGTAGGTTCTAGTCTTTAAACAATTCCAGCATAATCTATTAAATTTCTACACTTAGAAAAGCTCAGACAGTAAACTGATATTCATTACACTGAACTTAAGATATCAAGGAAATAGCCAAAATAAAATATTTTACTTAAGTAAGAAATATTCTTTTGGGGATGCCTGGGTGGCCCAGTGGTTAAGTGTCTACCTTCGGCTCAGGTCATGATCCCAGGGTCCTGGGATCGAGTCCCGAATCGGGCTCCTTGCTCAGTGGGAAACCTGCTTCTCCTCCTGCCTGCCGCTCCCCCTGCTTGTGTGCTCTCTCTCTCTCCCTGACAAATAAGTAAAGTCTTAAAAAAAGAAATATTCTTTTTTGAGGCAGAGTTTTTTAAAAAACATTTTTGTTGAATATCATTTCACCAGAAAATAATGCTTTGATTGATTGATTGATTGATTGATTTGGCTCCATGCCCAGTGTGGAGCCCAACGTGGGGCTTAGACTCACAACCCTGAGATCAAGACCTGAGCTGAAATCAAGAGTCGAATGCCTAACCGACTGAGCCATCCAGGTACCCTGCTTCATTATATTTAGATATAAAATGGCATAGCTAGAACCCCAAGGTGTTTTTAATTGCATCACATAATGAAGTAGTGTTATAGGAGTATTGTTAAGAATATTGAAAATTACTACTCTTCTTTTAATCAAACATTTTTTATGTTTCTACTTTGCTACTACCTTTGGCCAAACCACTGTCATCTCTCACCTGCCTTTTATGATCTTTGCCTACCTCTGCCCCAAAGGTTAAAACAATCCTTTTCAGACATGTCAGGTTACATCCCTCCTCTGCTCAAAACTTCTAGTGGCTTCCCATCCCACTAAAAGACAGCAGGTAATATTCTCAGTGGGACTGGTATTGCTCACTAGGGTGTACTTTGGAAATCTGTGGCAAACATTTCTGGACACAGCATGATTGAGTAGCATTTAGTGTATGGGGGCCTGGGCTGCTGGCCCATCCCGCAGATTCTCTCACTTTAAAGAATTCTCTCTCATCCCGCATGACATTTTTAAAAATCAATTTTTGAGATACAATTTATAAATGTATTTTTTGAGGGTTAGTGGTGTAAGATAAAATACACCATTTTAAGTGTACACTTTGATGCATTTGGATAAATATACACATCCAGGTAACCACCACAATAATCAAGATATAAACATTCCCATCACCACAAAAAATCCCCTCGTGTGTCTTCTGCATGACTTTTGGGTGTCCTTTGGACATTTCTGAAGGGGAAGAATCTGTTTATAATAATCTGAGCCTGGAACCTAACTCCATTTGTATATAAATACAAAATATTTGTTGCATGGTTTTAGTGTACACTTGCTTTTCCAGAAATGCAGCTATCGTGTAAATTGAGGGAAGGTGATACTCCATTCAGAATTTTACCAGAGGTTTGCCATTTTGGAAAAGCATGTCAGAGACTGAGGCAGCGTCACCATTTGTGGCATTTTGAGTTTCCAAGAATACACTCCTCTATCAGTCTGTACTAGCAGCTGTCGCGTTTATAGTGAGTCTGCATAAAGGTGACACATGTCATTATGTCATTTGTAGTGTTCATGTCTGAGCATTTACGTATTGCAAAATAGATTTTTTTTTTTAAGATTTTATTTATTTATTTGAGAGAGAGAGAATGAGAGAGAGCACATGAGAGGGGTTAGGGTCAGAGGAGGAAGCAGACTCCCTGCCGAGCAGGGAGCCCGATGCGGGACTCGATCCCGGGACTCCAGGATCATGACCTGAGCCGAAGGCAGCCGCTTAACCAACTGAGCCACCCAGGCGCCCGCAAAATAAATTATTTTAAATTAGTTTCGTCTATCTCTCATTTCTATTATAGGTTCTTTCATTCATTTCTCATTTATATTGTTTCTTTTGAAGTTCGGTGTATAGGTAGGTTGTATTATCTGTGAGGTCAATTTCAGGATAGTAAAGGAAGAATACAAAATATTTGTTCTAGAAAGAGAGCATTGGGCCTGTCAGATTAGAGAAGCACTGCCCTGTGTATTCTGGTCCTGGCCCTTCCCTCCCCTCCCCTCCCCTCCCCTCCCCTCCCCTAGATTACCGCTGATCAAATCTCTTCACTGTTCTCTGTGTTCCCTGGCTGTCGGCATATTGGCCACTGGCTTCCCTGCTGTTCTGTGAAAGCTCCAGGCCTATAGCCACCTCTGGACCTCTGTCCGCATTTGCTTCTTATTTCCTCTGTTGGAATGCTCTTCTGCAGGTATCCACATGACTCATTCCCTCCCTTACCTTTAGGTCTTTGCTTTAAATGCCACCTTTTCAGTGAGGCTTTCCCTGACCGTTCTATTTAAAATTGTACCTCTACAATTAATTTAATTGTGGGTTGGTGCCGGTGAAAAAAAAATTATTCAGTTCCCCAGCAAAGTGGCATTTGTTTTGATATGTTACACAGTCAGCCCTGGGCTCCCTTCTTATCTTGCAGCCTGGTGTATTGTACTGGCTTCCCCATCCCTTAGTCCTGTTTTGTAAAGGCAGCAGTATTCCTGGAGTTTAGAATGGTACCCAGCACATAGTAGGTACTCTATAAATTCTTCCTGAATGAATGTCTTTAGAACTCCAAGAAAAGTTTTTATGTGATTTTATCTGAAAGTTTGAAGTTTTAAATATTTTTACTTTTATATTAATATGCTTTTCTAAAGAGAAATACAAAGTATATTACCTGGAGAAGTGCCATTTACACTCCCTTATGCTGTAAAAGTTGGTTGGTGCATAATTGGTTCTTTAAAGGTCCCATTGTATTCTTTTCCTCATTAAGAGGATTGACAGCTATAACCTAGTGTTATTTATAAGCTATACCCATAGGCACATTGAAGTGTGCCCTACATATGGTATAATTAACCTGAGTCATAAATTGCTTATCAATCATTTGCCCCTGGGTGTCAGAAGCAATATATGGTGTCTTAAAAATAAAACTGGGGAAACATTGTTAATACAAACATACCTCAATGATTTGAGCCCCTGTTATTTCAGAAATTCAGTTAATTTGATTGAACTGAGCTGAAATTTTTAACCCTTGCCTAACTCCTGAACAAAAGCAAATCAGTAGTGTAAGGAGGACTATAAGAAAATGATCAACCTATTTAAGAGAACACCCTACTTGTAAGTAATCATTTGAAATAATCATTTGTTTATTCATTCAGCCAGTATTTATTAAGCAGCTGCACATTACAGTTACTGCACCAAGCATGAGTCTGGAAATACAGGACCAATTAGGTAGAGTCCCAGCCTTTAAGGAACTGACATTATAATAGATGGGGCTACAAGCCAGTAAACAAAGAGGAACAATAAAATGTCACAATTGGCAAAATAGTCTTACGGAGGACAGAAAGCGGTAGAGTTGGGAGTGTAATGGTCACATCTAACTGCAGGACTGGGAATGAGGCAGAAAAGTCTTCAAAAAGAAAACATAGAGATGACAATATGGCTATTGAACTGACTCTGTGGAGTTAAGAATGTGGTTGTGTGGGCTCAGTGGATGAGACGAAGATATTCTGGGCATAAAAAGCAGCATGACCTAGAGGTTTGCAACAGTCTACCTGGTTATCAGAATTGTTTGGCAGATTTAGATGGAGTAAAGTGAGATCAGGCTGGAGTGGTGGGTGGGGGTCAGGGCATGGATGGTCTGGTACCGTGGACTAAAGGAATTTGAAATTTATCTTGTAGGCAGTGGAGAGCCAGTAAAGTCGTTTTGGCAGGATAATAACATCAGTTTACTTCACTGACGGGTCAGCAGTGGATTAGACAGGTGGAGCTGGGGAGGTTAAACTGTTAACCATAGTCCAGATGAGCAATGATCGAGATCCTCAAGTAGGAATGTAGCAATCAAGATGAAGGCGGGGCGGGGGGAGACAGATTGGAGAAATGCTAGAATCTGTAGGACTTGCTGATTGATTGTAGTGGAGGTATGGCGAGAGGAAGGATTTAGGACAAGAGTTAGAATCTCAGATGCCTGGAGAGCCAGACAGATGACAGAGATGAATACAAGGAGCTTCAGCATCCACCGTGGCCATTACAATTACTGCATGACCTAAGAGCTTATCTGAGTCTAACTGGGACATCTGTTACTCAGCTCTAGCTGATTGTTCCATGCAGATAGGACCTGATGTTGCCTCATCTTCTGATTTTTGAAGAGAAACTAAACCTATGTTTCTATGGGAAATGTCCCAAATCTCAAATGTTGGCACAAAGTTTTCTAAAGTTCTATCTGAATCAGATAAAAACGACTTCAACAAATAAGCAGGGAGGTTGCAGCCTCTCTTCTAGGATGACTTCTGTTTTCTAGTTTGAATGAGTAGAAAAGTATGGCGCCATTCAATAAGATAGGAAAGGGAGGAGGAGAAGCAGGTTGGGAGGTGATGTGGGGAAGGCTAATGATTACATTTTGAACATGTTGGGTTTCAGGTGCCTCAGTTGAATGCAGGTCTGAAACACAAAGAAAAGCCTGAACTGGAAAATAAAGACCTGGGAATTGTCAATAAATAGATGGTAGAGATGACACTATGGAAATAAATTGTTCTGCTTATGGAAAACAATGTATAAGAGATGAAAAGAAAGCCAAGAACAGAATCTTAGAGAACACTATAATTTAAGAGGCAGGCAGAGAAAGAGCAGCTTGCAAAAAACAAGAAATTGTCACAAAAGTAGGGGAACTAGAGATCAATTATGTCCTTCAAGTCCAGAGAGATGAATATATTTTAAAAGTGTCAGATTTCTTGAAGAAGTCAGGAAAAATAGAATAAAAGAAGCGAAAGTGTGGAGGGGTGTGTGTGTGTGTGTGTGTGTGTGAGAAAGAGAGAGATTATAGTTGATGGGTGAGGCTTCAGTTTTAACCACTTGTTGAGGATGATAGGCCTAATAGGCAGGGTTGCACTGACTGTTTTTGAGAATACAGAGCCAACTGAGATTCCATTGGTCCTATTTTGTTTTTAGCAAACTTTAGCCTTTGCTCTTCTCTCCAGTAGAATGCTGAGAAGTTATTCTGGTGTTTTTAAAGAAAACTGTCATAGGCAGTTGGCAGGAAGAATTAGCCAGCTTCCTATAAGGTGAACTCCTGATAGAATCATAGATGTCTGAAATAGCAATAAGGCCTGGGATTTGGAGAAGCCATTGGGTCTCAACCCGTTACGTATTAGAATCATCTGAGGGGCTTTTAAAACTACTGTTGCCCCAGCTCTGCTCCAGATCAATTAAATCAGTAGCTCTGTGGGTGGGTATTTTCTTAAAACTTCCTAGTTGAGGGGCACCTGGGTGGCTCAGTCAGTTAAGCATCTGACGTGGGCTCAGGTCATGATCTTGGGGTCCTGGGGTCTAGCCTCGCATCAGGTTCTGCACTCAGTGGGGAGTCTGCTTGTCCCTCTCCCTCTGCCCCTCCCCCTGCTCATGCTCTCTTTGTCTCTCTCTCTCAAATAAATAAATCTTAAAAAAAAAAAAATTCCCAATTGATTCTACAGTTGATTTCCAAGTTGAGAATTAGTGGAACTTGAATCACCTTGAACTGTTTGGGAAAAATGATACAAAAGTAGAGTTACTCCCATATGTACAATAATAATGGCAGTTGCTATCATTATTCATAAACTGTATAAGAAAAATACATTTCTTTACCTTCTGTGATAGTTTAAATTCTGTTTTGTGCCTCCAGTCCCACCAGTTGATGGAAAATTTAAGAGCAATCCTTTAAGCCTCTCCTCCCCCAATTATGCTAGGTTCTGGTATCTTCCAACTTGGCAAGTTGTCAGGTATTGGCACCTTGTTGAGGTGATCAGGCAAAGCAGCTTGCCGCTGAAACAGTTACCACCCCAGTCGTCCATGTGGTAGCCTGCTTCTAATGATTCTTACCTCCTGACTTCCATCCCCTTGTGTCACCCCTTCCCCCATCGTATGAGGGTTGGTCTGTGTGACAGATAGAATTCAGGGGAAATAGGGGCGCCTGGGTGGCTCAGTCATTAAGCATCTGACTTCGGCTCAGGTCATGATCCCAGGGTGCTGGGATCGAGCCCCGCATCGGGCTCCCTGCTCAGCAGGAAGCCTGCTTCTCCCTCTCCCACTCCCCCTGCTTGTGTTCCCTCTCTCGCTGTGTCTCTCTCTGTCAAATAAATAAATAAAAATCTTTAAAAAAAAAAAATTCAGGGGAAATAATAGCCCGTGGCTTTGGAGATTAGGTCAAAAAAGAGACATCGCCACTTCTGACTTGCTGTTTTGGATGTCTCATTCAGGGTGAAGCTAGCCACCATGCCCCAAGGATACTCAAGCAGCCTGTGAGAGATGCACGTGGTGAGGAATAGGCCGCCTACCAATGGCCAGCACCAACTTGCCAGCCATGTAATGGAGCCATTTTAGAAGTGGATTCTCTAGCCCTCCTCAAGTCTTCAGAGGACTGTAGGCACAGCTGATATTTTGACTACAGCCTCATGAGAGACCCCTAGCCAGAAGCACCCAGCTAAGCCACTGCTATGTGAGATAAATGTTTGTTGTTAACGCATTCAGTTTTGGAGAGGTAATTTTCTGTACAGTAATACATACCTACCTAATGCATCATGGCTCATTCAGATATAAACATTGTCTTTTGCTTGGCATCCCAGGAGCACAGGAGTTCTGCTGTTTCACGAAGCACTTGGAGTATGGAAATTATTGTGGGGTTGTCTATGACCCTGTTGACCCCAACACACCATGTAATTATTCTTTCACTGGGATTGTACCTTCCTAGTTTCTGTGCTCAGGAAGCAAGGCCTAAAAGTTCCCCCTTTTCCTGAAGACAGACCTATTTGCAGAACCCCCCATCCTTCACACACAGCCTGGGGATATTTTGTTTCTGTCTTGGAGAAATCCTTACCCACCTTTATGGCCATAATATTTTGTTCTTCAGTCTTCTCATCATTTCCAGGACTTTTAGAAATAAAAGTCAAAAAACTTGCTGGCCCAGCTGTTTTCAACCATGTTCTGATCCCTTCCCTGAGAGAGTGAACATGTAGCTATCTCTTTGAATTTTGAGCGGTGGAGAAGGGAAAAGGAAAATGGAGAGAAGAAAAAATTATGGGTAAATATCTCAAAATATATACTACTACAATTATCAATATGTGTTGAGTGCTTATATGCACCAGACACTATACTGAATGCTTTTGGACATTTTATCTCACTGAATCTTTACAGTAAACTATGAAGTAAATACTATTAATCATGCTCATTTTACAAACAGGAGTTTTGGGTTTAGGGTTCAGACTTTTGATCATTACCATGTAGTTTTCTGGTGAGCATGAGAGAGGGTGGATCTAAGGATGCTCATCTTTGGCTTCATTTGTTCACATAAACGTGTATGCCAATCGTAGCCAGTATTTATCTGTTCATTGAAACATTTCTGACAGGCAGTTCTACTCTGTGCACTTGAAAATTTTAAAACTGCAGTTCTAAAATACTAACTCAGACAATTTCATTTAGTTAAGCAGCTACATAGTTAGAATAATTGAAAAGCAGAATGGATGCTTGTAGACAAGATAACAAAGAGGTTTGTTTTACCACACTAACAAGGTAGAAGGATTAAAACTGTCACCTCACAGGTGGAATCTTGTCCACAGATATGCTTTGTTTGGTGTAGGTTTTTTTGTGGGATGTTTGTTTGTTTGTTTGTTGTTATTGTTGTTAATTTAAATACCTTTAAGCAGACATACATCCTCCAGTTTCCTGTCTCCTCAGGCCCACCTCTTCAAACCATAGTTGACCCGACTAATCACATAGTTGGGTTTCCTATCTACCCCTGCAGACATTTGAGTTTATTTCTTTTGCTACAACAATGAGGAGTTACTGGACAATATTTTACAGCAGAGATAACATGAATGCATTTGCTCTTCTAGAGAAGACCATTTTGGCTTACTGTGGAGGATGAATGGTGAGGCATCACATGGGGAGGGAGGGTATGCAGTACAAGATTAAGAGACTTACTCAAGGAGAGGAAAGCGTCACGATTCCCAGGTTCCTACTGGATGAAGCATGGTGCCACTTACCCAAAATGGAGAAATGAGGTTTTACTCTCTATGTTATATAAAGTCATAATACTTAGGAAGTATTCTGGAACATTTGCAGAAAGTCCACAAAATGGATATCAGGGATACCTGGATGAAATTTACCTGGAGAATTTTCAAAAGTATCTTAAATGTCCCTATAAATATGGTGACATATTTATGTCACAAATCAAGATATGTGTCAGACTGTTGGAATGTACCAATGGTAACAATGAGACTCAATGTCTAAAACAGGAACTGTTCTGAAAAATCTGGGGCATGTGGTCACTGAACATAAGAATGACTTTGTTGGGGCGCCTGGGTGGCTCAGTCAGTTGAGCATCTGCCTTCGGCTCAGGTCATGATCCCAAAGTCCTGGGATCGAGCCCCACATCGGGCTCCCTGCTCAGCGGGAAGCCTGCTTCTCCCTCTCCCTCTGCTTGCCATTCTGCCTACTTGTGCTCTCTCTCTCTGTCAAATAAATAAAATCTTTAAAAAAAGAATGACTTTGTTGTCTCACTTGGGCTTCCTCTAATCAAAGTTCTCTCTGACTGAAAATATCGACTACCATTAGAATGTACATGTTTAAATGAACATGTCTCAGGTACAGCTAGTCAGTCTGCAGTTACAGTTGTGCCCCTCCCCCCATCTGTGGTTTCAGTTCCCCATGGTAAACTACAGTCCAGAAGCAGATGATCCTATTGTCAGAAGGCCAGTAGCAGCCTAACACCACTTCACAATGCCTACATCATTCACCTCGCTTCAGCTCATCATGGAGGCATTTTATCATTTCATCATCACGAGAAAAAGGGCAAATACAGGACGAGAAGGTATTTTGAGAGAGAGAAACCACATTCACATAAATTTTATTACAGTATGTTGTTATAATTGTTCTATTTTATTATTGTTGTTGCCACTCTCTTTCTGTGCCTAATTTACAGATTAAACTTTATCATAGGTACGTATGTATAGGAAAAACAGTATATATGGGGTTCAGTACTACCCACAGGCATTCATTAGGGGTCTTAGGCCCTGAGGATAAGGAAGGGCTGTATTTCTTTATTCTCGTCTCAAATAATAATTTAAATAATAATTTCAAACTTCTTTCTACCATACTTTACCCCAGAGCAGTAAGTGGGTAGCCCCATCAGCTGACTTGACTTTCTTTCCTCTCTTTTTCTCTAGTTCACATTCGCTGGAGACATCAATGAGAAATATGTCTAAAAGACAGGAAGCAGGAGAGACCTGGGTAAATCTTCAAGCTGGATACTCAGGTACTAAGTAATCTTAAATCCACAGAAATCTCATCTGTAATCTATAAAGTATCTAGCACTCAAAACACAAGGTAGATATAAGAAGGAAAACTACATTGTAGCAATGTCTCCCTGTTACTCTGTGCATATTAGTATATTATAATTTCATAACTACTGTTGAACCTCATTTTACATTAGAAATAATTATGTCACAAACTTTCTCAAAAGTTTAGAAATGCAATTAACCTACCAAAAATATTGAGTGAGATACTATACAGATTGTAAGGATGTATAAGACATAATTTCTTCTAGGAGTTTAATAGTTAATAGAGGAAATAAGACACATTTATGAAAAAACAAACAGTTCTAATGATAAGTACGCAGTTTACAAATAGCATGACAAATACTACAAATGATAAGGAAGTAATATATTTTTTAATCAAAGGGGCCCAAGGAGTTATTTGTCAATAACATGGACTTAGGCTGTTTACAGTGAATACATGCTAATACTCAGGAATGCTTTACTAGTCAGTATAATAATGTGTTCATGATATTCAAGTAAAGACAATGTAAGGTAGTCTCATTTTTTTAAATCAATCAAATACCGTATTACCAAATTTTAGATAAAAAAGTAATCAGTTCATTAGAAAGTCAGATATTGCTCACATTAAAGTCTTCTCTAAATTATGGATAATAGAGTTTAAAGATACAAAACAAATTATTGTTTTTAGCGTTACAGCTTTTATAATAACTTGTATTTTTTCTCATTCCAAAAGTAATGCATGTTCATGCAGAAAATTTATGTAAAAAGAAGCAAAAAGTAGTAATGAGTCTTAACGTTATAAATATTTTGACTAATGGTAGATGAGGTTATTTCAACTAATTAATCTTCCTTATAAAAATCACTAAAAATGCTAGAAAAAATATAAAGAAAGAGTTTAAAAGCATTGAAGATACAGGAAAACTAAAACTCAGGTTAGTTAGCACCGAATCCATGTGCTAAAAACACTTGCTGATCCTTAGCAAATTTTGACTTTAATTTTGATAGCCATATGGGGCCAAAGGCACAGAAATCAAAGCCCTTGGGCCACACATCAAGGATTCAGTAAGCAATATGGACTCACACAGTTAGCTGAAACTCAGAATACACCTTTGTGGTAAAGGTAAACTAGAGATAAACCAGTGCTCAGTACACCAGCTTGGGAGACTTCTGTCCTAGTATTTCAACTTACAACAGTACAGATTGATAATGTTCTTCCATTTGTACAAAGGTAATTAGTTCTGGCACTTAAATCACAGCTCTGACATGTCAATTTATACAACTTAAGGTTGAAAACAACCTTAAACATACACTGAAAAGAGAACTGATCATTAGATCCCTGTATCTGTTAGGAATAACTTCCGCTGTGAGTAAAAGATCCCAATAACAGTAGCTTAAACAAGATAGTCTTTTGCTTCTTTCTCCCATAAAAGTTTAGGGGTAAGGTGGTCCAGGACTATCGTAGCTCCATTCCCAAGATCAGTTCATGTTCCACCTGGACTACTGCAGCCATCACAGCCGCATTCCAGTCTGTCTGGAGAAGGAAAAGAGGAATCAAGGGCAAAGGATACACGCCAGCTATTTTTTAAAGAAGGTTTCAGTGCCATACTTTGCTTACCTAGAAGAGAGAGAAAAGCAGCCCCTGACCTCCAGGAGCTGCTCTAGCACTCATAGCTAGGCCTTGGTATTCTGTTAAGCACATGCAATTTCAAAGAACACCAACATCAGACAAGGCCATAAAAACAAACTATTCCATAATTATGCCTGAACACAGACAAAAATAATGAACATTGTCCAAACGTCTCCCTATTCTGCCTAATATGAACGACTGCTGCTTTGTTACCAGATACAGCTGTGGTTGTGTTTCATTTCTCCTGGTAACATTTTAAGATACCTAATTACAGAATTGTCCCCTGCTTCCTGACAACATGCAATCCACAGTAAAGCCCTGCTGCTTCAACCCTTCCTAAAATGGCCTAATACAAGCCCAATTCTATACTAAAGTCTAACACCCTCTTACTGAGACACCCCTGGTTCCCTACGGTGTGCATTCTCCCTTGAAATGAACAATAAACCCAACTTGTTCAACTACTGGCTTATTCCTGTGGTCTTTGGGTGAAGGTCACGGACACCAGTTAATGGCAATAAATTAGTTGTAGGACCACATTCAGTTGCGGGGTTGCTGAGAAGTGTAGTCTTTTCTTTGGGCCACCATGTGCTCAGTGAAAATTGGGGTTTCTGTTGCCATACGAAAGAGAGAGAATAGATATAGGGACCGTCTTTTCCACAGTCTCTAAACTTAAAAAGCCTAAAGACTTTTCTAATGTCACTGTCCAAAATAAATGTGTGCTAAGAAGCAAGAAGATGCCTTCAGAAAACAGGCCATGTAATTGGCATTAGTCGAAGAAGCCAAGTTGTAGGCTCAGTCTCTTTCAAAAAAGGGAGAGATGTCTCAGGTGAGAAAAGCAGACTCCACAAAGGAGTGCAGGCCAGGTACAAAATAGAAATCAGGTGGACCAAAACCAAATTCAAAGAGTACACTGTAGAATAAGACATCCTTTGTAAGCTCCATTCTAACAGGAGAAAAACAAAGTAATAAAAAATTACGATTGTTGATGATAAATGTTAGCTACTGCTAACTCCAAGGTACTATGTAAGCAAAAACAGAAAGGGATGGGTTCTGTCTGAGAAACAGGAGAAAGCTCAGTGCCAGCCTTACAGAGGAGGTAATATTTTAGCTGCACTTTGAAGAGCGGGGAGGAGTCTGGTAACAATACAAGTTTTAGGGAAACAATAAATGAATGGGTTTTTCTGCATTGGATATAATACAGGTCATCATTTGTGGGGGGAAAAACATGCTGCCAGTGTGATAAGGTTTTAAAATTAGAGTGAGGAAGACAGTTGGTATTAGTGTCATCTAGATTTTCTTGTTGAGGGGGCGCCTTGCTGGCTCGGAGTAGAGCACGTGACTCTTGATCTCGGGGTCGTGAGTTCAAGCCCCACGTTGAGCATAGAGCTTACTTTTAAAAAAGTGAAAAATAAATAAAATAAAAACGAGCAGCTTAAAAAAGAAAAAGATTTTCCTTCTGAAAAGTTGCTTATGATGTCCTTTGGCCAGATCTTTGTGTTTCTATTTGCTACAGGTTAGTGTATTTGATTTTTTTTTTTTAAAGCAGCAAAACAAATATTCCTGGGTTCATTGCTTAAACAAAAAATCATTGTAATAAAGTTAGCTTCATAGATGTTTCTTCAAAGATGCTTGTTAAAGTCCCTTCAAAGAAGGGATCCTGGGGCATCTGGGTGGCTCAGTCAGTTAAGCATCCAACTCTTGTTTTTGGCTCAGGTCATGGTCTCAGGGTCCTGGGATCCAGCCCCACATAGAGCTCTCTGCTCAGATGGGAAACTGCTTCCCCTCTCTCTTCCCTGTGCCTTTCACGTATTCTCTGTCTCTCTCCCTCTCTCTCTCTTTCTCTCTTTAAAATGAATAAATATTTAGTTTTCTTTTTTTATCTTATTTATTTATTCGACAGCCAGCACAAGCAAGGAGAGCGGCAGAGGGAGAGGGAGAAGCAGGCTCCCCGCTGAGCAGGGAGCCCAATGTGGGGCTTGATCCCAGGACCCTCGGATCATGACCTGAGCCGAAGGCAGACACTTAACGACTGAGCCACCCAGGCGCCCCTAGAATCTGACTCTTAACCACAAGTCCATGATGCTTCTAATTATAGCATATAATAAATAATACACTGGCATATTATTCGAAAGTAAGCAAAGGGTTGGGTAAATATGGTATTTGAGGACAATCAAAAGAAAGAAATCAGCTGTTTTGAGCAACTACCATATGCCAAGCCCTATAATGTGTGCTTTACTTGTATTATCTCATTTAATCCTCACACACCTACTATGAAGTACATAATATTTTTTTTTATTTTCCACTTTATAGATCAGGAAACTGAGGTTCAAAGAGCTTAGATAACCTATACAAAATAACTTAAGGTCTATTTGAAAGTAAAGTTCATGCTCTTAATTACCTGAAAGTATTGGCTATGTATTCATGGTTATGTTAAAATGCTATGGAAGATGTTTGCTATTTTTGGTAAGAATGTTCTAAGTTAAGTCACTTTTAGTTTTCTACATTTTTTATTTTATTCAAAACATATTTTCAGTTGCTGATTAGATTGATTATATTGCCCACACATGTCATTTAGAGAATTGGAAAAGAATGTTAGTATTGGAATAAAATGTAATAAAAACAATTATCATATTTGCTTTAAAATTATCACATACTATATTATCAATCTAAATATAAATGACTTTTAATTATAAGCTTTTTTTTTTTCAAAGATTTTTATTTATTTGACAGTGAGAGAAAAAGAGAACAAGTCATGGGGAGAGGGAGAAGCAGACTTCCACTGAGCAGGGAGCCCGACATAGGGCTCTATCCCAGGACCCTGGGATCACGACCGAGCCGAAGGCAGACCCTCAACTGACTGAGCCACCCAGGTGTTCCTAATTATAAGCTTTTTGTATGATTCACTCTATTGTTTCAGTTAATGAAGTTGTAAAATTTGTAGAATTTTAAAAATTCAGAATTTATTATCTAAATTGTATTCAAAAGTCAATTGATAACCATGACCCAGTAATTAGTGTTTTTCTCATCTGAGTTTTGAAGGTCACAGAATGTCAGGGGTGCCTGGGTGGCTGAGTCAGTTAAGCGTCTGACTCTTGATTTTGGCTCAGGTCATGATCTCAAAGTCCCAGGTCGGGCTCTACAGTGGGCATGGAGCCTACTTAAGATTCTCTCTCTCCCTCTTCCTCAGCCCCTCCCTCCCCCCAAAATGAATGTCACAAAATGTCAGAATTATAGAATCTAAAGGTTGGACCAGACTTTTTAAACTATGTAGTCCAACCTTCTCATTTTCCAGAGGACACTAAGGTGTCAAGAGGTTAAAATGCTTTGCCCAATGTGACAAAACAAGTTATGGCAGGAAACGGCTGGAGGCCTTGCCATTACTCCCTGCCCTTACTCCCAGCCACCTTAAATGAACTATCTGAATAGAAATGTGTTTGCTACATTACAAAATTTGAAGACCCTAAAGTCTATTGGAATTCCCCCAAATCACCTTGAATTTACTTAAAAACTGTGTTTGCTGTACACTCGTGAATCGAATTGCTACTCTTGTACCTCTTTGTTCTGTATAAATTTTGGAGTCGTCACTATGCTAAAGCCACAGTTCCTCTGGCTTCAAGCACAATTCCTTTCTGGGACACCTGGGTGGCTCAGACGGTCAAGCGTCTGCCTCTGGCTCAGGTCATGATTCCGGGGTCCTGGGATCGAGCCCCGCATCGGGCTCCCTGCTCAGCAGGGAAGCTGCTTCTCCCTCTCCCTCTGCCCACCGCCACTCGTGTTCTCGCACGTTCTGCTCTCTCTCTCAAATAAGTAAATTAAAAATCTTTCAAAAGCAAAATAAAGGGGTGCCTGGGTGGCTCAGTTGGTTAAGCGACTGCCTTCGGCTCAGGTCATGATCCTGGAGTCCCGGGATCGAGTCCCGCATCGGGCTCCCTGCTCGGCAGGGAGTCTGCTTCTCCCTCTGACCCTCCTCCCTCTCATGCTCTCTGTCTCTCATTCTCTCTGTCTCAAATAAATAAATAAATAAATCTTAAAAAAAAAAAAAGCAAAATAAAGGGGCGCCTGGGTGGCTCGGTTGAACGACTGCCTTTTTAAAATAAAAATAAAAAATATGGGCGCCTGGGTGGCTCAGACGGTTAAGTGTCTGCCTCTGGCTCAGGTCATGATCCCGGGGTCCTGGGATCGAGCCCCGCATCGGGCTCCCTGCTCGGCGGGAGGCCTGCTTCTCTCTCTCCAGCTTCCCCTGCTTGTGTTCCCTCTCTCGCTGTGTCTCTCTGTCAAATAAATAAATAAAATAACTTAACGTGAAATACATAAAGAGTGGAAATCTCTTAGCCTCCCCTCCAGTACTGTTCTAATTCGATATTCCAGATACTTTTCAATCTATTTGCAAAGATGCATTCATAAGTGTTATACATATATATGCATTTATAGGTACACGTATATATCTATACGTGTACATATGTGTATACTTGCATATGCACACATCTATGTGTATAAATATGTGAAACTCCTACAGTTTAAAATTTTCAACATATGTAAATCTACATCTTTTAAATTTTAAATTTAGTCAGTGAATACCTGCATGCCATTTGAAATCAAACAGTGGGGGGTTTTAAAATAGTTACCTCTAAAATCACGCAACATGCCTATAATGCTGTTTCTTAACTTTTCAATTTAAGGCTTTGTATTAGTCATCTATTGCTGTGTGACAAATTACCCAAAAACTTAATGGCTTAAGACAATATACCTTTATTATCTCACAGTTTCTGTGGGTTAGTACTTGGAGCGTGGCATAGCTGGGTGATTCTTGCTCAGCGTCTCACGAGGTTGCAGATAAGCTCTCAGCCTGGTGTGCAGGCTTGACAGGTGGCGGTAGGAGGGGGGGAAGGCCACAAGATTGCTCGTGGGCTGAGACACTGAGACACTGGTTCCCTCTCCTCCATCTTCTTTAGAAATTTGTTAAAATGTCTTGCTGTCACTTCTGATTTTCTATTGTCTTTGTCATTGTGGATTTATATGCTGTTTCATTCCTTTGCTCTCATTTAAATGAAATTTAGTGTATCAATACATCATCTTTAACTGGTAGACCACCTCATACCACTTAAAGACTGCACAGTATTTCACAATATGGATGTACCATAACTTGTTTAATCATACTTTTATGGAAAGACATTTGGATCTTTTCTTCTTTCATTTAGATCATCCTTGTTTATAGATCTTTGAATATATATAAAAGTGTTTCTATAGGATAAATATCTATAATTTGTTATTGTAAAGGATTTGTATATATATTTTTAAAAGTACCACTAAGGGGGGGGCGCCTGGGTGGCTCAGTTGGTTAAGCGACTGCCTTCGGCTCAGGTCATGATCCTGGAGTCCCGGGATCGAGTCCCGCATTGGGCTCCCTGCTCAGCGGGGGGTCTGCTTCTCCCTCTGACCCTCCCCCCTCTCATGTGCTCTCTCTCTCTCATTCTCTCTCTCAAATAAATAAATAAAATCTTTAAAAAAAAAAAGTATCACTAAGGGGTGTCTGGCTGGCTCGGTCGGTAGAGCATGCAACTCTTGACCTCAGAGTCATGAGTTTGAGCCCCATATTGGGTATGGAGCCTACTCAAAAAAATTTGGGGGGTGGGGGTGCCTAGGTGGCTCAGTCCGTTAAGTGTCTGCCTTCAGTTCCAGTCATGGTCCTCGAGTTCCGGGATCTAGCCCCCCAGGCTCCCTGCTCAGCGGGGAGTCTGCTTCTCCCCCTGCCCCTTTCCCTACTCATGCTCTCTCTCTTTCACTCTCTCTTTCTCAAATAAATAAATAAAATCTTTAAAAAACTGTTTTTTAATTAAATTACCACTAAATTGCCTTTCACAAAGCTATACTAATTTATCCTGAAATTTAATTTTGTCATATTTCATACATAAACATTCAGATATCCCAGGACTAAGCAAGAATTCCTCTATGTTATATCCTGTTCATGAAAGAGTGGGAGGAAAAGAATATATAAGGTGTTTCCACAGCATAATGACAATTCCATCTTTAGCCTATAAACAGGAAGTAGAACCAGAATAAAAACATGACTTCCTCCATTTTCAATGAGAAAAGCATAACAAACACCCTCTACTCCCGGCATTCCCCCCTACAAAGAAGCAGCTAAATAAACAGGCTGCCACCTATAGATAGCCACATTCACAAGTAAAATTAAGGTTGACATTTAACCAGCTGAAAGCCAGCCGCAAACGAAAATGGAATCAGTGTATAAGGACCTACGCCACCGAGGCCACCTCAATTTATACAATAACTGCCTGAGTAGCTGTGTGTAAAATGAGTTTTTTAAGTGGAACAATACATTTACAAAGAGTTTGATTCTTAAATGAACTTTATAGCAAATCAATCTTAATGTATTTTTTCATTCTGTAAACATCTGTTTTCTCATATGAATTCTGAATATGATCCCTTAATTAGAGTAACTGAGGCCTTTATTTTAAAATTAGTCAATTTGATTTAAACAACATTTTAAGAAACTATTGTTTTTCTGTTCTTGCTCACTGACAATAGTTGTTGGAGATACCTCTCCTGGCCCTTTTAGGAACCCTCTACAGTAGCTGGAACAGTCAAGGGCTTCAGAAAAATTCACTTCTGACAAAGACAACGATTCTTCTCTTAGTTTCTGAAGCACTGTCCTTATCCCCATGTCTGGTAGCTTTGTGTGTTTCTGAGCAGGAATTTTTCTTTTTTTTTCTTTCTTTTTTAAAAATTTTTTAAAATTAAAATTCAATTTAATTAACATATAGTGTATTACTAGTTTCAGGGGTAGAATTTAGTGATTCATCAATTGCATATAATACCCAGTGCTCATTCCATGAAGTGCCCTCCTTAGTGCCCATCACCCAATTACCCCATCCCCCCCCACCCACCTCCCCTCCAGCAACCCTCAGTTTGTTTCCTAGAGTTCTGCATCTTTTATGGTTTGTCTCCCTCTCAATTTTCATCTTATTTTATTTTTCCTTCCCTTCCCCTGTCTGTTTTGTTTCTCAAATTCCACATATAGGTGAAATCATACAATATTTGTCTTTCCCCTATTTCACTTAGCATAATACCCTCTGGTTCCAACCACATCATTGCAAATGGCAAGATTTCATTCTTTCTGATGGCTGAGTTATATTCCATATATATATACACACACACACACACACACACACACATATATATACATATATATACACACACACACACACATCACATCTTCTTTATCCATTCATCTGGGCTCTTTCCATATTTTGGCTATTGTGGACATTGATGAGCAGGAATTTTTCTGTCTTCGATGGTACCAGAACTGAGTTGGGGTGGGCTTTCTGAAGGAATGTAAAAGTCAAAATGTCTCCAAAGGCCACCGTTCTTATAATATTACAAGATTATAAGATCTTAGGAGATAGGGAATCTTCTGCCTTGTTCCACAGTTCTCCATTAGCAGTTCATTTTCTCTGCAAATACTCAAATATAAATTGAGTAAAACAAAACTGGCATTTATTCTGAGTTTTTATGCCATGTGAAGATATATTAGTTTCACAAGGTTATCTCAGTAGCTGGCTCATATTGCATGTGGCTTGTAGGTCACTTGCACCTCTATTAGCCTTCTGGTAGGCTTCACATGACTCCTCATTTTAGGACCTAGGGTGAAGCAGCATTGCCCTTGTGAGACATTCCCTTCTCATGGCAGAACAAAGATGGCTGGTGGGAACACAATGTCTTTTAAAGCTTCTGCTCAGATATTATGTATATCATATCTGCTCACATTCTGTTGGCCAGACCCATCATCTGTGAGTACATAATCTTCTTTCAGGAAGCCTATACTTGCAGTGTCCTGTAGAAGGTGACTATATTTTTTATGATGTGGGTGTGATGAGGAGATGAGAAGAAAATTGAGATCTTGTTTTTGTGATAGGAAAGGAAAAGTGCTTAGAAATCATTAGACCTCTCTGCAGAGGAGTGGAGGATTTACTTGTATTGACATCTTGAAAGAAAGAGCCAGATTACAGTGGAGTGAGTCTGCAGTCAGGTCTCATGCTAGATTGCTAACGGCATGGAGTTTCTGTTTGGGGTGATAAAAATGTTCTAAAATTAGACAGTGATAAAACTTGCACAAATTTGTGAAAATATGAAAAGCCACTGAAGGGTATACTTTAAAAGGGTGCATTTTATGGTATGTGAATTATATTTCAATAAAACTGAGATAAACAACACTTGCATGCTGGAACTGTAAAAATAATGCCTTCGATAATCTAAAGAAATTTATATTTTTCTTGGGTAATGTTAAAAAAAAAAATTCAAAGAGGGGCGCCTGGGTGACGCAGTCAGTTAAGCGTCTAACTTTTGGCTTCAGCTCAGGTCGTGATGTCAGGCTTGTGAGATGGAGCCCTGCATCGGGCTCTGCGCTCAGAGGGGAGTCTGCTTGAGTTTCTCTCTCCCTCTTCCCCTCCCTTCCTTTCTGTCTCTCTTAATATCTGTCTCTCAAATAGATCTTTAAAAATATATATTCAAAGAAGTATTAGATTATATTTTTAAAACTCAGTTTTATCACATTTTAAATAAATCTAATAGTACCTATGAAGTCTTTAAACTTTTTATTATGGAAAGTTTTAAACATATAATAATATTACAGTATTAAGAAGTCCATATGCCCATCACCCAGTTTTAACCATTATCAATTCACCAATTTTGTTTTTCTACTCTACCTCAAATTACTTGAAGTCCTAAGTATCATATTTTATAAATATTTGTAAATATTTGGTACACGTATCTAAAAGTAAGGACTCCACCATTTAAACATAATCACAAAATTATTATTACAGATCCAAAAACAATGGTAACTTTTTAGTATCATCAATTATCCAGTTAGTATTCTTATTTTCCTAATTGTCCTGTAAATAATATTTTTGTGAAGGCTCTTTTTTTACCTCAAAGAAAATCTAGTACTATAAATTATTATAAAAGAATTACAATATTCAGAGCAAGGTAGTAAAATTCTTAAAAAGACATCTAAACTATTCCTAGAAAATGCTAAGTATCAGAAAGGGAACTTCTTTCTTCAGCCTTGATGATACATCTTTACCCTGATATTAAAATATATGTGTGCGTCTGCAGGTAGTTATCTTTGAGGAAAGGAACTGCAGGTAAGGAGGGAGATTTTTCTTTTCTTTTTTTTTTAGTAAGCTCCACACTCTGTGTAGGGCTTGAACTCACGACCCTGAGACCAGGAGTCAGATGCTCTACCGACTGAGCCAGCCAGGCACCCCAGGACATTTTAAACTTATTCTCTATACTATTTGAATTTCCTAACTTTGGTTATGTATTTTCTTTAAAAACTAATATCAAGGGGCACCTGGGTGGCTCAGTCGTTAAGCGTCTGCCTTCGGCTCAGGTCATGATCCCAGGGTCCTGGGATCGAGCCCCGCATCGGGCTCCCTGCTCGGCGGGAAGCCTGCTTCTCCCTCTCCCACTCCCCCTGCTTGTGTTCCCTCTCTTGCTGTGTCTCTCTCTGTCAAATAAATAAAGTCTTTTTAAAAAAATTAGTATCAAGAGGAGTTCTCTAGATATTCCATTTTTGCTATCTCCTTTTTATTTTCCTCTGTTAATGTATAATATGTGTTACTTTATATGTAAAGCAAGGATGAAGGCTGAAGCAAAAGACAAGAGAACTGTCAGATGCAGGCAGGGGTGCACATACACCATTGAGCCCTAGGTCGTTGCTAAGAATGGGCTACAGATTTGTCTTTAGATTTTATAATTACCAAAAAGAGAATAAGCTGATGAGATACACAAGATACCATATGAGAAGAAAGTGAACCAACTGCTTAGGACAAGCATGCATAGGCCTCTTAATAGAGGCAGAAGAAAATCTCTCCTGGAGCGCCTAGGTGGCTCAGTCGTTAAGCGTCTGCCTTCGGCTCAGGTCATGATCCCAGGGTCCTGGGATCGAGCCCCACATTGGGCTCCCTGCTCAGTGGGAAGCCTCCTTCTCCCTCTCCCACTCCCCCTGCTTGTGTTCCCTCTCTCGCTGTGTCTCTCTCTGTCAAATAAATAAAATCCTTAAAAAAAAAAAAAAAAAGGAAGAAAAAAAATCTCTCCTAACGGTCCTCACAGAAGATTCCGCTTTGTAAAGAACATGCAATCCACACTCTTAACTGTAGCCGAATACAGAGTTTCTCAGGCTGTTTCATAGCATCCCTAAATGTAGGCTGACGACAGCCACCAAAATTAAAATCAGTAAAAGCCATACTGACGCTAAAATGGCAGTACATGATACAATCCTACCTCTGCTGGTTCTCATTGACTGTAGAGTATTTGTAGGCATTGCAAAGGCAGATGTGTGTGGACTGTAACCACCTGGAGAGTCCCTACCCTCATTAAAAGGCACAGCTGCCATGTCTCAGCTCCAGCAGATGTTGCCATGTGGGGACACACGTACGGTGTTGCCAGTCCTTCTATATTTGAAATCTCACAATTTTTCAATGTCAGCTCAAATTTTTAAAGATACTATGTGGGCCAAATAAAGTACTTCTGCGGGCTAAATTGACCTCATTTTGTGACTGATTATCTAGAGGAATGAATTGATTTCATATCCTTCAGATCATCTCCGTGATCGTGCTTCTTTAAGCACATAGACTCGTTCTAGTTTTTTTTCTGGGTTGGAGTAACGATCGACTTCCTCTTGCAAGAATAAGAGTTGCTTAATGGCATGCACTCCTGAATAGAAGGCCAAAAAAGAAGAGAAGGTAATACATTCCTTCTCAGTTTTCGTGAAATGATCAAATGATCAGCAGAATATTGATTTCAGAGCTAGCCTTCGTCCATGCTACACTTGGAACTAACCCAGAAGAGGCCTAGCTTGTTACCCAGCGGCCAAAAATGACCTGGGGGTAGCACTCAGCAGGCACTCACCTCCTCATTTTTGTTCTTCTGTTTGTACTTCCCACCACTGATATTAGGGCTTGATGTTCTCTTACTCATAGGTAGCCAATTCAGAGTTCATAGATAATGGTGACTGGAAGAAGGTTTGACCCATAATGTTACTAGAACCAAAGTTCTCTCTTTCACAGTTCAGCCCTTCTGATGCATGCATACCACTAAGGTGAAGTCAAGGAGAATGCTCTAATACAGTGATCTCCATTAGCCTCTCCTCTAGGACAAATATAAAATGGGCATGACTCCTGGACTGGCAAGCTTCACATTTCAGGATGACCTCAAATACTCAGCTAATCAAAGTCAAAGGGAATAAAAACTTTAGAGACCACATCTGGAAATATGTCAGACTTGTTTCTTTTTGGACTATAAATCCAGGGAATGATTGATGTATTTTAAACAAATATGTAGAGCCATATGATTTATACTATTAATTAAAGGAAGTTTTTAGTGTATTTGGAGTACATGGCATTACATTAAGAATGTAATATATCCATTTGGAGCTGTTTGACATGTTTGGAGGTAACCATATCTACTGCTGCTACAGGGTGTCAGTAGATTACATCTAAATAAACACACATCCCTAGCATTTGGCTCTTGTGGTAGATATTATTTATCAAGAGTCAGATTTAGGCTTTAACATTATGTACCCAGACGTAATGTTAGCTTTAATCAAAATAATTGCTAAATGAAGAAAAAAATCATACTTAGTTTGACAGTATAAAATTATTTATCTGTTTTCTTTCTTTTTTTTCTTTTTTAAAGATTTTATTTATTTATTTGAGAGAGAATGAGAGACAGCATGAGAGGGAGGAGGGTCAGAGGGAGAAGCAGACTCCCTGCCGAGCAGGGAGCCCAATGCGGGACTTGATCCCGGGACTCCAGGATCATGACCTGAGCCGAAGGCAGTCGCTCAACCAACTGAGCCACCCAGGCGCCCCTATCTGTATTCTTTCTAAAAAGATTTGGAGTAGCTTATAATGAAGTACAGAGACATTTAAAAAAAACACAAGAGAGAAAAAACAAGTCAGTTTTCAAACAGGTTGTTGGGAGTAGAAGGTGTCTGGATGGTGGATCATTAATCTGAAAAGAATGAGTAGATGTTAAAATTGAGTAGAAAACTTAACTCTGGACTTCTTGGTAAAAAGGGAAATATAAGGTATGCCTGGGCAGCTCAGCTGGTTAAGCCTCTGCCTCTGGCTTGGGTCATGATCCCAGGGTCCTGGGATCGAGCCCCAGGTCAGGCTCTCTGCTCACCTGTGCTTATCCTTCTGCCTCTGCCCCTCCCCCCGCCACTTGTGCCTTCTCTCTCATACACTCTCTCTCTCTCTCTCAAAAAATAAAATCTTTTTAAGAAAAGGAGGAAATACAAGCTGCATAGTTCTTACTAACAACTAAAATGAAACATACTAGTTGGTGAGAAGAAACAAATATTGTCAAGCATTAAATTCAAAGACAGATTTACCACACAGATCTTATTATGGAGGATAAACAAAAGTGTCATCAAATTACAATTTTCTGAAAGATGCCAGAATAGTCCTTATGTGGTTGTTTCAGCATAAGCTTTTGGCAGAAGTCCAAGAACATAATGTTAAATAAATGGACTTATATGAAAGCTGAAGAAATATAGATTAATTTTGTAATTTTGGGGGGTGATTGTAGATTGAATTAATATAGACTTGATAATTGCTATGCCTCTTAGAATGTCCACTTAGTATACAATGAAAAAAATATTGATCACAACCGGTTTCAAGACTCAAAACCCTTCTGAGATCTTTTATTTTCGTCAACTCAACAGGTATTTATTGATGTCATATATGCTTGTTCTGTATGTGTCCTAGAATGTTCATGAATATCTCATTAGATGGTCCCTAAGTATTTATATATGATGTGTACATCGCTTGATTCTAAGGAAAAATTGTTCTTACTGTCAGCTTGCTCTCTGAGATATCTACATATTAAATTCTATATTCAACTATGGTTTTCATAAAATCTATAGAAAGTTAAGTTTCACCCACAGTAAAGTGAGGGTTTGCACTTAAATAGGAAAAAAATTAAAACATTCCATGGATCTAGTTTGGACAGAACATTTAAAATTATTAATACAAACAATGAAAATAATAAGAGGCAAGGGATTAAAAATAACCAGAAAAAGTTCCAGAGCCTCAAACTTTTTTTTTTTAAGATTTTATTTATTTATTTGACAGAGACACAGCGAGAGAGGGAACACAAGCAGGGGGAATGGGAGAGGGAGAAGTAGGCTTCCCACGGAGCAGGGAGCCCCATGCGGGGCTCGATCCCAGGACCCTGGGATCATGACCTGAGTCAAAGGCAGACACTTAACAACTGAGCCACCAGGCACCCCAAGACCCTCACACTTTTATCTGGCTATTTGATCTAACCATTTGTGTTTCTGGTCAAGTTCTCATATATGCATTTATTTTGAGCCTTGACTTTGGACACGCAGACAGCTAATATACATGCCAGATGATTTTGATCATAATGAGCAATTAAAGGATGAAAGATAAAATATTGTAATGTGAAGCCTGTGTCAAACTCCAAAATATAAACCTAACAGTTTTCCCTACTCCTGTCCTTTGTTTTCATGGGAAATTATGTGTGACATTAGTTTGAAATGGCTGAGGAGCCTCTCCAAAGATAGCAGAAGGAATAGGATTAACTTCATTGAGGCTCTCATAGGAAAGACAGTGTAAGACATTATGCTAGGCATTTTTTATAGGTATTATATGTTCTCAGGTCCTGTCCATGGCATCTCATACATGAGGGAACAGACTTGGGTTAAGTAACCTGACAACAGAGTGCATGAAGTAAGGATTGTAATGCTGGCAGTACTGTGAGGAGGCTTGCTCCAAAGGAGGTTAGGTAACCTGCCCAAAGTCCCACAGTACATATTGGACCAGTTTAATTCTTTGCCTAATACATCATAGGCACGTTTTTTAAAAAGATTTATTTCAGAGAGAGAGCGCACACATGCACCATGGGGGCGAGCAGGGGGAGGGGCAGAGGGAGAGAATCTCAAGCAGACTCCTCCTGAGCACAGAGCCCAGCGTGGGGCTGGATCTCAAGATCCCGAGATCATGACCTGAGCTGAAATCAAGAGTCAGACACTCAACCAACTGTGCCACCCAGGCACCCTGGCACTCACATTTTAATGAGTAAACAAGAGGACACTGTGATAATTGTTAACTTTTTGTGGAGAGAAGGATGTTGTTGGCAGAGGAGCAAAATCAGTGAGCTAAGTGAACAAAATCCAGTGCTTGAACTTTCTGTCCTCCCCACCCATACCTCCCCTTGCTCACCCCCTGTTTTCCTGGCATATGCTTATAAATTTGGGGGAATGTGGGGGTTTAGAGAAATCATAAGAGCATATTTTAGGTGTATAAAGTTCCCCCAAATTGGCTTACCCATTACCAATTTCTAATTGGAAGTACTTCTGTTATTTAAAAAAATTAGGAAGGGTCGTTTATTAAAAAAAAAAAAAAAAAAAATCAGTTCTGGAAACCTGAACTATAAAGTTCTCCAGATGGTCTCTTTACTAGATTTCTTGCAGAATAAGAAAATTTTGTGAAGTGATAAGTATCTGTTTTTGCTTTGGACAGAAATGAATACTCATAGCATTTTTTTAAAAACACAACAACTCCTGTGCCTCTCACTTATAGCAAAGCTTTGTCCTCCTTCAGTATCCCTGGTCATGTCTAGTCAGGTGTATGTAGTCCAGAGAGCGTCTTTCCATTAGAGAACCTTTTCCCGTGATATATCTACGTCTTTTGGGATGAAGATTCCACAGACTCTCTCTCTGGGTAGCTGGTTCCAGTGCTTATTCATCCTTGTAAGCAGGAAGTTCATCTTTGCATCTACCATATATGATCCCTACTCCATTTTATCTGCCCTGCTGTGACAATGGGAACAAGCTGGACAGAAATTTACTCACCAAGGAGCCTTCCCAAACTCTTAAGCAGAGAATGCATGAGGGAGTGGTTGTTGGCTGGTGAGGTGTAGAACAAATTACAATGTGCCCATCATGCCCTGTAAGTCCCAGTAGTCCTACTCTGATGCTCAGCTCAAACTGGCTGCCCCATTAAATCCCAGTACCCCCAATTTATTCCATCCCTTGCCCTTCCCCCTTCAAAACAGCTACTTATTAGGTATTGAGTGGAGCGAAGTGATTACCTGATGAAATGTTTTTCATTTAGATATGAATGATTCAAAAGGCTTTTTTCTTCAGCAGGTATTTATTTTTTAAAGCAAGCACCTATTGATTAAGAAATAAAATGCTTGGGCACCTGGGTGGCTCAATCGTTAAGCGTCTGCCTTCAGCTCAGGTCATGATCCCAGGGTCCTGGGATCGAACTCCGCATCTGGCTCCCTGCTCAGGGGGAAGCCTGCTTCTCCCTCTCCCACTCCCCCCTGCTTGTGTTCCCTCTCTCGCTGTGTCTCTCTCTGTCAAATAAATAAAATCTAAAAAAAAAAAAAAGAATGCTGTTTAAAAAAAAAGAAATAAAATGCTTATCAGTGAAAGATATTAGAAGTTGGAGCTAATATTCCTTCCTTTGAGGACTGTGTAAAGTTTAGAAATAATAATAAGTGCTTTGTAGATGATACTCATAAAGCAAATAGTATCTACTATTATTAGATCCTAGACTCCAAATAGTCTTTGATCCTATAAATAATATTTCTATGGCCTTATCTGAAGAGTTTGATGCTTTAATACAGTCCATATTAATAGTTTTGAAATACAGAGTCAACCAATAAGCTCATTTTCTTAAATTTGTCCTTATAGATCTGATTGTATATCTTTTAAAGCTTTTGGATATTTTTCCTTGGAATCTTTAATTTATAATATAGCTATAACATTTATTTTTCCAATATTTCTATAAGATGCATACATTTTAAAATGTGAACAGCCAACAGGCACCTGGGTGGCACAGTTAGTTAAGCATCTGACTGGTGATTTTGGCTCAGGTCATGATTTTATGGGTCCTGAGACTGAGCTCCATGTCAGGCTCCACGCTCAGCAGGGAGTCTGCTTGAGATTCTCTCCCTCTGCCCACCCCCACTCTCTGTCTCAAAAATAATTTATTTTTAAGTAATCTCTACAAACCAACATGGGGCTTGAACTTAGAACCCCAAGATCAGAGTGACTGAGCCAGCCAGACACCCCTATTTTTCTTTCCTAAAGTAATTGTGCTACTGATACTTGCAAAGCATTTTCTGTTCTTCTCCATCTGTTTTCCTGTCTTGTTAGAAATTGTAGTTTTCATGCCGTTTTCCTAGGCTGTAGCCACTCCAGCCACTTTGGAATTACTCTTAATTATCATCATTTAAATTATTAATGGAAATGCAAAATGTCATAGGGTTCAGGACCGATCTCTAAAACAATCTTCAGTGCCCAAGTCCTTATTAGCTGTGGTATATTGGAAACAAGGAAACATCGAAAAGGTGGATAAATATTTGGAAAGGAAAGAGGCCTGAATGAGAGAGAGAGATCTAGAGATCCAAACAGAAAGAAAGATATAGATGAGTAATAAGGCTAAATAGGAGAACATGAAAAAGGAAAAAAATGTCTGCAATAGAGAGACATCTGATAAATAAAGTTCAATAAGTGAGTAAGTAAGCAAAAGTTTAATACATACACCACGTCTTACTTAAAGCTGGCATACCAGCTGTCCATTATTTCCAGTGCCTATTTTAAAATATACTCTTGGGGCGCCTGGGTGCCTCAGTTGGTTAAGCGTCTGCCTTCGGCTCAGGTCACGATCCCAGGGTCCTGGGTTCAAGCCCCGCATCAAGGCTCCCTGCTCAGCGGGAAGCCTGCTTCTCCCTCTCCCACTCCCCCTGCTTGTGTTCCCTCCCTCGCTGTGTCCTCTTTCTCTGTCAAATAAATAAATAAAAATCTTTAAAAATAAAAAAAATATAAAATATACTCAAGATAATTTTTTAAAATTTGCCATTACCATTTTAAAAAATTTTCTTGAAAAGATAATCTTTTTATATGGAGAAGAATTAATAATACTTATATTTGGTTTGGGCTGACATATAGAAACAGATTTTTTTAATTTAAAAGAATTGCAGTGTGATATCCTCAAATAAGCAAGGGTTTGAGATCCAGGTAGATTTGAATTCAAATACTGTCTTTTCTTCTTACTATTTGTTAACCCCAAAAGAATCACTGAATTCTCTGGCCTCAGTTTCCTCCTTTGCAAAATGGAGCTGGAATTCAAGACTTTCAGGACTGCCATAAAGCTTTGAAATCGTGTACATAAAATGTTTTGCAGGGAGTGAAATAAGTCAAAGCTATTTTTATCAGATCATGCAGTCCAATTAGTCGTTGATATAAGTAATATTTCTTGCCTTGATCCCTGGCATTTCATGTAATAGCAGGACCTGTATCTTTTCTTACTTTGTGTGGTTGGTATTTTGTCATTAAATAGGAAATTTTAATATTCAGAAAATAACCCACACAAAATAACTCTAAAATGTCATCTAATTATTTCTTCATTGCAACCAGTAATTTACCTTGTTTTGCTAATGGGCACGACCTTAACCAAGTGACCAAGTTACATTACTAATGAGAAAAAACTCTCTGTGTGCCCCCTGAAGTGATGCATGAAGAAGACACAACATCACTCATTAAGCATTCTTGCCAGAAATACATATTTTGATCTACTAATGAGGAAACCTCAAAGAAATCTAAATTGGAGGATTACAAATGGACTGTATTCTTTAAAAGAAAAAAAAAAAGTCAGTGTCAGTACTCCTGGGTGGCTCCGTTGGGTCCTGGGATCGAGTCCTGCATTGGGCTCCCTGCTCAGTGTGGAGTCTGCTTCTCCCTCTGCCTGCAGCTCCTTCCCCACTTGTGCTCTCTGTCTCTCAAATAAATAGATAAAATCTTTAAAAAAAAAAAAAAGTTTGTAGTCTTAGCCCTTAGCAGTCTATAAAGATTTACTTACCATAATTGATGCCTTATTTCCATGAATGTGCTTACAAGAAGTAATGAGGGTGATGAATTCTCTGTCATCCTTTTAATACGTGGTTCCTCCAGGCAAACAGAATATCATGGATAGATCTGCATGTAAAAGTTTGCATTATTAATGGGAACTGAATTGATGATTAACTAGAAAGCATCAGTTACAATGAACAGTTTTGAACTTCCATATGTAAAAGTTGGACCCAACAAATAAAAATTAAACCTTCTTTAGGAAAGATAGATCTCAATTTAAATACATTGATCTTCAGAGAAAACTGTTAATATATACAGTTTGAAAAATCATTTTAAATATTTTAATTTGTTTTCCCTGAGAATTTAAGAAAGTATCACTCATATAACTTTTCCTGAAATCTGGAAACAAGATTAAATCTTACCTTTTGGTATTAAGAGGATAAAAGAAGGTCTCAAACATTTCACTTTTTCCCTGGAATGTAAAATTCTTTATGAGGTAATCATCAAAATATGCTGTTTTCGGGGCGCCTGGGTGGCTCAGTCGGTTAAGCAGCTGCCTTCGGCTCAGGTCATGATCCCAGGGTCCTGGGATCCAGCCCCACATCAGGCTCCCTGCTTAGCGGGAGCCTGCTTCTCCCTCTCCTCCCTGCTTGTGCTCTCTCTCGCTATCTCTGTCACTATCTGTCTCTTTCTCTCAAATAAATAAAATCTTAAAAAAAATACACTGTGTTTTCAACAGGATAAAAATGATACTTTATTTGGATTTGCATCATATCTGTATTTTCAACTTTTGTGTGCATGCATTCATTTTAGACTATAATTTTGGATTCCATTCCTATTTTAAAAAATAAATTTTCTTTATAAAACTAGCAAAAAAAGCAAATGCTCATTTATTTAATATATTCTTCAGTTGGAAATGGTCACAGAATCCAAGAGGCCACGTGTCATGAGGTCAGTGAAATCATTCCTTTGTTGTGGAGCTGAAGTGCTTATTGTGAATCCCTGGGTAGTTTGACCGGATTTCCGGGTTGAGTTAGAACAACCTTTGATATCATGGGATGCCTTGCCCTGGTTGTGCAATGTAACCATTAAAACCAAGCAAACCTGTTCAACTACTTCAATCCTGTCTCTTCTGTATCCAAATCAGGTTATTCCCATGCACACGTGGTTCAATATAATATTTACCACCTGACAAGAAGGATTGCAAAAATTTCTGTGGACTTACTGAATTAAAAAAAAAAAAAAAAAAAACTAGTTTGAAAATATGCCATGAGTCCACTGGGGCTTGGAAGACACTCTGAAAAAAAACAGGCTTTACTTCATCTAGAGCACTCAATGAAATCTGCTTCTATAACCATAACTGATAATAGCTTTAAATGTGAGAACTGTTATGAAAAAGACTTGTTTGCAACAATAATAAATGTTATTTAAGAATGGGAAAAAAAAAAAAAAAAACAGGCTTTATTGTCTGGGTAAAATTCAGGTTCAGCCAAGAACAGGTGACATCAGATGCAATTGTTCTTGACGGGTGGCTCTCCCTTTCTTCTTTCTACCCACCTGGTCTACCCACAAAAGCCTCTATTTCTCCACCTAGAACTATACCACAGGTGTGGCAGGTGAGGCACTGTCGCTGGCGCAATTCTGGCAGAGATGCTTCTGCTTCCCACCCAGGCCCAGGGCCAGGTCATTGGTGTAGGAATGGCGGATGCGTTTGTTCTTGCTCTGGGGCAGAAAGAGGGCGAGAATGCGAGAGAGTGTATGAATTGTCCTGACAAGAGATCTATTAAGTCCTAGTTTCAATCTTTCCAAATTTCTATAATTTTTACATGATGACCTGACGGGTCAGTCATCTATTTCCTTTGAAGTAGATGATTCATTTTTTATGCTTTTTGTTCTGCCTTCCAAATTTATTTTGAGAAAAATGAGGATCAACTAAGTTTGAACTCAATTTTAACTGGTACTTAATTTGCTGACTCCTCAAGGATTAATCCCTCAAAAAAAAATTTTACCATCCCAAAAAATGAATTTGGAAATTTTTTTTTTCATTTTTTTATTGTTCAAGATTTTATTTATTTATTTGACATATAGAGAGATAGAGAGCACAAGCAGGGAGAGCTGGAGGCAGAGGAAGAGGGAGAAGCAGGCTCCCCACTGAGCAAGGAACCGGATGTGGGGCTCTATCCCAGGACCCTAGGATTATAACCTGAGCCAAAGGCAGACGCTTAACCGACTGAGCCACTCAGGCGCCCCTGGAAATTTTATTTTTAAAAAGAGGAAAAGGAATTACTAACATTTCTTTGGGCAGTTCTGTGTTGTAACTTTCCACTGCCAACATCTGATACTTCCAGGGTTTCTGTTACAAAAACTGCTCTTGCATAAGGTTTTTCTTCTTTGTTTTATTTTATAACATTTTGAGCCTGCAACTACTTTGCTGTATTATGGGGACATTTGGGGGTCTAAACCATGTAAAGATACACAGATTATTACTTGTTCCTGTGTACTGAACAAATGATTCCTGAGGGCCTACTATGTGCTAGTCACTGTTTGTGTGCCCAAGGTACAGTCATGAGGCTCCCAGTCCAGCTGGGGAAATATATACATATCTGAATAATTATGAAGTCATCACAGAGATGTTAAAAGAAATACTTACAAAGCACAACCAGGACCAGACAATGGAACAACTCCTTGTTGTGCCAGAGAGAGAGAGGCAAGAAATGTGCTAATATTTGATCGAGGTCTTAAAGGATGACTAGAGATTCACTCAGTGGGTTCCCCCAGTGGGAGTAGGCATTCCAATTACAGGGAACATTGTTTGCAAAAGCACGGAGGCCTGAAATGCAAGATAAATCCTGGAAGTGGCCTGGAATCACTGGAATTTAGGGTACAAAGATTAAGCATAACTTCCTTTCACCAGTTGGCTGGCTCTCAGCTGCCTCTCACATTCTCCTCTGGTTGAACTCCTGCTTCAGCCTCCAGTACAACAGAGCTCTCTTTCTCACCCAGCATCTCTGGCCATTGAGTAGGTCATTTCTTGGCTAGTTTATGAGCATCAGACTCCTTTCATGAAAGGGACACACCTTGTGCCTCTCTGTGTCTATTACTCTCTTTAACAAAACCAATCTTGCCTAGTCTGATTACTCCTCCTATTAATTGGGGTTTATTCCCAAAGACTTTTGACTGTTTCCAAGTCAAGTCTATCCTTGAGGAGTAAAGATTTGTCATCATTTGGGATAATTAAGGAATATGTTGCACATTCTGAAAATAATCCTGAGATGTATTCCAAAAATGTTTTGAAAAGTGTTGGCATCACTTTATAGCCTTTTAAGGTGATTCTCTGAGAACACTCCTTTGGATATGCAAATTCTAGTATATTTTAAAATAGTCACATATTGTTCATTTTTAGGTGTGATATTGTGCTTATATCTCTTAAAAAAGTCATTTTTTAGAGACACATACTGAAATAATAAGGTGAGATGTGCTTTAAAATAATCCAATGGTGGGAGGAGAGGGCAGTGTGGGGAGTACAGATGATTTAGTGGGTAGCCATATGAGGTTCATCATATTTGGTCCTGCACATGTTTTTTTGCACATGTTCAAAGCTTTCAATAATAGAAAGTTTTTTTAAAAGTCACATTATAGTCACCCTTCATCTTGTATTTGTAGGTGGGAAAGGAATAATTTTTTTCACAAATATAAAGATCCATGTATACTTCGATGTCATCAGTTCATTATCCCCTCCATAGGTCAAGAGAATCTTGAGTTCTTTATAAGGACCTCTAATACCTTTTGCTCTAAAGAATTTTAATATATATTCATATGTAGATAAACAATCTTTTTGGAATTCTAGAGATAACTAAGTAGGCAACTAAATATATACTGTAAAACTAACAAATTAATGTATACTAAAAATTCTACCTTTTACCCCAAAGAGTGCCTGACTTATTTTAGCTCATCATTGTTTTTTTATTTTACAGTATTTCTGCACTATGAGCACTAATGAATAAATATTATGAAATGTAAATGTAGAGATATTTTTCTCTCGGTTACAGTGTATCAAGTTACATTGATTTATTTGTCCTCTTTATAGTGCCCTCCTCCACCTATTGAAAAAAACTTTTAAGAACTCCAGGCATCCTTGGACAATAAAGATCTTTTTGAAATCAAGTCTCTCTTCCATTCAAATTGTTTAGTCTGTAAAGTAGCTTGTAGAATGAGGTGTCTTCAGAGCCTCTCCAGCATATAAAATGTTTTCTTATAGAAATGGTAAGGTGACTCAGTGGGTCCTGTTCTTCCCTGGGAGATCCCACGGACTCCAGAGCACAGAGTGAGCTCACCAGTCTGAGCTCACCTTCTGACCTCAGAGATCCAGTGGAGATGAACAACTGGGGCAAGGTTGTGCTCTTTCTATTCAAGTCAATCCTGAACTCCTAATACATGCATTTTGTAGTGGTCTTCTTGCTCCAAATTCTGTTTAATTAACAGTTTCATTTCATAAATCACCTCTACAGATTTCAATTTATACATTTTCCAGGACACTTTCCCTTTAGGTGAAAGTTCCCCAAGGTGTGACTAAGGTTCATTTGCACCCACATCGCTTGGAATGCTTAGAGAGCCGCCCCCCACCACACATGTTCCAGAACAGATCACTGGAGCCAAGGCCCAGGCACAAGGCTCCAGTACGCGGTAACAACTCACAACTAAGCTTTAGAGGAAGTTTCCAGTTGGCTATGGGATGGCAGGACCAAGAACAATAAACCACCACTCCATTCCTGCCCACCACCGTCTTTACAAGTGTATTTTCTCAAGCTGTAAAATGCACTGTTGATTTAACAACAGCTTCTTGTGCAAAAAGAAATCCTACATTTTGGGGAAAATTTTAGAAATATTAAATGAAAAAATGTCCGTCTGTTCTAAGAACAATAACATTGCCCATATGTTTACCGGTTGTTACTTAATAGTAAGCTCTTTTAAAATACAGATTTACATGGTTAGTTGTTCTCATCCTTTTAAGATTTTTTTCAAAGTGTGAGTATTTTACACCAATGAGGAGATACTACTTAGGCAAGTTATTTTAGGGTAACAGTCTTCAATTTACCTATACTATGATGTAGGAAGACTTTACAATAGATATAAAGGCCAAGGAGAGCTTTAAAGGAATCAAGATTCTGAATATTCCATTTCCCTTTCCATTCCTTAAAATTGATCTGAAAAAAATAATTTCTGGAGAGAAGACCAAGATGGTGATACAGGAGGCTCTTGAGCTCCCCTTATCCATGGACTCACTGAGAGTACAGCTACACATGGAGCAGTTCTTACTGAAAGAGACCCAGAAACTAGCCAAGCAACTTCTACACATCAGATGAAAAAGAAAATACCCACATCAAAACATGTAGGAAAGGCTGAGACATGCTGTTGCCATAAACCTCCCCCCACGCTCCGCACTCCTAACTCCCCATTTCTCCCTGAGGAGTGAAGGGTTTGGACCCCCCATTTAGTGTCCCACATGACTGGCCCCCAAAACACCTAGCTTTGAAAGCCAGTGGAGCTTGCCTCCACAAGACCCACAAGACCATAGCAAAAAAGATAGTATCAATAAATGATGTTGGGAAAACTTGGCAGCCACGTGCAAAAGAATGAAACTAGACCCCTGTCTTACACCATACCACAAAACTAACTCAAGTGGATTTAGTGGTTTAATGACTTGGATGTAATGCCTGAAACTGTCAAACTCTTGGAAGAAAATTCAGAGGGGGTAAGCTCTTTCAAACTGATCTTGGCAATGATTTTTTTTTTAATTAGACAGCAAAAGCAAAAATAAGCAAGTGAGACTACATCAAACTAAAAGGCTTCTTCACAGCAAAGAAAACCATCACCAAAATGAAAAGGCAACCTATGGAATGGGAGAAAATATTTGCAAACCACATACCCAGTAAGGCGTTAATATGCAAAATAAAGAGATGTCAAGTGTTGGTGAAGATGTGGAGAAAAGGGAACACTTGAACATTGGTAGTGGAAACGTAAATTGGTGTAGTCACTGTGGAAAACAATATGGAGGTTTCTTACAACATTAAAGGTAGACCTACCATGTGATCCAACAATTCTACTTCTGAGTATGTATCCAAAGGAAAGGAAATAACTATCTTGAGCAGATAACTGGACTCCCATGCTTCTTGCAACATTATTTACAATATTCAAGGTGGGAAAGCAGTCTAAGTGTCCATTCTTGTGTGAATGGATCAAGAAAATGTGGTATATGTATACAGTGGAATATTATTCGGCCTTAAAAAAGAAGGAAATCCTGTCATTTGCGGCAATCTAGATGAACCCGGAAGGCACTGTGGTAAGGAAATAAGCCAGACAGAGAAAGGCAAATACTGCATGGCATCCCTTACATGTGGGATCTAAAAAATAAATTAAACTCATAGAAACAGAGAGTAGAAAAGTAGTTTACAATGTCTGGGAGGTGAGGAAAATAGAGGGAGGTTGGTAAAAGGGCACAAACTTTCAGTTATAAGATGAACAAGGTCTGTGGGTCTAATGTATAATATGACTATAATTGATAACACTGCATTGTATAATTGAGATTTGCTTAGAGAGAACTTAAATATTCTCACACATACACTAAAAGTGATGTGATGGATGTGTTAATTAACTCAGTGGAGTGAATCCTTTCACAATATATAATATATCAAATCATCACATTGTACACATTAAATATCTAATAATTTTATTTGTCAATTACACATCAATAAAGCTGAAAAGATAATTTTTAAAAGCCTGATCTGCCTGAGGATATATTTCCAGTTCTGCTTCCACACATCCCTTCCCCATTATCTCATATTTTAAAGAAGAGAGGCCCCCTTCTCACCCTAATCTTTGTATAGCATATTATCCTGCAGTAGAAAAACCTCTGTAGTCCACGGATATAATCAGAAACATAGTGTAGGTATTGGTATCAGTGTTGAGAAAGGGAGTGACACTAACAAATGAGTAATAAGTTCTTTTGTAGTTAGATGGTTTCCTACTTTGCTTTCAGTAAAATTGCAAGAAGATCTACAATCAGTTGTCAACTGATAATTAAAAACACAATCTGGTGCTAGTTTTCCCTGTGATTTTTGGCATAGGACTGAAAGTACAAAGAATTGAGAGCATTGCTGTAGCAAAGCTCCTTCTATCCCCACCTACTTATTTACATAAACAGTTTTTTTCTCAACATTTTCAAAACACAAAAAGGTGGGAGGAGAAAACTGATGTTGAAACCTGTCTCACTTTAGCTACAAGTAGTAAGTAATTATGGCTAAGTTGATACCTGACCTAATTTTCGCAAAAATTAGATACTTGACCTAATTTTAGCAAAAGTAGCCAGTCTCCATCCAGCTCATTAAGATATATCTAAAATAAAAAATTTGATTTTTCTGTCTAATTACTTAGCAAAACTTATAACCCATGTTGTTTTCATCAACACTACGCTAATAGTAGTTGAAATAACTTGATCTGTAATAATTTTTTTTTAATATTTTATTTATTTATTTGAGACAGAGATAGTGAGAGAGAGCTCGAGCAGGAAGGAGGGGGAGAAGCAGGCTTCCCGTGGAGCAGGGAGCCCGATGCGGGGCTCGATCCCAGGACCCCGGGATCATGACCTTAGCTGAAGGCAGAGGCTTAACCATCTGAGCCACCCAGGTGCCCCGATCCGTAATAATTTTTAAATATAGCTTCATGGTCACCTCAAATTAAAAAATATAATTTCAACAATTTATGCCTTTTGTTTTGATAAGGTAATTGACCAAAGTCTTTGAAGAATAAAAATATTCATGTTAGAAATCTTTAAAAACAAGGTGGGGGGTGCCTGGGTGGCTCAGTCGTTAAGCGTCTGCCTTCAGCTCAGGTCATGATCCCAGGGTCCTGGGATTCAGCCCCGCTTCGGGCTCCCTGCTCAGCGGGAAGCCTGCTTCTCCCTCTCCCACTCCCCCTGCTTGTGTTCCCTCTCTCGCTGTCTCTCTGTCAAATAAATAAAATCTTTTAAAAAATAAAAAATAAATTTAAAAAATATGTCATATTAGGATGAAAGTTTTTGGTAGAAGCAGAATAGAAATATGATTTCAAGGAGAGAAAGGAAAGATGCAAAATCTCTGATTATTAAAGAACAACTTGTTCACGTATTTAAATAGATGATGTGGTATTTAGATACTGTTAGGTATATCTTGTAAGTGCTGTTATATATGTGTGTATATATATATATTTTTAAATGGATCAGTTATTTAATTACGTTCTTTGTAAGAAATTTGGAACACCAATTTGAAGGTAAACTCCATTTGTGAGAGAAAACACAGAGCAGAGGTAGCCCTGAAGCTGAGGAACAGCTTTGATTTTTGGCAGAATTTGCGAGTCCACGGCTTTCTGATCAACCTTGCACTGCTCTGTAATCTCGTTATTTCTCTTTCTCGGTGTCAAAGATCTCACCCTCCTGGTGTCTGGGCTTACGCAGCTTCTTCTTGAAGTAAGCATCAGTGAGATGTTTAGGGATTTTCACACTGCGGATATCAATTTTGGTAGAAGTAGCAATGACGAATTTCTGGTGTGTTCTACACAGAGTAACTCAACTGAGGGACAGAGGTCCGGTCACAAGTAGCAAGCCACTGCTCAGTTGCTTCAGGAAAACTACCCTCTTGCCTCTGTGGCGCCCAGTGAGGATGATCAGAATGGTCCCGGGAATGATACTAGCTCGCAGCTTTCTCACGTGCTGACTGAAAGGTTTTTTGCCGTGGCTCAACAGCTTTCGAGGCACATCTTCAGTAGGATAATACCTAGGCTTTTTGCGAAGTTTAACCACTCGGGTACCACCGTTCTTGTCACCACCAACTGGTTTTGTGACGGTAGCAAGAACTTTCTCCTTCTTTTTCTTTTCAACCCTGGATTTAGCTGCCGAATACTTCCTCTTGTACATGGCCTTTCTGGAATACATAGCTGATCGGGAATATCTGCTAATTCCTCTGACAAGGACAGGGTTTCGACTGCAGTGGGGCTTCCCCTTCTTTGGCGTTTTAGCCTTGGGGTTACCCTTCTTAGCCTTCCCACCGGCATCAGCCTTCTTAGCTTCAGGTTTCTTCTCCTTAGTATCCGGCTTCTCAGCTTTTTTGCCTGCCATCTTGCAAGATGGGAAAGAGCTGTATATATTTTTTAATGATAATATTTACAACGCACTGGAAGTTATATCCTTTGCAAGTATTTTTAACTTGAGATGAAAAGTTTTAGATGTCAGCTTAATGTGCAAGAAGATACAAAGCTTTACAAAATTATTTTGGAAGCGTTTGCAAGTAAAAAGTTTGAAGACCACTATTTTAGGAAACCCAGTCAGAGAGCAGTGTAGAATGGGGAGGAATTCAGAGAAATTGGGCAGGGCACCAGTTAGGAGACAATTGATTTTTTTCAGATGTAAGGAATTTGAACTGTATCAAGTTCATAGTCATGGAAATGAAGAGAAGCAGACTGAAATCAAAAGCTACTAAGAAATAAGAATTATTAGTATCAGTTCTTGCTTCATTTCATCTTAAATTTTAAATATTGCCCAAACAGAATTTTCCGATGTGTCCTACCTGTAGACTCTGCCTGGACTTGGTCTTGAGCTCCTTGCTACCCACTTTCCCTCCCTTCCTTCCTCTCTTCCTTCCTTCCTTCCTTCCTTCCTTCCTTCCTTCCTTCCTTCCTTCCTTCCTCTCTTCCTTCCTTTTCCTCCTATTCATCAGACACTCTGCTAAGTGCTGAGACTTCTGAAACAGTTAATATCAGGTCCCTGGTCTCTGATAGCTTCCAGTTTAGTAGAGAAGCTTATAGCTAAGTATGATGCCGAGAGAGATATATGGCCCATACTACTCCACCTCTCCCCCCTTGTAACGTGCTAGGGGACAGAGAGCTAAAGCTTCCATTTCCCAGACTTCCTCAGATTCCATATGTGGCCCAGCTTTTGCCAAAGCAGACATATGCATGTTATATTTGGAAGACAGAAATGAGACAGAGGTGGCACTTTCTGCTGTTTCCACTAGCAAGCAAGGATATGGAGGCTCTGGTTTTTCTCTGACGATGTACCCAGGGTCTGGTACCTATTTCTGTGGGTGCCAGGGACATCCATTTTGATAGCATGGATCTGCCCTGAGGCAGTGTGCCTGGAGCCAGGAGTTGAGGCTGCCATTTCCTTATTGCTCAGCTTTCTGGTCATTCCCCAGTTCTCTGACCATTGCACAGGTTGGCATGTCTGGTGATTATTCCTGGAAGCTCATCCTGAAGCCTGTTTCTCCACACTTTCTAACCATTTTGTAAACACTTAGTTCTTTATATTAAATCCCTTTGAGTTTAAGTTAGCTAGAATGGCTTCTTTTATTGTCAATCAAATCCTGGCTAACACAGATGAAGCCCATCATTCCTCCCAGCCTCCTGCCAGCCTCCTATTGTTCCTACATCTCTTTATTGCCAACCAGCTGTTATCCTATGGGCCAGTGATAACTCTGGAATGGTACATTGCTACTTGAATTGTTCCTATTTCTCCTCTGTGTGCTTTAATTTTTAGAACTGGTCTGACATGTTCTGATTGGTCCTGTTTTTGGTGAACTGCAGTCTCTCCTGCCTTACCCTGGTGAAGGCTAATCATAAACAGATCTAAATGGTGGCTTCAGAAATATTGAACTCTTACATACTGTCTCCTCTGTTTGTCTGCCTCTGGGTTCCACTCACCTGCTTGGGACTCCATTACCTCTTTCTGTATCCTTTGGACAGAGTGTCTTACTCACCTTGCTTCTCCTCCGCAGTGTGACTTCCTGTAATTGGGTCATTTCCTTTAGAGCATCGATTCTGTTTATTTGGCCTAAGAAGTCCCCTGAGGAGCTCATTTAAAATGCAGATTCCCCAACTCAACCCTGACCCTGACGTAGTAGGTCTGAGGTATAGCTGGAAGTCTACATTTTTAACAAATGCAACAGGGCATTGTGACCCACTCGGGCCTTGTACTACACCTTGACAACTCTGTGAAGACAGTGCGTAAACCACTTGAGTGGTTAGGACAGAGAGTAGGTCCTAACTACTTCCCTTTTCCCGTACTGTGAAGGATGAGAAAAGAGAGACAATATAGGGAGCCCCTAGGTTGTAAACTCGGATGACTAGGATTCCGATTGTAGCGCTCGCTGGTTCAAAGAGGGAAATTAAGAAGGGAAACCAGTTTGTGGAGGAAATAATGAGTTCCATTTGAGACATGTTGGGTTTGACATCCAAATGAAGATGATATATTGTTGGCAGCTTGTAATGGATTGATGACTCAGGTCTGGGGATTGATTAGTGGGATGGATTCTCTGCTGTGTGGACTTCAGAGAATTACTGCTGTAGCTAAATTATTTCTTTAGTGTGGTACAACCATGATTGTCCTGAAGATGACATACATCTATTTGTGTCTTTCCCAATATGACGTGGAATCAATATATTTTGTATTTTTTACGAAATTGTATAAGAGGAAAAGTGAGGGGCGCCTGGGTGGCTCAGTCGTTAAGCATCTGCCTTCCTCTCAGGTCGTGATCCCAGGGTGCTGGGATCGAGCCCCTCATCGGGCTCCCTGCTCCGCGGGAAGCCTGCTTCTCCCTCTCCCACTCCCCCTGCTTGTGTTCCCTCTCTCGCTGCGTCTCTCTCGCCAAATAAATAAAATCTTCACACACAAAAAAGGAAAAGTGAGAAGATTCATGGTAGGATACTCAGTGTTATAAGTTGCCTAGGAGATGCCTAAGATCCAGCTCTTTCCCTCAGAGCGCTCCTTTTCTTTCCCTCAGTCCTTCCTTCCCTTTCCTCCAGCCTGCTGACAAATATACATTAGGTATGTAAATTGGGGAAGGAAAAATTATGTAGGATAAGTGTAAGTGAAGAGAACAAAACTCAAAACTACAGGTATTACTGTAAATGCAAATGTTTTATGGGTCTTTGTGTAAAGGAGAACTCTAGATTTTTCTTCCAACCCATTGTGAAAGTTCTGTTTCTTCTCTAGGACTTAAAGCCATTGTTTAGGAGTGGTTTTCAAGCTTGCTTCGAGTGAAATCTTATGCAGAAAAAGTATTTCAGAAACAAATAATGCAATATATGTTAAGAAAAAAAAAAAAAGAAGAAGAAGAAGAAGAAGGTAGCGGGAGGGGAAGAATGAAGCAGGGGAAATCGGAGTGGTAGACGAACCATGAGAGACGATGGACTCTGAAAAACAAACAGGGTTCTAGAGGGGAGGGGGGTGGGAGGATGGGTTAGCCTGGTGGTGGGTATTTAGGAGGGCACATTCTGCATGGAGCACTGGGTGTTGTGCACAAACAATGAATCATGGAACACTTCATCTAAAACTAATGTTGTAATGTAAGGGGATTAACATAAGAATAAAAAAATTTAAAAAAAAAAAAAAGAAAAAGTATTTCAGAAATGTAACTGTACTTGATTGGAATTCAAATATATACCATTTACTCATGCTAAACCTGTTGCCTAGGTTCCATGAGAACAATGAGAGTGTTTTGATGGAGATAAAAGTTTAAAGCTAGGGTATATGGACAATGGTTATATGTGAGCAAGCAGATTTCTTTCCAAATCTGTAATGATAAAATCCTGATTCATTCAGAAGAGTAGTTGCAGATGAATACTTAAAAAAAACAAATAAATATATTTTGCAATCTTGGCATACTGAAAGTAAATCGATATGGTACCAGAACCCTAATTCTGAAATCTACCCTGTAATTATTTAACTTTATCAGGGGTCAGTCATAAATATTCATTGAACACTTAGTACATTCTAGATGTTGAGGTTGTATTAGAGAAAACAGACACATAGAATTTATGGCCTAGCAGGGAAGGTAGACACTAAAAAAAAGTTGTAAGTAATTTACAAGTGTATAAACTACAAGTTGAAAAAAATCCTAAGTATGTTGGGAATGTATGACAGGAGACCTAACCTTGTATAGGATGTTCTTCCTAAGGAAATGGTGTTTAAGTTGAAACATAAAAGGTGAATAGGCAAAGGGAAGGACAAAAAATGTGTTCCAGGTTGATGGGCCACTATGTGCAAAGGCCCAAAGGTGGGAGAGGGCCTGGGCTATTTGAGAAACTAAAAGTCAACATGGCTTTTCCCCAACAAAGCTGGAGAGACTAGTGAGCTATTGATAGAAACCGAATCGTGCAAGACTTTCTAGCCAATGCCCGGGGGTAATTTGTAAAGTTATTAATTGATGTGTTTTTAATGCCAGTATTATTATTAACTGTCAACCCTCCACCACTTGGGCTGTAAGCCAAGAGGTATTCCCCCAAGAGGTGGAGGAAGTGCCGCAAAGAAAACCAGTAACAGAAACTTTAAATATTTGGCTAAATCTAAACCAAAAAAAAAAAAAAAAAGGCTGGGCATTAGAGAAATTGGGGCAGTATGCATACTGAGTGAGAAAAGAGTAAAGCGGCTGCATAGGGTCCCTGAGAAAAGGACCCAAGCACAGCCTCACAGATGGAGGTGATCCCCTGTGGGCTGCGGGGAGCAGCCCAATATTTTCCAGTGTGACCAGAAAGTGACACTAAAAGGTAGGCTGACCAGGAGGTTGCTTGCAAAGCAATGCAAATACTGAGGGCACCAAGTGTCTAGAGGGGGAGGGACAGGGATCAGTACATTGGGGTGGGGTTGGAGTCCATCAGGTAATATTTCTTATAGCATCCTAACATATCCATGTTAAGTATTGGGCGTTATTTGAAATATAGCAGAAAGTCACTGAGGGTTTTTTTTTTTTTAAGAATTTATTTATTTATTTGACAGAGAGAGACAGCGAGAGAGGGAACACAAGCAGGGGAAGTGGGAGAGGGAGAAGCAGGCCTCCCGCTGAGCAGGGAGCCCGATGAGGGGCTCAATCCCAGCACCCTGGGATCATGACCTGAGCCGAAGACAGACGCTTAACGACTGAGCCACCCAGGTGCCCCAGGGATTTTTTTTTTTTTTAAGATTTTATTTTATTTGAGAGAGAGAGTGAGCAAGCACAAGCAGGGGGAGGAGCAGAAGGAAAGGGAGAAGCAGAGGGAGAGGGAGAAGCAGACTCCCTACTGATCGGGGAGCTCAACATGGGGCTTGATCCCATGACCCTGGATCATGACCTGAGCCGAAGGCAGACACTTAACCAACTGAGCCACCTAGGTGCCCCTGAGGGATTTTTTTTTTTTAAGATTTATTTATTTATGAGGGAAAGAGAGAGGAGGAGCAGAGGGTGAGGAAGAAGAGCGGGCTCCCCACTGAGCATGGATCCCGATGGATGCAGGGCTAGATCCCACAACCCAAGATCACAACCTGAGCCAAAATCAAGAGCTGGACGCCCAGTCAACTGGGCCACTCAGGCGCCTCACCACTGAGGGATTTTAAATAGAAACGTGTCTTGATGGTATCTGTCTAGCTGGGTATAGAGAATGGTTGGAAGTAGGTGGAACTGATTTCAAGAGAAAACTGCTAGAAGGATATTGCAGTAGTCTATCTAGGCAAGAGATGAAAATAATCTATACAAGGATGGTAGCAATGGAGATAAAAGGAAATGGATGGTTTACAGATATCTGTCTTAGTCTGCTCAAGCTGCCATAATAAAACATATAATAAAGACTGGGGGCCCTAAACAAGAGAAATTTATTTTCTCATAGTCGTGGAGTCTAATCGTCCCAGATCAAAGTCTAATAGGGTTGGTTTCTGGTGGAGAGCTCTAGTCCTAGCTTGCAGATGGCTTGCATTGTGTCCTCACATGACAGAGATCTCATTCTTTCTTCCTCTTCTTATAAATGATCTCACTTAACTTTACCTCCTAAAGCCCCTATCTCCAATTAGTCACACGGGGTTTAGGGCTTCAACATATGAATTTAGGGAACACAATTCAGTCCATAGCAATATATCTTTAGGAAATAGCGCTTGATTGGATGTGGGGATGAGGTGGAAGAACGTAGGGGAGTCAAGGATGAACTTAGGTTTCTGGCTTGAGTAGAAGTAATAGTGCTATTTATGGAGATTGGAATCACTGGCGGTAGAGAATATTTTGGGGAGAAATATCTAAAACTAATGTTAAACTTACTTATTTTGAAGTATCTATGAGATATCAATAAGAAATGTCAAGTGGGTAGTTGGTTCTGTGGGCCTGGAATTCAAAAAAGACATCTGGGACACAGATGTGGATGTAGGTCTCATCTGCCTATAGATGGTCATTAACCACAGGAGTGGATGAGAGTCCATTGGGCAGTGGTTTTCAAATGGAAATGTTCGTCAGAATCACTTGGGTAGCTTGTTAAAACAGATTGCTTGGCCCCACCCCCAGAATTTCTGATACTACTGTACTTTCGGCAGCACAGGAACATTTTAGGGCTTTTGAATATGCTGGCAAATTACTTTCCAGAGAGCTCATAGCAGTTTATATTTTTATCAGGTGAGTATGAGAAAGCCCATCTCACAGTACCCTTTATTGCATTGAATATTGTAATTTCTTTCTTTTTTTTTTAAAGATTTTACTTATTTATTTGACAGAGACAGCGAGAGAGGGAACACAGCAGGGGGAGTGAGAGAGGGAGAAGCAGGCTTCCCACCAAGCAGGGAGCCCGATGTGGGGCTTGATCCCGGGACCCTGGGATCATGACCTGAGCTGAAGGCAGATGCTTAATGACTGAGCCACCCAGGCACCCCTGAATATTGTAATTTCTTAATGCCAAAGATAAAAAAAGGGAACCCGTTGCAATTTTATTTTGCACATCTGTGATTATCTGTGATGGTGAACATTTTTTCCCATTTTAAAATGCTGTTTGCAGGTCCTCTGGTTTTCAGTAAAAACTTCTGTTTTTACATATTTCTGTTTTAACACATATATTCTTTTTTTGTTTTTTTTTTAAGATTTTATTTATTTATTTGAGAGAGAGAGAGAGAGCACATGAGGGGGGGAGGGTCAGAGGGAGAAGCAGACTCCCCGCCGAGCAGGGAGCCCGATGCGGGACTCGATCCCGACTCCAGGATCATGACCTGAGCCGAAGGCAGTCGCTTAACCAACTGAGCCACCCAGGCGCCCTTAACACATATATTCTTTAGCCCCTTCAGTGCACCATTGCATTTTGTGATCGGCCTATTTGCGAGATAATTTGCGCTGGTGAAGTCTACACTAATGTGTATGAACTGAAAGAATTAGGCAGGTCTTTAATATTCATCTTTGTCAATACGATGAAAACACTCTGCTACTGATCCTTTCTCAAGTTGAGTAATATAAAAATGATCATATATAAAAATGAGGCCTAAATGGTGCTAGAGATAGTTTCCGTGTGTGTGTGTGTGTGTGTGTGTGTGTGTGTGTGTGTGTAGGGTAAGTAAAACCAAGACATTGCCATTCTGATTGACCCTAGCTTGTCCTAGCGCCTTTTAAGGGGGCAGAGGCCCAGAAATTCTTCCTCTTCTCTAAACGTGGAACACACTTGGCTGGCTTTGGCATACTGGCCATGACCTAATGTTCCGTCTTACACCATTGCTGTGCATGTGAAAGCCAGCCCAAATGCTTAGCTAAATAGCAGTGAAACTACTGATGACAAAACCAGATTCTGCTGGGAGCTCAGCTGGCTGGTCTCTGTGGCTCTTTCAGTCAAAACTGTGTTACTCTTCTGACGGCCTGTTTCAGTCAGTGATCTTAGATGACTTGAAAGTATACTTCAGCATGTGTCTGAGACATCTTATGACTCTTTCCTGGCCTGCAGTCTTCCCCTGTTAATTTGTAGTAACATCTGCCTTGGCCCCCTGTCATCACCTGTTTTGGTACCTGACAGTCTCAATGCACTGAAACTGGGACTAGGTCTGTTTTGATGGCTGTGAAGCCCATGTTCCCACAGTCTCATCAAATTGCATTTCTTAAACACCCGCCCTTGAGTTAGTTAATCATGGAGATACATTCTGGCTATTTGAAGTGAAAGAGAGCAGCAGATTTTTCAGATAAAATGCACAGAGGCATCATGTGGTGTCATAGCAAAGGGCAACTCCCTTCATTTCCACAGGACATGGGATTTTACAATATATTTGTACTCTGAATGGAGATTCTGAGACCACGCCCCTCTTCCTCGGTTGGGAGCAAAGCAGAGCGTGATGGGGTGGACTTGAATTTTTTTTTTTTTAAGATTTTATTTATTTATTTATTTGAGAGAGAGAGAGAGAAACAGCATGAGAGGGGATAGGGTCAGAGGGAGAAGCAGACTCCCCGCCGAGCAGGGAGCCCGATGCGGGACTCGATCCCCGGACTCCAGGATCATGACCTGAGCCGAAGGCAGATGCTTAACGACTGAGCCACCCAGGCGCCCCTGGACTTGAATTTTTGAGTTTTAAACAGACCGGTCTGGCTGCGTGGCCTTGAGCAACCTTCTTCGTTTCTCAGAATTTGTTCCTTCATTTGTAAAGTGGGGTAATCCATTTCTTACAGGGCTGTTGTGAGAATGCGGAAACATGTAAAACATTGCAGGTGTCCAAATGTCAGTTCCCTTCCCTTATTGACTAGGAGTAGCTGCCATTTTATGAGAGGACTTATCAGTGTGACTTGGATTCTGAAGGTAAGTGTGTCTAATGGGCAGCCTGATTCTTGGATCACAATGGCTCAACCACAAGGACTTGAGTAATTGTTTTATTGCTTTGAACTTCCTTTGGCACAGGGCCCCACCCAACCCATGTGAAAATGAATACCAGTGAGCAGCCAACTGTTCCTCAGTTGTTAGCACTCTCAACACAAATTTGTAAAAAGAATTTAATGGCCAGAAATCAAGTAACTCCAACTGAATATTGCATATGAAGCCCAGGATTCCCAGCACATTCCCAGGACTCTTATTACATGTCATGTCCTTAGCATGACTGTCCCTCCCATTTCTTTCTGTAGTCCATGATGATAGGAAGAAACAAGGAGGTAGAGAGAAGAGAATATACCTGTTTTGGGCTCCATCGAAAGCCCCTGATGCAGTTTCTGGCCAGGCCTCCACTTTCTCTTTGCTGCAGATTTTTCATGATTGTAGTAACATCATCATTAGAACTTCTGAAAATCACAAATTAAATAAAAGCTGGCTGGGCTTTGGACCCCGTTGATGTAGGGTTGTGTGGAACAACTCAGCTTAGGCTCATCATATGCTAATCACCTCTCATCCATATGCAGTCATTAACACAGAATTTCTGATCTCTTTGGGCAAGACATGGTCAGCTTTGACTTATTGCTGTTTTTACTCCAAAGAAAGAAATTCTCCTAAATTTAAAAAAACTTCATTCTTTTGATTAATTCAGGCTGTGTCTCCCCACAACCTCCAAACTCGTCTAGTTCAAATTCAACACCTGTAATTATTTGAATTTATTTTCCTTTAAGCACTCTGAATACAGATATGAAAATCAGAATTTAAATAAAATACAGTATAATTTAGAGGCCGGTTATTAGCTTTATGAAAAAGATTTCCTTTTGTAATTGGAAATTCTCTGATTCAACTAAGTCAGTGATGAGGTCATGGACAAAACAGGCAGGAATGCTTGAGGAGAGCTCTGGTCTAGATTCTAGGGCCATTACAGACCAGTTTTGTCTCATTAGTTGTATCAAATAATCCTCTGGTGCTCAGTTCCTTAATATTAGGGGGTTAAGCAAGATAATCTCTATGGTTTCTTATGTAAATTCAAGTTACAGGAACATATTGTGTAAACCAAGGCCCAAATTTCTGTCTTGGACATTCTGAGTCTCATATCATTGTTAGTGGAGACAGAATTTCCCAAACTCCATTTCCCATAATTATTTAGTTCTACCATTAAGTGCCACTGGTAATAGAATTCTAATCTAAGTATTTTCTTATAACAACAGCAATTTATCATTATATTCAAGGGCATATGAGAAAAAGTGGTTCAAATAAAAAGCATACTAATATATTTCATATGATAATGAGCTTATTCAGTAAGCTTGCAAAGTTTCTAACTAATGCAATGTTATGTTTTACAACTTGTAACTATAAAGTCTATTAAGCAGTGTCTTTCCCCTTTGATTCAAATTTATGCATGTTGACATTAGCAATTACATTTTTCTTCAAATCACACCTATCATAGTACATGACTTGAGTCCTAAATTTAAATTCATATTGCATTACAATTCCCTTGCCGCCTTCTGATACATTTAAGATGCACTGACGGTATTACTCAACCACATTTTTGGACATTTAGGATAACTCATTATTTAAAACAAATTTGAGAACCGAAACTCCACTAATCATAAGAATGACTTTAAAAGTGACTCACCCAATTGGTAGTCAGCCTATTTTTAAAAAAATCAGGTTTGAATGGAAAATGGAGAAAGCAAAAGGCTATTAATAATGACAGGAGGTGGGTGTATGAACAGGTGTAGTAGATTGTGGTGACAGAGATACGAAATTGCTGCTATTCTAAAGAACCACATCCCCATTTTTTTTTCACCTTCTCAGCAACTGGTGGTTTTATGATACGGAAAAAGATGTATTGAAGGTTGAAATGAGACCATCAGAATCTCTCTTATTCAAGAGGATGAAAAAATTTTCACATAAAGCTTTAGGACTCAAAAATAAGAATGAGTATTAGGTGTTTTAATCTGAATTTTGCACCAATAAAGGAGATCAAACATTTTCACAAGCGTTTTTCATGTCCATGATCAGGAAGTCGTTCATTTCATACATCTGGGAAGTTTTCAGTTCTCACAGACCCTCTGTCCTTAATATCTTCAGTTGCATCCTCTTTTCTGTGTCTTCACTGTGACTACGTAGGCTCACGCCACTATCCTTTCTTACCTGACAACTACAGCAGCTCCCAGCTGCTCTTCCTGTTTCCGATATTGATTCTCCATCCTGTCAACAAGCTGACCTTCTCAAACATGAGTCTGATCATGACCCTCCTCTTTTAACAAGCCGTCAGTGAATTTCCATTGCCTTGAAAATAAAATGCAAACCTTCGGCGTGACATAAAAGATTCATTATGATCTGCCCCTCTGTTCAGCCTCACCTTCCAGCACTCTCTTCCACTCTCCAGCTTCATTTCTTGGTCATACTGAACCAGATTTTAGTTCCCTAAATTCACCTTGCTTTCTCATCACACTTCTCTGCACATACTGCTCCTCTTGCTTGGAATGGCTTTCATCCTGTCTTCATCTGGGAAACTCTTACTCATCCATTAAGATTCAGCCACCATCTCCTTTTTTCATCTTTAATCACTCTTTCGGGTTGCTGTTAACACCAGTGTGTTCCCATGCATGCCCTGTCGCATGATTCATTCTACCCCAAATTGCACTTCAGGGATGCCTGGGTGGCTCAGTCAGTTACGCGTCTGCCTTTGACTCAGGTCACGATCCTGAGGTCCCGGGATCGAGTCCTGCGTGAGGCTCCCTGCTCAGCCGGGAGTCTGCTTCTCCCTCTCTCTGCCCCACCCCCCCTACTTGTGCGCGCGTGCGCTCTCTCTTGCTCGCTCTCTCTCAAATAAATAAAATTTTGAAAACAAATAAATTGCACTACATCACTGCATTGTAGTGCAGTTGTCAGTCTCCCTACACCGAGATTCCTGGAAGGGAAGGACTGTCTCGTTCGCTCTTTTCCCTCAGCACTTAGCATAGTGCTTGACACAGAGCAGGGATTCTGTAAATGTATGTTAAAATAACCAACGTATAAGTAATCCAGGGAAGTAAAGTGCAACATGGAACAACTTCATTTTTTTTTAACGTGGAGCAACTTTATAAAATGGGATTATTATGACACAGATTCACATTATATTTAATACTACCTAAGCTGCTATGATATACAATAGAAAAGTGGGCCAAAACAGTACAGATAACTCAGAATAAACATTATTTTCTCCTTGACTAAAAAGAACCACTAAAACAAAAACCTTTACTGATACTCTTGTATTTTACTTGAAAAGAAAAGGAAGCCTTCTCCTCCTCCATCATCATTTCATGAATTCATGATTTCACCTCTCTCAAGCTATAGTTATCACTGGCATTGAAATCTCTGAAACTTCATGTATTCGAGTTAAAACAGAAGAGATAACTACTGATTATACCTCTTCAACTGCTTCTGTGAAATTATTAGAAATTTGGGGCAGCTGTGGGGGCTCAGTCAGTTAAGCGTCTGCCTTCGGCTCAGGTCATGATCTCAGGGTCCTGGGATCGAGCCCCGCATCGGGCTCCCTGCTCAGCGGGAGCCTGCTTCTCCCTCTCCCACTCCCCCTGCTTGTGTCCCCCCTCTTGCTGTGTCTCTCTCTGTCAAATAATAAATAAAAAGATTAGAAATTTTATTTGGATGTTCACAATGTACACAATGCAATCCTGTGAAAAATGCAAGGCTCCAAACAGAAGGCTTTCATAGGGAGAAACAACAGGCAAAGCAAGGATAAATCTCCATACACTTGGGCATCCAGGAAATACTTCCTTGTTTTTTTATATGCCTGTCATTCTATGACCTTAATTTCTATACAACCCGAATAGGAAGGCCAGAATGAGAGGGGACAGAAACTTAAGCTCAATTTGGACTTCTCTTTCCTTCTCAAAGTCCAGGGGCTGATTTAGTTCCCGGGCATCAGAAGGTCAGGGAGAAGAGGTGTTTGGTCCTTACTCTAGTCTTTTAACCAGCTACATCTCAACATGCACAAAAACATGGTAAAATTACAGGCCGTACTCAGTTGACAATTATCTAAAATTGGCTATTTGTAGACATCTGAGCTAGTGAAAACAAAAGTGATAGCATACTGCTCTCTTAGAACAGAGTGGTAGATTTTAACTAAGTTCTAAAACATTTAATGTGCTCTCTGAGAAGCTTAAACCAATTTCAGCTAAGTTAAAAATGTTACGTAAAGTTAATGCATGTAATGAGTTCTGTATCGAATAAAATATGTAAGGTTCAATGTATATAATATATTGAACAGTAAAGTTAGAAGTGGATGATTCCTATCAATAGGAAATCATCATCATGGAACAAATCCTGTGGTTTTAAACACAAAGGAAAATAATAATAGCTTTGAAGTACACAAAAATACAAGCCCACTTGGAACTACATATGTATCTTTGCAGGCTTGTATATGAAAAAAATTAGAAAAATGCATTCTGAGGCAGGTATTAACACTATTTCAGGGTAGCAAGATCTCTGATTTCATAATTTTTCCTTTCATTTTTAAAATTTTTCTCTAATGCATAAGTATTATTTTTATGATAATAATTAAATTGCATTTCTAAATTTACTTTTGAGGGTATTGTTACTGAGACAGCAGGCGTTGTTTGCTCGTGTGCACACATGGTAATTCTGAAGTTAGCATGAGGGCCAACTGTATTCTAGCACGGTAGAGAGAAGCTCAAGTGATGATGGAACTGGGGAGGGCATACAAATAGTGTGGGTGAGAAAAAGCAGGTAAAGTGAAAGGGCTGGGACTCCTGGGTGGCTCAGTCAGTTAAGCGTCTGCCTTTGGCTCAGGTCATGATCCCAGAGTCCTGGGATCGAGTCCCACATTGGGCTCCTTGCTCTCCCTCTGCCTGTCACTTGCTCTGCTTGTGCTCTCCCTTCTCTCTCTGTCAAATAAATAAATAATAAAAAAAAATAAAGTGGAAGGGCAAACCCTATCTCAAGGGGGCAGCTAGGACTCATTGCCAACTGAGTGCTGCAAAAGGAGATTATAGCTCATAGCATTTTTTCATGAGAAGTCAGATATCTAGATTTTTATGTGAAAATTTTTAATGTTGAAAATAAGTTATTTTTTAATTGTCAGCACTGTATCTGCCAAACCAAAGAGGACTGTAGGACAGATGTAGCTTCTGGGCAGCATATTTGGACTTTTGCTGAGACAGACCTATGTTCATAATTTCATAAAACATATTTGACACCAGAGCACACATAAAAGTATGATAACAGCACACTGAAAGAAGCTTCTTGTTGCCTAGAGATATCTGAATTGTGGCCTCCTAATGCTTAGGTCTCAACACCCCCCACCACCCTGAGTTATTGAGGGCCTGAAGAGCTAACTATCTCAGGCATCCCTGTAGCTCACTGTAGTCCATTTGCATCATTCACTGTGTCACGGCCCCGCTCTACATGAGAAAGCATGGAGGAAATGAAGCAAACATAGCTTTTGGTAGTGGTAGAATAGGGAACAGGGATTTGGGGAGAAATCTCAGGATGTAGGGAGCATTTGGTAGGAAGCAGGGAGGGTGGCTGGCTGGGCTAGAGCACCTCAGTGAAGAAGCTGAATCCTGATCAGCTTCCTTGAAGACCGAAAGTATAAAGGTCTTTGTATCCCTGGGGCCTGGCATAGAGGCTGACATAGAAAGTGCCTAAAAAATGTTTGTTGAATAAATGAAATGCAGTCCCAGGGTGCTGATTCAGGAAGGAGAGGCCTTAACCTCAAGGTTCTCCCACTTTTGGGGGATGGAGAGTAGGTACAGTCCCTGATCTACTCCACCTATGGACACCTACCATTCCTTCCTCCTCCGTCCACCTCCCAAATCCCTGTCCCTGAGGAATTTTCCTTATCCGTAGGGATCGTGCTGACTTTTCACACAACCCTCCAAAAATCCTCGTGGATTTCTTTTTTCTTTCTTACCTCTCCCTTCTCCCCCTGAATAGGGCATGATGCAAGAAAGGAAATGCTAGCTAGCCTAAACCAATTGAGGGTGCACAAGATTTCTACGAAGCACAAGGGCCTAAAGATAGATTTACTGAATGGAATCCAGTTGTTTCTGGATCTTCAGCTTCCTTCACTCCCCTTAAAATTGATCTGCCTGAAGATATCCTTGAGGTGTGGTGCTTTCTCTTTTCTCACTGCCCCTTGCATAATCCCTTCTCCTGCACCTCCCACATTATGAAAGGGCCTCCCTCCCGTTGGAGATGTTACAGTGGCACATTGCCGTGGGGTGGAAGAACCTCTGAAGAGTCAGACAAGAAGACAAATTATTGGTGTGGATGGGGAGAGGGGGGAGTAATTATAATAATCCTTTTGAAACTCAGGAGGTTTTCAGTTCTTTACTTTCAACAAAATTAAAGGAGGAACTAATTGAGCGGTCAGCTGGTGATTCATTAAAGAATAACTTTTATGATTCATTACTATGTGATTTCAATTATATAACCCTGAAGGGTTTCAAATAATTGTAGGTCACTGCTGTAATAAAACTTTCAGTCTCTTCTTCTCATGCATGTGACTAAGTTCTTCAGCACTTATATTAAAAAAGAAAGTCAAATGTAAGTCTAATTCTAGCATAAGTAATATTAACCCACAGATACAAAGACTAATTGAAAAAAGGCCCCATTACCTTATTAAAAATATGCTTACACTAATATGTTAACCTATATTTAACATTTACTTAAATGTGTCATTTGTGTTGTTTGATCAGTGTTGTCATTTAATTACTGTGACAGTAACTACAGAAGAAAAAAATAACAGCATTATAGAAGCAGAGAATATTTCAGTGTGCATGCATATTTGTATTGTAAAGAATTATGATAGAATGATCAATCAAGGATTTTCAAGCATCAAAATATGGCGTATTAGGATAAAATTTTGTGAAGAAAATGGAATGGAAATATGAGTTCAAGGAGAAAATGTGATGTGAAATTTCTGAGAATATATATGTATGTATGTGTATATATATATATATATATATATATAT